>NW_006408532.1:22056910-22120228 GCF_000296735.1 Chrysochloris asiatica | reverse complement strand
GTTTGGGTGTTCTTGTGTGTCTCACCTCTCTTCATATCAGCTGGATGCTTCACTCTCAGCTCTAGCCCTCTGTGGCTATGTCCTTGTCCATAGGCTCAGGTGTCCCCGGGTCTCACCACACTTTGGACCAACCAGCCCTTCCTCTTCTCTGCCTCATCTCCAGGTCAACAGGAGTCTATGGACTATGGTTGAACTCAGTGCATTTTTTCATTGCTCTCTTTCCCCCTCTTCCACTCACCAGTAGAACAATGTGGTCGCCAGCAAGCTTACATGTCTGCTCATATGATTCCTTTGAGTTTCAGTCTTAGAGTCAGGGACGCTGGTGGTTTCTTGAACATAATCTACTGAATAAGCGGATTCCTCAAAAAGTGGACAGAGTGATGAATTAATGGAACTAAACTGTGTTATACAAGAACCTATGACTGTGATCCAAAAAAATATTCACTGTGTTAGTACTCAGCTTCCTTTTTGTGTGCTGAGAAATATCAAGATGAAACTGATAACTAAACAGGTAAGGAAACTTCCTTTTTCTATAGAAATCTTGGGAAATGTCATATTGCCACTCCACTTATATACATAAGTCTATTTGAACTCAGAGTAAAAGATACAGCATACATCCATTTCCATCCAACGGGTGGAAAACTGTGAGGCAAAACCCACCAAGGAAAATCTCAGACAATACTGAAATTTTACAATTGAGTTGCCATTCTACCCTGTATGTGTAGGTCTTTAATAATCCCTCCATATGTAATTACTCTTCCAGAACATTCCTTGCATAAAAATTAGCTCAATTATTTGTTGTTTTTCTTTTTTATTCCTATGGAAATGAATAAATATTCCCCTTATTTCTAGCAAGTCATTGTTGTTGTTAGTTGTCATCCCATTGTTATTCTGACTCATAGTGACCTCACATGTGCAGAGTAGAATTGCTCCATAGGGTTCTTAAGGCAGATCACCACAATTGTCTTTTGAGGTGTTTCTGGGTAGGTTTAAACTAAGTTAGTACCACTGTGGGTTAATGTGCTGGACAGCAAGGTTGGTTTGGACTGTAAGGTTGGCAGGTTCAAGCTCATCAGCCACTCCTTGGAAACCCTTTACGGGGTTGCTATGAGTTGGAACTGCCTCATTGGTATTTAACAACAACATCAACACCAACAGTACTCTATCACTTGACTGTGCCACCTAAAATCTATCATTGAGAAAAGGCATAAAAACTTGCTTTCATCCCCACAAACATTAATTGGTTACAAAATGTCATCTCCCAGTCTTTATGCCCACATTCATAGGTTTGGTTTGGTAGATGGGATTCTGCTCCATCTACCTGGAATGTTACTTGGGTAAGTCTTTGAATGGTTGCTTCATGATCATTATTTACCTTCCCACATAAAATACTACACAGACTCCTCATTTCAAGATCTAAGGCTTCCAGTTTTTTGTTTCTTTGTTTACTTCAAAAATTATCAGCATTTAAAATTATTTGTGTACATGCTCATTTTCTTGTCCTCAGTCACTAGAATGAGAGAGAGCAAGAATCTTGTGTGAATAAGATTTGTAAACACTCTAGAAATACTTGCTGTAAGGACATATAATTGAGTGGACGGATATAAGAAAAGTAATGGTCCATTAATGTCCACTGTCGGGTTAAGATTTACTTAAAATGTTGTGGCTACTACTTAATGACCTAAATGTGATCTATTCTTAGCTAAATATTACTTTATCTTTTTCTTAAAGTTTTGTAAACACTGTAAGTTGTGTCTCATTTTCTACTTTAAACCTAATAAGACATCTTTCAACTTACCTGAAGTTACCAGAATGTAGGTGTATTTATTGGCTCTCTAAGACCTGAGCCTTGATTTAGTTCAAATTAGCTATAACTCTTCTCCTTGTTTCACATATTCTCTTGTGTTCTAATTTGATTTTTTCCCCTTTATTTCATTGTATCTTCTTCTAAACATTTTCTTTCATTCCCTTTAAAAAATGTTCCTTAATTTGCACACCAGATACTTTTATCTTCATTTTAACATTCAGAAAATATACCACTTTAGGAGGACTCTGTATGGATTTGAAATTTTACCACTAATAGCCCTAATATTGATGTCTGGACTGAGCCACTGCATTGCATTCCATTAAACTACACTATTCCCATTGTCTTCTGTGAAAATTGTGCCCAGGAAATTATTCAACATGGTAGTTTCACTGTATGAGATCCTGGATTGAGGACATTGAAGGAAAAAACAACCACCCTCTAGTCTGAGAAGTTCCAGAGTGCTAGAAAGAATAATCAGATCCTAGCAGCTAAGTAAGGCATCCTGGTACTGTGAGGGCTAACCCATTGAACTGAAAACTTACCAAATGCTCCAAGGAAGAAAGAAAAGGCTTTCTGCTCTTGTAAATATTTACAGCCTCGGTAACCCTACATAGGGCCACTAAGAGTTAGAACTGACTGGATGGAACACAGCAGCAGCAGCGACTATACAGAATTGCAGGTCACCAACTTGCAGCAGGAGTAATTGGTCAGACTTTCAGCCAGTGTTGTAACTAAACCTCATGTGTTCAGCACTGGTCAGCAGGATGGGAAGACCCGGCAAGGCTCTCAGGGCTATGTCAGGCTTCAGAGTGGCTGTACCATAGCAGAAGACTTTGCCACATGAACAAAGCCAGCACCTGTAAAATAAATAAAAACCAGTCGGGAACTGCAAGAGTTTCAGAACCTCTCACACCTGAAAAGGCAGTAGGCATTCAACTGATAAGCAAACCACTTTAGAAATCTGTATTTGTTTCTGAAAGCTGAAGTAACACAAAGTAGGTGATTTATAAGAATAGAAATTTTTTGTTTCACAGGTTTGAAGGCTAGAAGTGCATAGCAAGGTATTGGCCACGTCAATTCCTTCTGAGGACTCAGAGAGAAATAATTCCATTACCCTCTCCCAGCTTCTGGTCACTCCAGGCATACCTAGGCTTGCAGCTGCAGCACCACATGGCATCCTGCTTCTCTCTCTCCTCTGTGTAGCTTCTCCTCTTTTATGAGAATACCACTCATGTTGGGTCATTATTCACCCTACTCTAGTATGACCTCATGTTGGCAAATAGTATGCTCTGTCAGAAGTTCCTAGAGCAAGATCCTGCCTTGTCTCTTTCTGTTTCTGGTAGCCCCAGGCTACTTGGCTACTTGGCTTCAGAAAACCTAACTCCAATCTCTGCTTCCAATCACTCTTCACATACCATCTTCCCTCTCTATCTGGGTTTCTTTTCTCTTCTTTTAAGACATCAGTCATAGTAGATTAAAGTCTACTGTACCAGTATGACCTCGTGTTAACTAATGATGCTATTTCCAAACAGGGTCATACTAACAGTTACAGGGGTTAGGAAGTCAGTATATGTTTTGGGGAAACACAATTCAACCCACAATAGGGTTCTTGAAAACTGGGAAGGAAACTTAGGAAAGACACCACAGTCAAATGCTAAACTGTTATATGTATGCTCAGAACCATTATAATATGGATGTAGAAGACTGCTCTTATACCAAGTTAGAAATAGTAATTATTGGCCACATGCATCATACATAGGAGAATTGACTCTTGTTAAATGAATCAAATGAATTCCTGGAAGTTTTATTCCATATAATGAGGACATATAAAATAAGAAATGTAATGTATAACTATGTTTTAAAGAGTATAAACATTTTTAAATAGTGAAAATATCTCTTGGAGAAAGGGACTTTTGTTTTTTCCTATTTGTTGTTGTTTCTGTTGTTGTTAGATGCCATCGAGTTGGTACTGACTCATAGTGACCTTATGCACAGCAGAACGAAACACTGCCTGATCCTGGGCCAACCTCACTAATGTTGCCACACTTGAGTCCATCAATGCTGCAAATTGACCAATCCACCTTGTTGGGAGTCTTCCTCTTTTTCTCTGACACTCCGCCTTACCAAACATGATATCCTTCTCCAGCGACTTGCTCCTCCTGACAATGTGTCTGAAGTATGAGAGACGAAGTTTGGCCATCTTGTTCTCCAAGGAGCACTCTGGCTTTACTTCTTCCAACACAGATTTGTTGGTTCTTTTGGCAGCCCATGGCACTTTCAATATTCTTCTCCAACACTATAACTCAAATGCATCAATTCTTCTATGATCTTCCTTATTCACTGTCCAGCTTTTGCATGCATATGAGGTTACTGAAGATACCATGGGTTGCGTAGGCACACTTTAGTCTTCAAGCTGACATCTTTGCTCTTCAACACTTTAAATAGGTCTTGTGCAGCAGATTTGCCTAATGCAATATGTCATTTGATTTCTTGACTGCTGCTACCATGAGTGTTGATAGTTGATCCAAGAAGAATGAAGTCCTAGACAATTTCAATCTTTTCTCCGTTTATAAGAATGTTGTTTATTGGTCCAGTGGTGAAGATTTTTGTTTTCTTGACATTGAGATGTAATCCATACCAAAGACTGTGCTCTTTGATCTTCATCAGTAAATGTTTTAAGTCCTCTTCACTTTCAGCAAGCAAGGCTGTATCATCTTCATATTGCAGGTTGTTAATGAATCTTCCTCCAATCCTGATGCCATGTTTTTCTTCATATAACCCAGCTTCTCGGATTATTTGCTCATTGTTGAATAAGTATAGTGAAAGAATACAGCCTTGTCACACACCTTTCTCAATTAAAAACCATTAGGTGTTCCCATGTCCTGCTTGAACAATTGCCTCTTGGTGTATGTACAGATTCCTCATGAGCACAATTAAGTGTTCTAGAATACTCATACTGTGCAACGCTGTCCATCGCTTGTCATGATCCATACAATCGAAAGCCTTTGCATAGTCAGTAAATCACAGGTAATCATCTTTCTGATATTCTATGCTTTCCGCTAAGATCCATAGGACATCAGCAATGATATCCCTTGTTCCAAGTCCTCTTCTGAATCTGGCTTCAACCTCTGGAAATTCTCTGTCAATGTATGTTTGCAGTCGTGTCTGCTATTATCTTTAGTAAAGCTTTACTCACATGGGATATCAAAAATATTGTCCAATGATTTCTGTATTCTGTTGGGTCACCTCTCTTTGGAATGGGCACAAATACAGATCTCTTCCAGTCAACCAGATAGTTGTCTTCCAAATTTCTTGGCATAGGTGCCATCAACTCCTAGCCAGCCTATACACAACAGAAAAAAACAATGTCCTCTCTTGTGCCAGTCTTACAATTGTTGTTATGGTTGAGTCCATTGTTGCAACCATGGTGTCATTCTATCTCAATAAGGGTTTTCCTCTTTTTCAGACCCTCCACTTTACTGAGCCTGAAACTCTTTTCCATGGATTGGTCCTTCCTGATTACATGACCAAAGTAAAAAGAGTACCATCCTTGTTTCTAAGGAGCTATCTGGCTGTACTTCTTCCAACACAGACTTGTTCACTCTTCTGACAGTCCATGGTATATTCAATATACGTTATCAACTCCATAATTCAAATGCATCACTTCTTCTCTGGTCTCCCATATTCATTGTTCAGTTTTCACATACACATGACTCATTGAAAATATGATGGCTTGTATTAGGTACACCTTAGTTCTCAAAGTGATATCTTTGCTCTTTAACACTTATAAGAGGTCTTTTGCAGCAGATCTGCCCAATTAAATATGCCATTTAATTTCTTGACTATTGTTTCCATAAGTATTGATTGCGGATCCAAGTAAAATTAAATCCTTGGTAAATTCAATCCTGTTTCTGTTTATTATGATGCTGTTTGTTGGTCCAGTTGTGGGGATTTTTTTTTTCTTTACAGTGAGGTGTAATCTATACTGAAGTCTGTATTCTTTTATCTTCATCAGTAAGTGCTGCAAGTTCTTTTTACCTACAGCAGGTAAAGTTATATCGTCTACATATCACAGATTCTTTACAAGCATTTCTCCAATCCTTATGCCACATTCTTCATTTAGTACAGTTTCTTGGATTATTTGCTAAGCATAAAGATTGAATGGCTATGGTGACAGGGTATAACTCTGACACACATCTTTCCTGATTGTAACCATTCAATATCCCCTTATTCTGTTCGGACAACTGCCTCTTACTCTACGGACAGGTTACTCATGAGCACAATTAAGCATAATTCTTTATAATGTAGTCCATAGTTGTTTTTGCATGTTTCTTTGTTTCTTTTTATGACTCACACAATCAAATGCCTTTGCATAATCATTGAAATACAGATAAGCAAACATCTTTCTGATATCCTCTGTTTCAGTTAAAATACATCTGCTATTAGCAATGATATGCCTCATTCCACATACTCTTTTGAATGCAGCTTGAATTTCAAGAAGCTCTCTGTTAATGTTTTTGCAACTTTTTTTGAACTATCTTCATCAAAACTTTACTTATATGTTATATTAATGATATTGGTTGGTAATTTCTGCATTCTGTTGGATCAACCTTCTTTGGGAATGGGCTCAAATATGGATCTCTTCCAGTTCGTTGAGCGGTCTTCAAAATTTTTTGACATAGACAAATAAAAAACTCAAGTGCTCCATTAATTTATCTTTATTTAAATCCTTATTTTCAAGTTCTCAGTATATTTACAGTGTAATTTTGTAATACGGGTAACTTCAAGGTGTGTAGTGTTATGGATCGCACTTGCAAATTGAATTACCATTGTCATGAATTGTTCTCTACTGTATTCAGTGCTATTGTTTTTGGTGTGGTGCTATAGGATATTCACTGAACTTCTACCCAGAAGGTAGCCAATTCAAACTCACCAACCTTTCCAGGAAATCCTATACAGGGTCACTATGAGTCAGAACCTACTAGATGGCATTTAGCAATACAGAAACATTTTTTTTGGACTACTCATTATTTCACCCTCTATGAAAATGATTTTAACAATTTTAAAGAACAGAGCTTTCTAGATCTTCCTAGCTTTCATCTTCCCCCATTTTAATTTTCACTTTAGTTTTATTTATATTTAAATTTTTAACTCTATTTGTCACATTTGCAAGTAAAATCTATTGAAAAATGCAAAGTACACGAGCACAGCTGCATTTGCTTCACCATTCTTGCCGTGAGCAAAATTTGGAATGAGAAAGAAATTTCTGTATCTATGAGTTATAAACTGGCATTGTAGTTTTCTGTCTTTTGAAGTCAAATTGCTGTTACTTTTACATCTAAACTTGGTTATTTACAAATATAGAAAATAGAAATATCTTTATTAAAAGTATATTGCAAACAGATTAGAAACAAGTCATGAGGAAGAGGGAAGTAAGCAAATGCACATGACTACCACCACTTGTCAGTCAGTTTGTCATACTGTGGTGGGTTCCATGTTGCTGTGACGCTGGAGCTATGGTACCAGTATTTTAAATATCTGCAGGGTCACCCATGGTGAACAGATTTCAGCTGAACTTCCAGACTAATACTAACTAAGAATAAGGAGAGATGAACTTCTTTCATGTATTTAGTCACTGAAAACCTTATGACTAGCAGTGGAACACTGTCAGGACCAGAGTATTGAATATTAAAACATGATTAAGAGCACCAGAATATTATCAGATATGGTGCCAGAAGATGAGCCCTTCAGGTGGAAATACGACTCGAGAAGTGCTGCCTCCTCAAAGTAGAATTGACTATGATGATATAAATGAAGCAAAGCCTTTAGGGCCTTCATTTGCTGATGGGGCACAACTCAAAATGAAGATAAACATCTGTAAACACCCATTAATAATTGAAACATGAAATGTGGATGTACAAAGTATGAATCTAGAAAAATTGGATATTGCCAAAAATGAAATAGAATGCACAAACATCGATATCCTAGGTATGAGTTGAAGTGGACTTCTATTGGCCATTTTGAATCTGATAGTCACATGATTTAATATGCCAGGAATGACAAATTAAAGAGGAATGGTATCACATTCATCATCAAAAAGAGCATATCAAGATATCTCTGTTGTTTGTGATAGGATAATGTCCATACACATACACGGAAGACCAGAAAATGCAATTATTATTAAAATGTATGGACCAACCACTAAATCCAGTGAAGATGAAATTGAAGAACACTACCAACTTCTCCAGTCTGAAACTCATCAAACATGCAATCCAGATATATTGATAATTACTGGCAATTGGAATGTAAAAGTTGGAAACAAAGAGGAAAGATGAATAGCTGGAAAATATGGCTTTGGTGATTAAAACAATGCTGGAGATCACATGTTAGAATTTTGTAAGACAAATGGCTTATTCATTGCAAATACCTTTTACAAATAATATAAAAGGTAATTACACACATGGACTTTGCCAGCTGGAACACACAAAAATCAAATAGACTATATCTGAGGAAGGAGAAGGTGGAAAAGCTCCATATCATCAGCCAAAACAAGTCCTGGGGCAGACTGTGAACAGACCATCAGTTGCTCATATGCAAGTTCAGGCTGAAACTGAAGAACATTAAGTCCACAAGAGAAAATATATGATCTTGAACATGTCACACCTGAATTTATAGACCATCTAAAGAAAAGATTTGATGCATTAGACACTGAAGTATGAAGATCAGAAGTTGACATCAAGAACACCATACAAGGAGATGGGGCTTGATGGCAGCTAAGATAGAGGTGCAGTGAGGTTCGCAGTCAGCAATACCACAGAATACCAGGCAAAGCAGATTCACAGCAGAGCTCCAAAACTTGGAACCACATAGGTAGGAATATTTTTAAAGTTTGAAGGCTTATAGATAGTGGAACTTGTAGCAAAAGTAAGAAATTGCATACATTTGACTGTGTTGGGCTTGGTGGCCTGGAGCCAACAACTTGGGTGAGACCAAATGGCAAGACCAAGTGGGGGAGCAGACACACCCTGGAAAAACGCTAAGGGAACCTCGAAGCAAAGGTGGACAATACTGGTTTTGCTTTGTTCTGATTTTCTCTTTTTTTTGTATCTGTTCATTGGTCCCCACTGTTTATGCACCTCCATTCTGGTGACTAAAGAGGGTGCCTGAGCGAGGGTACACCCCCCACCCTTGCCAATGGTGGGTTCTTTTGCCACGCATGCGTACAGATACTCTCAGCTCAAGAGCCAACCCTGAACTGTTGTGTTTTGTTTTTTTTTTAATACAGAAAAGGCCAGAAAACAAGGGGTTTGGAGAGGGAAGGACAGTTTAAAAACAAAACAGACTGAAAATTAAATTAAATCCTGAGGTACAGCATAACAACCAACAGTGGCATCTTGAAATCTCTCAGGCAGATTTGAAGGAAAGAAGCTGAAGAGGACATTAAAGTCATACTCATATTAAGCTATAGATTTTTTTTTCTTTTCTTTTCTTCTCTCACTCCTCTCCCTTTTCTGTGATTATAGACTACAGTATCCAGTCTAGTTTTTCTTGTTGTTGTTTTGGGTTTGGTGGGTTTTTTTCCTTGCTATTACTGTTTTATGCTCCCCCTTCTGCCTTTGGGGGACTCTTTCTCACCCTATATTACCCAAGAAGAGACAGCAACTGCTGCCATATAGTCAAGCTGAAATCACACTCTATAAAACACTAAAATCCAGGCAAGAACCAATACCAACTGCCATATACCAGAGAGGCAACCACATCTGTGAAAGTTACTCTGAGTTAAGCAATAAGAAGAGTGAAAAGGGAAGCCCATATCCTGATCACATCTACCTGGAAGCAATCAGAAAGCATAAAAAATACCAAAACACAGTTAGAAGCAGAGGTCCCTGGGACCATCAAGGAAGAAGAGCAGAGAGTGGGACCCTACCCAGAGAAACAGTGGCACCAGAGATGGAGGCAGAGACAATGACATGAAGAGATGGAGTGGCTGGGGACTTTAGACCCAGAAAAGGAGGAGGCTGTGTGCTGATGACCAAGGTGGGCAGGCTTGCAGGGTATACCTTTTGGTTGGCTGATGATGCATGGAGGGGATTGTATCCATGGTGATGAAATTATATACAATAGGATGAATGTAAAGCTAATGTTCTCCCATGTAAACTATCACATAATTAACAATAAAACATTTTTTAAAAAATCATGCAAGAAGAAAGCAAAGGTCATTAAGAAGAAAAGAAAAAAGAAAAGAACCAAATTGGATGTCAAAAGAGAGTCTGAAACGTATTCTCCAGCATATAGATGCTAAAGCAATTAGGAAAAACTGAAGAGGATCCAAATAGAAAATTTCAAAGGGCAGGTCGAGAAGACAAAGTCAAATATTATAAAGAAATGTGAAAAGACCTGGAATCAGAAAACCAAAAGGAAAGAACAGTCTCAGCATTTCTCAAGTTGAGGGAACTGAAGAAAATTTTCAAACCTTGATTTGCCATATTGAAGGATTCTATGGGCAAATTATTGAATGATGCAGAATGCATTAGAAGAAGATGGAAGGAATACACACAGCCATTGTACCAAAAAGAAATGTTCAATGTTCAACCATTTCAAGAGCGAATGATGCAAAGGAAGAAGTCCAAAGTGCACTGAAGCCATTGGGAAAGAACAGGCACCAGGAATTGATGGAATACAAATTCAAATTCTTCAACAAATTGAGGCAGCCCTGGAGGCTCTCGCACATCTATGCCAAGAAATTTGGAAGACTACTACCTGGCCAACTGACTGGAAGGAATCCATATTTGTGTCCATTCCAAAGAGGTGACCCAATGGAATGCGGAAATCATTAGACAATATCACTAATATTGCATACAAGTAAAATTTTGCTAAAGATAATACCAAAATGACTGCAACCATACATTGACAAAGAATTTCCAGATGTTCCACATGGATTCAGAAGAGGAGGTAGAATAAGGGATATCATTGCTGATGACAGATAGATTCTTGACTGAAAGCAGAGAATACCAGAAAGATGTTTACCTGTGCTTTATTGACTACACAAGGGCTTCCAATTATGTGGATCATAACAAGGTATGGACAACTTTGGATAATGAAAATATTCCAGAACACTTACTTGTGCTCATAAGAAACCGTACATAGACCAAGAAGAAGTTGTTTGAACAGAACAAGGGAATGTTAGTAGTTTAACGTTAGGAAAGGTGTACACTGGGATGCTATTCTTTCACCATACTCATAAATCTGTATGTGGAGCAAATAATCTGAGAAACTGGATTATATGAAGAAGAATGTGGCATCAGGACTGGAGAAAGACTCATTAACAACCTGCAATCTGCAGATGATATAACCTTGCTTGCTGAAAGTGAAGAGGACTTAAAATACTTACTGATGACGATCCAAGACCAAAGCCTTTGGTATGATTTGCACCTCAGTGTAAAGAAAACAAAAATCCTCACCACTGGACCAATAAAGAACATCCATATCTATGGAGAAAGATTGAAGTTGTCAATTTGATCAACATTGATCAATCATCAATACCCATGGAAACAGCAGTCAAGAAATCAAACAATGTATTGAATTAAGCAAATTTACTGTACAAGACCTCTTTAAAGTGTTGTAGAGCAAAGGTGTGAGTTTGAGAACTAAGGTGTACCTGACCCAAATCATGGCATTTTCAGTAGCCTCATATGCATGTGAAAGGAGCTCTGGTAGCGTAGTGGTTACGAATCGGGCTGTGAACCTTAAGGTCAGCGGTTCAAAACTACCAGCCGCTCCGCGGGAGAAAGATGAGGCTTTCTACTCCCGTAAGGATTTACACCCTGAGAAACCCTGTACAGGTTCGCTATGGGTCGGAACCGACTTGACGGCACTTAACAACAACTTAACAACAACAACATATGCATGTGAAAGTTGGATAATGAATAAGGAAGAGAGTATGAGAATTGATGCATTTGAGCTATGGTGTTGGAGGAGAATATTGAAAGAACCATGAACTGCCAAAAGAACAAATCTGTATTAGAGGAAGTACAGCCAGAATGATCCTTGGAAGCCAGAACGGCCAGACTTCATCTCTCATGTTGTTGTTGTTAGGTGCCATCAAGTCAGTACGGACTCATAGTGACCTTATATATAGCAGAACAAAACACTGCCCGATCCTGAGCCAACCTCACTAGTGTTGCCACGCTTGAGCCCATCGATGCTGCCACTTGGCCAATTCATCTTGTTGGGGGTCTTCCTCTTTTTCTCTGACCCTCCACCTTACCAAACATGATATCCTTCTCTAGTGACTGGTCCTTCCTGATAATATGTCCGAAGTATGAAAGACCAACTTGGCTTCCTAGGAGCACTCTGGCTGCACTTCTTCAAACATAGATCTATTGGTTCTTTTGGCAGCCCATGGCACTTTCAATATTCTCCTCCAACACCATAACTCAAATGCATCAATTGTTCTATGATCTTCCTTATTTATTGTCCAGCTTTCACATGCATATGAGGCTATTGAAAATATGATGGCTTGGGTCAGGCACACCTTAGTCCTCGAGCTGACATCTTTGCTCTTCAACACTTTAAAAAGGTCTTGTGCAGAAGATTTACCTAATGCAATATGTCCTTTGATTTCTTGACTGCTGCTTCCATAAGTGTTGATAGTTGATCCAAGAAGAATGAAGTCCTTGGCAACTTTTATCTTTTCTCCATTGATAAGAGTGTTGTTTATTGGTCCAGTGGTGAGAATTTTTGTTTTCTTGACATTGAGATGTAATCGATACTAAAGACTGTGCTCTTTGATATTCATAAGTAAATGTTTTAAGTCCTCTTCACTTTCAGCAAGCAAGGTTGTATCATCTGCATATCACAGGTTGTTAATGAGTCTTCCTCCAATTCTGTTGCCATGTTCTTCATGCAATTCAGTTTCTTGGATTATTTGCTCAGCATACAGGTTGAATAAGCATAGTGAAAGAATATAACCATGTCACACACTCATACTTCGGACATATTATCAGGAGGGACCAGTCTCTGGAGAAGAATATCATGTTTGGTAAAGTGAAAGGTAGGAGAAAAAGAGGAAGACCCCCAGTGAGATGGATTGGCACAATGGCAAGAGCAATGGGCTCAAACATAGCAAAGATTGTGAGGTTGGTGCAGGAATAGGCAGTATTTCATTCTGTTGTGCATCAGGTTGTTATGAGTCAGTACTGACTTGGTGAAACCTAACAACAACACAACAACGGGCCAAATGTATAGTGTAAGATATCAGATATGATAGTTGAGCTATGTGGTTATAACAAGTAGTCATAAGACTGCCTTAATTTTAGAAAAAAAAATGATAAAAATGAATTCAACAATCAAATGGGATTACATACTATTGCATAGAACAGAAATCCCAAAGTATTGGTGACCCAGAGACATATGGCTTTATTTTTCTCCCACATAAAAGAAACCTGAAAGTATGCATTACAGGACGATCTCTTTCTGCTCCATCTGTCTTTGCTAGCTCTACTATCCATAGCTTTGCTTTCCATCCTAAAGTTTGCCTCATGTTTCAAAATAATTGCACTCCAGTCATCATGACTGTATTTCAGACAACTGGAAAGAGCACAATCGTATGTGTCTTTGAAGGTATTTCCCAGAAGTCTTCATCTTTTATTTCATTGCCCTGGAATTCAGCTGAAAGCAAAGTGAAGAAACATTACTTTTGCAATTTCTGTTTTCCCAAATTGGGAAATGACCCAGAGAGTAGAAAATGGGTATTGAGTAACTAATTAGCTGTCTCTAACTAGTTTGAAATGACAAATTTATCTAACAGTAGCAGAATAAATTTATTGTGATACACACTGGTATCAAGAAAATTCCTACCTATAGTTAGCCTAGAAGACAGAGTAGAGCTGCCACCTAGTTTTTCCAAGACTGTAATTTTTATGGTCACCATGCATCTGTCAGTCTGTTCTATGGTAGTGGCTTGGGTATTGCTGCATTGCTGCAAGTTATGCTACCAGTAATTCAATACCAGCAGAGTTAGTCATGGTGGACAAGTTTCAGTAAGCTTCCAGATTAAACAAAGTAAGAAGAAGAATAGATGAACCAAGTATGAAAATTCAGTCACTGAAAACCTTATGCATAGCAGCCAAACTTTATCTGATACAATACCAGAAGATGAACACTTGGAAGATACTAAAACTACAATTGAAAAGAGTTGTATCCTCAAAGTAGAGTCCATTTTAATGACGTGGATGGAACAAAACTTTGACACCTTCATTTACTGATGAGGCAAGACTCAAAATGAGAAGAAATAGCTGCAAACATCCATTAATAATCAAAACAGTAAATGTACAAAGTACGAATCTAGGAAAACTAAGAGTCATAAAAAATGCAATGGAATGCAAAATGATTAATGTCCTAGGCATTGCTGAGCAGAAATGGACTGATTTTGGTCATTGTGAATCAAGCAACATATAGCCTGCTCTGCCTAGATTGAACAAATGAAAAAGAATGGCATAACTTTCATCATTAAAAAGAACATTTCAAGATATACCTTGAAGTGCAATGCTGTTAGTAATAAGATAGTATCTACACACTTACAAAAAAAAATAATAATTACTATGATTATAATTCAAATTTATTCACGTCAAAAATGCCAAAGATGAAGAAATTAAAGATTTTACCAGAATCCACAATCCAGAATTGATCAAACATAAAATCAAAGTGTTTTGATAATTACAGGTGATTAGAACGTGAAAGTTAAAACCAAAAAGGAAGAATCAGATGTTGGAAAAAAAGGCCTAGGTGACAGAAATTGTGTCAAATATCACATGATAGAATTGTGCAAAATTAGTGAATTCTTAATTACAAATGTCTTTTTTATTTTTCAACCACATTAATGGTAACGATACATGAGGAGTCCTGGTGTGGCACTGTGGGTTAATGTGTCAGACTGCAAAGCCATTCGAACTGCAAGGTCAGTGGTCCAAAATCACCAGCTGCTCCTTGGAAACCCTATAAGGGTTGCTATGGGTTGGAACTGACTTGACGGCACTTAACAACAACAACATACATGTGGGACTTATCAGATGGAATATACTGGAATCAAATGAACTACTTTTGTAGAAAGAGACAATGAAGAAGCTCAAAAGCATCAGTTAAAATAAGGCGAGGTGGTGGAAACAGAACATTAATTGCTCATATGCAAGTTCAAGTTGAAACTGAACAAAATTAAAATGAAATTCAAAATACGACCTATACTATGTTATTGTTGTCAAGTACTACCAAGTCAGTTCCAACTCATATCTACCTGGTATAGGATTTCTGAGGAGCAGTTGGTGAGTTTGGACTGCCGATCTTGCAGTTCAAATCAACCTTGAGGTCGAGTGCTTATCCTGTGGTGCCACACCAGGACCTTCACTATATTCTACCTGAATTTAAAGATCGTCTCGAGAATAGATTTGATACATTGCACACCAATGACCAAAGATCAGACAAGTTGTATAATGGCATCAAGGACATCACACATGAATAAAGCAGTCATTAAAAGACAGGAAAGAAAGCGAAGACCAAAATGGATGTCAGAAAAGACTCTGAAACTTGTTTGGGGATGTAGAGAAGCTAAAGCAAAAGAGAGAAATGATAAAGTAAAAGAGCCGAACAGAATATTTCAAAAGGCAATTAGAGAAGACAAAGTAAAATATTATAATGAATGTGCCGATACCTGAAGGAGTCTATGGCCAAAACATTGAACATAGGAAGCATCAAAAGGAGATGTAAGGAATACAGAGTCACTGTACCAAAAATAATTGCCAACAGGTAGCCATTTATGGAGGGAGCATATGAATAAAAGCTGATGGTCCTGAAGGAGGAAGCCCAAGTTGCACTGAAGGCATTGGCCAAAAAATTCTCCAGTAGTGTTGAGCTGCTTCAATAAATGATCCAACAAAATAGAGAAATTATCAACCAAAATTGTTAATATTACATGCAAATAAAATTTTGCTGAAGATAATTTAAAAACAGTAGTAGCAGCACATTGACAAGGAACTACTAGAAAGTCAAGCCAGATTCTGAACAGGATGTAGAACAAGGGATATTATCTTTTATGTCAAATGGGTCTTGGCTGAAATCAGAGACTACTAGAAAGGTATTTACCTGTATTTCAGGGTCTATGCAAGGGCATTTGACTGTGTGGATCATAAAAAATGATGGATAACATTGTGAAGTATGGGAATTCCAGAACACTTCATTGTGTTCATGAGGAACTTATAAATAGGTTGAGAGGCAGTTGTTGGCACAGAACAAGGGGATACTACATGGTTTTAAATCAGGAAAGGTAGGTGTCAAGATTCTAGTCTTTCACCATATTTATTCAATCTCTATGTGAAGCAAATAATCTGAGAAACTGGATTATATGAAGAAGAAGAAGATGGCATCAGGATTGGAGAAAGACTCATTATCAAGCTGCAATGTGCAGATGATACAACCTTGCTTGCTTAAAGTCAAGAGGATTTAGAGCAGTGGATGGTCAAAGAAAAAGAGGAAGACCACCAACGAGATGGATTGACACAGTAGCAGCAACAATGTACTCAAGAGTAACAACAATTGTGAGGATGGTGCAAGGCAAGGAGGTGTTTCGTTCTGTTGTGTATAGAATCGTTATGAGACAAACCAACCAACTTGACTGTACCAAACAACAACTGATGAAGATCAAAGACTACCTATAGCCTTCAAGATGGATTATACCTCAACATAAAGAAAACAAAACTCCTCACAACTTGATTAAGAATAAACATCATGATAAATGAAGAAACTATTGAAGTTGTCAAGGATTTCATTTTATTGGATCCACAATCAATGCCTATGGAAGCAGCAATCAGGAAATCAAAGGATGTAGTGCACTGGAGAAATCTCCTGCAAAATCTTTTTAAGGTGTTATAAAAAAAAAGGGCAAAACCACACACACATACATACACACAAAGATGTTAATTTGAAGACATTTGCCCTTTACACAAGCCCTGGTATTTTCAATCATAGGCATGTGAATAAGGAAAACTGAAGAATACTTGATACCTCTGAATGGTGATGTTGAAGAATTAGATATATCTTGCACTGCCAGGAAAACAAAGCCATATTGGAACTAGTGTAGTCAGAATGCTCATAGTTGGGATCACTCACTGGGAGTGATCATGCCTGGCAAAGTAGAGGGCCAGAGAAAAAGAGGAAGACCATTAATGAGATGGGTTGACAAAGTGGCTGCAACCCTGGGCTCAAACATAGGAACAGTTGTGAGGATAGTGCAAACCGGGCAGCCATTTTCGTTCTGTTATAAATAGAATCACTCTGAGTCAGAACGGACTGGATGGTGCCTAACAACAATAATCTTTATGGAAGGAGACTAACTCATCTTTCTCCCAGGGAATAATTGGTAGATTTGAGTTGCCAACATTCCAGTTAACAGTTTTGTGCTTAACACTGCATTAGTAGGATTTCCTTTACTATGACGTTTTTGTATAGGATTTCTGAGTAGCAACTGGTGAGCTTGAACTTCCAAGCTTGCAGCTCAAATGGTTTTGCAGTCTGTCGCATTTACTCACAGCACTACAACAGGACTCCTTTACTATGAAAGACTCATAGAATTGATTTTTGTAAGTGGAAATACAAATTTTACGTACACACCAGATAAAACCAAAGTAAGTTACTGTGCATTTACTGAGTTACATATAAATATGTTTTGATTTGCAGATAATTAGAAAATAGCACTCTAAGACTTTCAGAATGAATTATTATAAATAAGCCAAGGAAATTATTCTAATATTTCTTTACATCTCTAAACCAGAATTCCTTACTAAAAGTATCATTAAAATAATTTAAAAGTATAAAAGAGAATAATAATTTGTTTCCTTTCTGTTCTACAAAAGAAGAAATGGCTTTTTGTTTGTTTTTAATCTATGAGTTCCTTGTTGGCACAATTGTCATGCTACATAAATGACAATGATGATGAAGATGATAGAGGCATTTACCCAGGGCCACTCTCATATATGAGCTGAAACTAAAAACGCGTTCCAAAACATTCCCACTGGAACTCACGCATTGGAATACAAATCATCTTTCAAAATAAACATAGAAATGTGGACTGATACAGTTATTCATTTAAAGGATTTTTCAACTCTCTTCTGGAAGTGGAAGTTGGAAAAGAGATAGAAGGTCAAGTAAGATATTGTGTCAGTGGCTAGTTTATGAGCGTCATGAAAATTTTTGCTTCAAGAAGAATACTATCCAACTTGATCAATGACATATTCATCAGACCTATCTCCAAATTTTTGTTTTCTTTACATTGAGATGAAATCCATACCAAAGGCTGTGCTCTTTGATCTTCATCAGTAAATATTTTAAGTCCTCTTCACTTTCAACAAGCAAGGTTGTATCATCTGCATATCACAGGTTGTTAATGAATCTTTCTCCAATCCTGATGCCACATTTTTCCTCATATAACCTAGCTTCTTGGATTATTCGCTCAGCATACAGGTTAAATAAGTATGGTGAAAGAGTACAACATTGTCGCACACCTTTCTTAATTTTAAACCATTCAGTGTGTTCCCATGTTCTGTTTGAACAATGGCCTCTTGGTCCATGTACAGATTCCTCAGGAGCACAATTAAGTGTTTGGGAATACTCATACTTCGCAATGTTGTCAGGTAAACATCTTTCTGATATTCTCTGCTTTCAGCCAAGATCCATCAGACATCAATGTAAAGAATGTAAAGAAAACATAAGACATCTCAATGTAAATAAAACAAAAATCCTCACCACCGGACAAATAAACAACATTTTTATCAATGGAGAAAAGATTGAAGTTGTCAAGGACTTCATTCTTCTTGGATCAACTATCAACACTCATGGAAGCAGCAATCAAGAAATCAAAGGACATATTGCATTAGGCAAATCTGCTGCACAAGACCT
The DNA here is from genome assembly GCF_000296735.1 of Chrysochloris asiatica. NCBI lineage: Eukaryota > Metazoa > Chordata > Mammalia > Afrosoricida > Chrysochloridae > Chrysochloris > Chrysochloris asiatica. Next base: position 22,101,477 of record NW_006408532.1, on the reverse strand, counting down.
TTTTGAAGTGTTGAAGAGCAAAGATGTCAGCTTGAGGACTAAGGTGCACCTGACCCAAGCCATGGTATTTTCAATAACCTCATATGCATGTGAAAGCTGGACAGTGAATGAGGAAGACCATAGAAGAATTGATGCTTTTGAGTTGTGGTGTTGGAGGAGAATAGTGAAAGTGCCATGGGCTGCTAAAAGAACCAACAGATGTGTTTTGGAAGAAGTGCAGCCAGAGTGCTCCTTGGAGGCCAGGATGGCCAAACTTCATCTCTCATACTTTGGACATATTATCAGGAAGGACCAGTTTCTAGAGAAGGCTATCATGTTTGGTAAGGTGGAGGGTCAGAGAAAAAAGAGGAAGACCCCCAGTGAGATGGATTGGCCAAGTGGGCTCAAGCGTGGCAACGATAGTGAGGTTGGCCCAGGATCGGGCAGTGTTTCATTCTGTTGTGCATAAGGTCACTATGAGTCAGTACCAACCCGATGGCACCTAACAACAACAACCTCCAAATTATGTTCCATGATTTCCACTGGAGATTTGCTAGCATTGAGGTTAATTTAACATGTTAAGGCAAATCAATTCACCGTATCAGGCCTTGTGTATTCATCAGAAGGGCAAAATAGGCAAATGATCTCTTAATCACCTTCCAAGTTGAAGTTCTGTGGTTCTTTTATTATTATTAACATAATAATCCGTTGTGTTAATCCTGTGCTTTAAACTATATGCATCTTTAGAATTTAGAATCTGTTATTTAAACTTCCTAATTCTTTTTATTTCAATTAAAACATATTTAAAACTTTCCATTAATGTATCTATACACACATACTAGGGGGCTTCAAACAGTTCATGGAAAAAATCCATGATCTTTTCATTCAATTTTTCCAAGAACATTTTAAAGCCCCCTTGTGTATATGCACACAATGTATACACACAGCAGTTCTCAGATCATGAATGTGTTGCAGTCCTAAATCTGTTTTTAAATTGAATTTATACTGAAGTCAGAACACGTAAGTACTATTTGTATCTAACATCTAAGTAAAATGTTTGGCTTGTTCTGTTAAATGCTATCGAGTTTATTCTGATTCAAAGTGACCCTATTTAGGGCTCCCAAGGAGCAGCTGCTGGGTTTGAACTGCTGACCTTGTGGTTCATAGTCCAGTGCTGATCCTATATTGTACCTTTCTATGTATTTTTGTTGTTGTTGTTAAGTACTGTCGAGTCAGTTCTGACTCAGCGACCCAAATAGAGTTTCTGAGGAGCCGCTGGTGGGTTTAAACTTTCAACCAGTGTTTTTCTTAAAGTACCACATCAGGACTCTTTTCTTATTGACTTTTCTGAAATCTAAAACCTCTAAGGATTAAGAGAACAAACAGTTAAATGCTCAGCTCATAGCAGAAAGATTGTTAGTGCAAACCTTCCCACCGGCGCCTGAGAAGACAGGTGGGACAATCTGTTTTTTACTTGCTTTCAGAAGGTCATAGCTACACCAGGACTCAGAATATTACTACCAACCCTGGTGTGGCACTGTAGGATAAGCACTGGACTACTAGCTGCAAGCTAACTAGTCACTCTTTTGGAGTCCTAGTTGTGGCACTGCAGATTAATGTGCAGGACTGTAAGGTAGGTTTGAACTACAAGGTCAGTGGTTCAAGTTCACCAGCCACTCCAGGGTCACTATGAGTTAGAACCAATTCAACAGCACTTAATAACAACAAAGTCATTCCTCAGAAACCCTATATAAGATCTGTATGAGTCTGAACTGACTCGGTGGCACTTAATTATAACAACAGCTGTTACCACTCATGATAACCCAGTATGTTCAGAGTAGAACTCTCCGAGGAGTTTCCAAGGCTGTGACCTTCTGAGGCACCTTCTGAGGAGTTTCCAAGGTGTCTTCTGAGGCACCTCCAGTTGAATTCAAACAACCAATCTTTGGACTGATATTCCAGTGCTTAACTGTTCATACCACCATGTCCGCTAAGAGTTAGAATCAACTTAATGGCAACTGGAAGCTATCATCCACCTACTTTCTGCTCTGTTCCAGTAACTTTCCCTCCTAATGCTTACTCAGTTTCAAGCACTCTGAAGGCATATCTTAGAATCCCCTGCTGGTGCAAATGTTCAACACACTTAGTTGCTAACCAAAAGTTGGAGGTTCAAGGTCACCCAGAAATGTCTCAGAAAAAAAGTCTGGTGAGCTACTTCTAAAAATTCAGTCATTGAAAGCCCTGTGTAACACAATTCTACTCTGCCATACATGGAGTGACTGTGCTTTGGAATCGACCTGAAGACAACTGGTCTTATTGTGTAAACAAAAAAAGCAAATCCACTGCCACTGAGTAGATTTCGATTCAGTGTGATTTCCGAGACTGCTCAGCATTTATCCCACAGTGCCAGCAGGCCTCCTATGTTGATATGCAGACATAGATATTTCAGATGTTTTGTGATTATCCAATCATAATACCAGGAAACACAGCTTTCACCCTGCTATTTGATTCGCCATTTGGCTTGCCTAAAGACGCAGAAGTGTATTAAATACTTCTATTCTTTATACGTCCTAAATCACCACATCTATTTTTGGTTTTGCCTATATCCATTGAATTAAACTACATAAACACAGGCATTTTAGCTAACCATCTCTCCCCTGTTATTCTATCCCAAAGCTCTGTATTTTGAACACAAAAATCTTTGATATGTGGGATAGATACTAAATTTATCTGAGAGGTTTCAATTTTAAACCAAATCAGTATTTCATTTTTCACTTGCTGGATTTTTCAAACTGTTTACCAATGAAAGGAGCACTATGTGCATTGAACCATTCAATCCATTTTGGTCAGATATGTGATATTTTCAATTCTAACAAAAGTACCTGAGAATCCCAGGGCAACTTCATGCTGTTTTTCTTTAATGTAAATTATCTCTGTAGACTGCTACTTAAAAAGTTCAGCCAATAGATAAATTTTCTATGTACCTCTCCATTTCTTCTCCAGGTAATTTCTTTAATCCACTAAAACGAATAAGCTATAAATCAGATTTCAATGTTTTAAACAAAACAAAACATACAAATAAGCTGATTTACATTGAAAACCATGAAATTCCAAATAAATTATGGGCAGCTGAGCTGATGGCTCAAAGGGGAAAGAGTTGTTGGTAGAAAATTGTACACCTCCAATTTTGTATATTGCTGGAGTTCTGCTTGTGATGGTGAAAAGGAAAAAATGATGGAGAAATATTGGGTTGCCAATGTCGTTATGAGAATCCGGGTGTTGCAGTGTTGGTTAATGCACTGGACCACAAGGTCAGTTTGAACTGCAAGGTCAGTGGTTCAAGCTCACCAGCAGCTCCTTGGAAGCACTATACAGGGTCACTATAAGTCAGAACCAACTCCATGGTACTTAACAACAATAATGACATTATGAGTCAGAATCTACTCAATGGCACTTAACAATGTAACAGGAAAAATGGTTCTTTATCACCTGTTGCTGATGTAGATAATATTCAGAGCAAAGAGCAATGCATTATTGAGTATCAATACTCAGGCAGACAGGGAAGTGGAAATCTCTCAGATCTGTCCCCACAAGGGAAAAGCAAAGGGAAAACTTATAAGGATCCCAGCATAGGGTAGGAGTCCGAGGAATCTCAGAAACTTCTTTTTTGTTTTATCTCAAATTACACTGACCATTTTGGGCATGTAGTCATTAACATGTATGTTAACTTTTTCCCAGTGGTGGTCATCAGTGGCATTCACAAGAAATGTGTAGCTGTTTTACTCCCTTCCTGGAGTCCTTGGAGTAGGGATTGGTTGGTTGGTGGTTGTGTCACCAAGTTAGTTTTGACACAAAGTGGCCTTTTTCCTGTGGCGTGACTTAGAGATTCAAAGTAGTGGCCTTGCAGTTAGCAGCCCAGCTCATAATCCATCGTGCTACCAGGGAGTGGGGATAAGATACCAATTAAAATAAGAAATGGTTCATCTTTTTAAAAAGATATTAACTATGGGATAGTAATTGACTATGACAGATAGTTCTGGAAGAAGCTGCATTTTATCTGTCTAGATCTCTTTTTACTTTGGCCAAACTAAACTTTCCTGGCACCCTTATGTTTTCACTGGCCCATTTCAACAACAGCAGCAGCATGTAACTACATACCTGTAACTCAAAATAAAAAAAGGAAAGATGTTTATGTGTCTAATAAAATGTGTGCGCCTTGAGGAAATATGCAAAACGGTACATGGAATCATCTCAGATTTATATAATCCTGGTGGAGTTCTGGTGCAATATCAAGAGACCTTTCCCCCTATTTGCATCTCAGAAATGATTAGGAGTCACATCCCTACTAAAACTGAGTGTTTAGAAATGTATTTGATTCATCATCATCACTAATGCTGTCAGATTCTTTGAGATACGATAATTTTATTGTAGTCTACTCTCATCTCTTCTCAGACAAATACTTTCAGTGGCAGTCTTCCAAAGAAGTTCATGAAAGCAAACCAAAAGGGATTAATAGTTACTAAAAGCCAGCTCCTGGTGTGGCGCTGTGGGCTAATGTGTCAGACTGCAAAGTCGTTTGAACTGCAAGATCAGTGGTTCAAGCTCACTAGCTGCTCCTTGGAAACCCTATACATGGTCGCTATGGGTCGGGATCAACTCGACGGCACTTAACAACAACAAGAGTTAGACATGTTACTTGTAAATCACCATAGTCTGCAACAGTCCCCCCCCCACACACACACACTCCTAATAGGAAAAATAATTCAAGAAAAGGCAACTTTCTTTTAGTCTTACAATAAGCACAGAACTGCTAACTGCAAGGTCAGAAGTTCATATATACTAGCTGATGCTTGGAAACCCTATAGGGTTGCTGTGAGTTGGAAAGTACTTAAGGGCACTTAACAACAGCTACAAGACTGACACGCTGCCCCTCTGTTCCACTTATTTCCTCCCTAATGCATACCATTGTTTTGAAGCACTCAACTTGAAGCAATAGACACATACAAGTACTTATTTTGAGTTCTGAGGAAATCTGTGAACCTACCCTAAAGAATTTTGGATTAACAGAAGCAACAATTCAAAGCTGAAGTGGAACAGGACTTAGAGAAAGACCGTTTACAAAAAGATGATGAATGAGAATGAGGGGAAGAATGGAGTGGATTGTTTTAAAATGACCAACGGATTATGTAAATCATATAAACCAATGGAAGATATTGACCTTGACCAGAAGAACTTGGCTTCTTATAGAAACCTGATCTGAAAGCCCCAGCATGTTGAGCCTTTTCTGTGCCTATGACTAAACCAACATATAACTTCTAACTCCCAAACACACCCTGAGCCACAAGGACAAAATGTTCCAGTGGAGACAAATCTCCTTTTACTGTCTTTTTCCTCTGTTGGAAGTCTTGCTACAGTTTGTTAAGATTTAGCAGTTAGTGCTCTCAGAAATGGCCTGAAGCTTGTCAATTTATTTCCTTTAAATCACTGAACACCTATTGGGAGGTAATGGAACCTGATAAATCGATGGACTCTAATACAGCCTTATTCCGGAAATAAAACTTATTTAATTATTGGTCATGTGCACATGGTTACGATGAGATATGTTCATGTTACTCTGTAGGATTTTAGCTGTTTGTCAGAATTCATTCTTTCAGAGAAAAAAAATGTGAACTACTTGGGTTGTAATGATTACTGTAATTGCAAAGTCTTATTTAGGCATTAATATGCAATTTCTATGCTATGAGACCATATTTGTCTCCTGGTTCAAGCAGACTTCACAGTCCAGTGCATTAACCACAACCAGGAGTCCCAACACCACCAACAACAATGCAATTTCTATGCTATGAGATCATAGTTGTCATATTTATCCTGTACTTCTCCTCTCAACACCCTCTCAACATTACTTAGTACATACTATTCCCTCAAAGTTTGTCAATTACTTTTAATAAATGCATCTTTGTGACACTATGTGCACCTAGATTTCTCTTTTGGTCCAGCCAACTCTGAGATGATCTGTTTAGCAAGCAAGTCTATAAAGGTAGAATTCACCTGGAGCTAAGGTTTGTTAAGTTGGTATACACTCACCAGTTCACAGTGTAATTTCATGTTGATATAGTTTTTCCCCTGCATTTAGTGTAAAATATAGTTCAGATTTTACTTTCAGTTATTTATTTTACTTTTAATGTTGTTGTTAAGTGCTGTGGAGTCAATTCTGACTCATAGTGGCCCTGTATAGGGTTTCTGAATTATCCCTGATATTGATCAGTATCTATTTATTTATTCTCATTTATTATTCTATTTATTCAGTTTCTAATTTTGTTGATCGCTGTAAATAATGCAGTGACACAAATCAGATACCTTGGCATGTATTTTTGCATAGTGGTGCTTTTATTCCCAAGATCAGTGTTGTTAGGTATGTATTTTTTTTAATTTCAGTAGCTATTGTGGTGAAACAAATTCTATACCTAGTCTATTCTGTTGTTATAATTTGTTTGTCTATGCCTATGCTATTGTAGCAATGTAAGATAAGCACTTGACCTCAAGGTCAGTTTGAACCATAGTTCAAGGACAATGGTTCAAATTCACCAGCTATTTCTCAGAAATCCTATGTAGAGTCGCCATGAGTCAGAACTGACTTTAAGGCACTTAGCAACAACAGCAACCTGCTATTGTTGTTGTTGTTGTTGTTAGGGGCCATCGAGTTGGTACCGACTCATAGCAACCTTATGCACAGCAGAACGAAACACTGCCTGATCCTGGGCCAACCTCACTATTGTTGCCACACTTGAGTCCATCGATGCTGCCACTTGGCCTATCCATCTCGTTAGGGGTCTTCCTCTTTTTCTCTGAGCCTCCACCTTACCAAACATGATATCCTTCTCCAGCGACTGGTCCCTCCTGACAATATGTCCAAAGTATGAGAGATGAAGTTTGGCCATCTTGTCCTCTAAGGAGCACTCTGGCTGCACTTCTTCCAAAATGGATCTATTGGTTCTTTAGGCAGCCCATGGCACTTTCAATATCCTCCTCCAACACCATAACTCAAATTCATCAATTCTTCTAGGGTCTATGAAGTTATTGAAAGCACCATGGCTTGAGTCAGGCGCACCTTAGTCCTCAAGCTGACTTCTTTGCTCTTCAACATTTTAAAAAGGGCTTGTGCAGCAGATTTGCCTAATGCAATACGTTGTTTGATCTCTTGACTGCTGTTTCCATGAGTGTTCGCTTCATTTGAAAGTTCTCCAACTCCATTATTCCTTCTTTTCACTTTACGTGTGTTGTTGTTGTTATTGAATACTGCTATTTTAGTCTTGTAGTTTTGTTTCACTTTTGAATACTTCTACATTTGGGTTGCGTTCTAGGTGATATTGTCTTGTACATTAGTCTCAGGTTGTTATCTGTTGTTAATGGTTCTGTGTCCAAAGAACTCCTTCTAGTACTTTTTGTTAAGGTTTGTCTGGTTTTTACAAATTCTTCAAATTTCTGCTTATTGAAAATGTCCTTATTTAGCTATTGCATTAGATGGACAATTTTGCTGGGTTTTCTATTTTTAATTGGTAATTTTTTTTCTTTCATTATTTTATATATGTCATCCCAGTGTCTTCATGCCTGCAAGGTTTCTTTTGAAAAATTGGAGTTAGTCTAAATTATCTTTGTATGTAAATTTTCATTTACTCTGAGCCATTTTTTAAGATTCTTTCCTAGTGTTTGATTTTTGAAAGTTCCTTGTGCCCTGAGGCAGCCCTGCAATTCCTCGGGGGCAACTTGACCTGGGTGTAGCCCCTGTTTCTGAACCACAACTTCAGAGTTGCAATCCTTCAGTTAAACTACCCCCAAGTCAGAGACCTTCGGCTCAGTCACTCCCAACTTACCACAAACTAATAGTTATTCAAATTAATTAACTATTTTTAATTTATTCATTTATGCTATGGAAAGTTTTGTTTTAAGAGTTCTTAAACTAGCCCAGGCAAGACATTGTGATCAGATTTTGTTTAATGCCCTTTCATAAGATTTTATAGTTTTCTTATTTAGGTCTCATAATTTTCTTATTAAGCTTATATTAGTTTTTATACCAATTTCTTATACTTAGAAATAACATCTATTTCTTTCTTTTTAAAACTTTTTATTGTGAATTGAGTAAAGGTTTACAGATAAAAGCAACACTTTTACAGTCAACAAATTGTACACTTTATTTCATCTCAATGATTGTAATCTCCTCAGGCAAGAAAATTATTCTACTTCTTCCCTGTGATTCCTACTTCCAGTCCACCCAGGATGGGAACATCCCTTCTCAACTTTGTCCTTAGGTAAATGTTGCCATTTTAATTTTGAATGATTATTATTCCATGGTGAGCATACTTAACTAGTGTTGCTGTCCCTCTTATATACTTATCTACTGCTTGACTGAAAATTGGGCAATGAGGGTAAGTTCCTTTCTAGATCTGAAGGGTAGTCAAGGACCATTGTCTCAGGTTCCTCCAGCCTCTTTCTGGTCAGTAGGCCCAGCCTTAATTTTAATAATTTTGTGATTTGTTGCACATTTTCTACCACTCTATCCAGCACCTTCTAATGTGATCCCTTTCAGAGCTGTTAGTAGTGGTAGTTGGACACCATCTAGTATTTCTGGTCTCAGAGTCATGGAGACTGATGTTCCATTAGGCATTGTACTAATTTAGTCCAAGCATCTTCAATTCTCATCACGCTTCTTTCTCCCACACATGAAGAGGCCAAAAGTTGCACCTTAGATGGCCATTCATGAATTTTTAAGATTCCAGATGCCACTCACAAAAGTAGGATATAGAATATTGTCTTTGTGGACTATGCTATACCAATTAACCGTGGTGTCCTCTGAGACTATGGTCCTGAGCCCCCAGACCCAACAATTCATTACTTTATCATGCTTGATAATATGTAAGAAGTTTTCATCATTTTGCCTGCAATATACTCCACTATTAAGGAGCCCTGGTAGCGTAGTGGTTACGAATTGGGCTGCTAACCTCAAGGTCGGCAGTTCAAAATTACCAGTGTTCTGCAGGAGAAACATAAGGCGTTCTGCTCCCATAAAGATATACAACCTCGGAAACCCTGTGCAGGGTCACTGTGAGTCAGAACCGACTCCACAGTACTTAACAACAACATATTCCACTATACTCATAGTTATCTCTGCAGGAAAGGTAAATACCCATATACAACTATCTCCTTCCAAACTCATAGGTTTATGGATATACTTCCACTCTTCCTCGTACACCCATTCAGCCTGTGTCTCTATCCAGGGATTACCCAAACAACACTCTTTGTTCTAAGGTTATGCATAACACTATTTACCTCTATTCCATTTCTACCACTTGTCTGTCAGTTTGTTTTACTGTGGTGGTTTGCACGTTGCTCTGATATTGAAAGAAATGCCACCAGTATTTTAAATACCAGCAGGGTATATCCATGATGGACAAGTTTCAGCTGAATTTCCAGACTAAGAGAGACTAGGAAGAAGAGATGATTACTTCTAAACGTTTAGACATTGAAAGCCTTTTGAATAGCCGTGGAACACAGTCAGATAGCACCCAAATACTGAAACATTATGAATAGCACCAGAATGTTGTCTGATATAGTCCCAGAAGATGGACCCCTCAGGTTGGAAGGCACTCAAAGCATGAATGAGAAAGAACTGCCTCAGTTGACAGTTATGACGCAAATGCAGTAAAGCTTTTGTGACTTTCATGTGCTCATGGGGCACAATTCAGAATGAGGAGAAACATCTGTGAACATCTACTAATAACTGAACGTGAACTGTACCTATCTAGAAGCATGCATTAAGGAATATTGGAAGTTGCCAAAAATGAAATGTAATGCATAGACATTAGTATCCTAGGCATTAGTTAGATGAATGGACTACTGTTGTCCTTGTTTAATCTTACAATAATATGTTTTCTATGCCAGGAATGACAAATTGAAGATTGGAATTGTATTCATCATCAAAAAGAACATTTCAAGATCTATCTTAAAATATAATGCTATTTGGGATAAGTTAATACTCATATACTTACAATGAAGAGAGTTAATTCAACTCAGAGGACAGAACAAGAGGACACTACATAGTTTACAACAGGAAAGATGCATGCTAGGGTTGTATTCTTTCACCATACTTATTCAAGCTGTATGCTGAGCAAATAATCTGATAAACTGGATTATATGAAGAAGAATGACACGCCAGGATTAGAGGAAGATTCATTAACATCTTGTGATATGCAGATGATACAACCTTGATTTCTGAAAATGAAGAGGAAAATGACGAACATCAATGACCACAGCCTTTAATATGGGTTGTACCTCAACATAAAGAAAACAAAAATCCTCACCACTGGACCAATAAATAACATCATGATAAATGGGGAAAAAATTAAAGTTGTCAAAGACTTCATTTTTCTTGGGTCTATAGTCAACACCCATGGAAGCAGCAGTCAGGAAATCTAATGACATATTTTACTAAGCAAATCTGCTGCATAAGACCTCTTTAAAGCGTTCAAGAGCAAAGCATGTCTTTTTGAGTTCTAAGGTGAGCCTGACCCAAGCTATGATAGTTCCAACAGCCTCGTATGCATATGAAAGTTGGACAATGAGTAAGGAAGATCCAGAAGAGTTTATGCAGTTGAGTTATGGTGTTGGAGAAGAATATTAAAACTATCATGGACTGCCAGAAAAACAAACAAATCTGTGATGGGTGAAGTACAGTCGGAACTTTCCTTAGTAACCAGGGTGGTGAGACTTTGTCTCTCATACTCCAGACGTGTTATCAGGAGGGATCAGTCCCTGAACAGGACATCATGCTTTTTAAAGCGGAGGGTCGACAAAAATGAGGAATATCTGAAACAAGATGGATTTGCACAGTAGCAGAGCAATGGGCTCCAGCGTAACAATGATTGTAAGGATGGTGCAGGGCAGGGCAGTGCTTGGTTCTGTTGTGCACAGTGTTGCTATGAGTCTGTACCAAATCAAAGGATCTTAGTAACAACAACCTCTATCCCTTTTAGCCCTTGTTTACCTCCCTGTGTCTTAAGTTGTCTTCATTCTTCTACCACTCTCCCTCTTCTTCTATATTACTCTACCTCTTCTTGCATATTGCCCTCTGGTCTCCTGAGTTAACATGTGTCTACTCTTTAGCCAGTGAATTACTCTCCCTTCCCTCCCACCCATGGCAAGCATCAAAAAATGGTTTTTTTTATAGTGTGAAAGCCTTCTCTCAAGTTTTTACAATAGTCATCTCATCTAATATATCACCTTCTATGATCGACTCATTTCATTCAGCATAATGTCTTCCCAGTTCATCCACATTGTGACGTGTTTCAGATTCATTGTTATTATTTACCTTTGCATAGTAGTCCATTTTGTGTATATACCAGAATTTGTTGATTCATTCTTCCATTGATGGACACTTAGGCTGTCTCCATCTTTTTGCTATTGTGAATGATGCTGTGATGAAATAGAAATACCATATAACCCAATAATCCCTCTACTTGGTATATGGTGGTGGTGTGCTGTGGAGTCGGTTCCCGCATAGGGTTTCGAAGGCTGTAAATTGTTATGGGAGCGGAAAGCCTCATCTTTCTCCTTCAGAATGCTAGTAGTTTCGAACTTCTGACCTTGAGGTTTACAGCTTGATTCATAACCACTATGCTACCAGAGCTCCTACGTGTTATATATCCACATGAAATAAGAGCCAGGACTGAATTCCGTATATACACTCTAATAGGAGTCCCAGAGTCCTGGTGCAGCGTTGCAGGATAATGCACTGACCACAAAATCTGTCTGAACCACAAGATAGGCCATTCAAACCCACCAATCACTTCTCAGAAACTCTAGACAGGGTCGCTATGAGTCAGAACCTTCTCCACGGCGCTTAACAATAACAACAATGGGAGACCTGATATGGTACTACAGCACTGGACTGGAAGAATTGAAGAGGTCCAAGAGCTGAACAGAAAATTTTAAAGATCAGCTCGAGAAGATAAAACCAAATACTGTAACAAAATATGCAAAGATTTAGAGTTAGAAAAACAAAAGGGAAGAACACGGTCAGCATTTCTCAAGCTGGGGGAACTGAAGAAAAAATTCAAGCCTCGACTTTCGTTATTGAAAGATTTTCTGGGCAAATTATTGAATGATGCAGAATGCATCAAGAAAAGATGGAAGGAATACACAGAGTCATTGTACCAAAAGGAAATGGTTAATGTTCAACCATTTCAAGAGATACCATATGAACAAGAGCCAATGATACTCAGAGAGGAAGTCCAAAGTGCACTGAAAGAATTGGCAAAGAACAAGGCACCAGGAATTGATGGAATAAAAATTGAAATTTTTCAAGAAAGTGAGGTAGCACAAGAGGCACTCACTCATCTCTGCCAAGAAATTTGGAAGACAACTATCTGGCCGACTGATTGGAAGATATCAATATTTGTGTCCATTCCAAAGAGAGGTGACTCAACAGAATGTGGAAATCATAGGACAATCTCTTTGATATCTCAAGTGAGTAAAGTTTTGCTAAAGGTAATACAGAAACGGCTACAATCATACATTGACAGAGAACTTCCTTCAGAAGAGGCCGTGGAACACGAGATATCATTGCTGATGTCTGGTGGATCTTGGCTGAGGGTAGAGAATACCAGAAGGATGTTTACCTATGCTTTATTGACTACGCAAAGGCTTTTGATTGTGTGGATCATGACAAGCTATGGGCAACATTGAGAAGTATGAGTATTCCCAAACACTTAATTGTACTTCTAAGAAATCTGTATCTAGACCAAGAAGCCGTGGTTTGAACAGAGCATGGGAACACTGAATGTTTTAAAATTGGGAAAGGTGTGTGACAGGGTTATGTTATTTCACCATACTTATTCAACCTGTATGCTGAGCAAATAATACGAGAAGCTGGGTTCTATGAAGAAAAACATGGCGTCAGGATTGGAGGAAGACTCATTAACAACCTGCGATATGCAGATGATACAACCTTGCTTGCTGAAAATGAAGAGGACTTGAAATATTTACTGATGAAGATCAAAGAGCACGGCCTTTGATATGGATTGCATCTCAATGTCAAGAAAACAAAAATCCTCACCACTGGACCAATAAACAACATTCTTATCAATGGAGAAAAGATTGAAGTTGTCAAGGACTTCATTCTTCTTGGATCAACTGTCAACACTCGTGGAAGCATCAGTCAAGAGATCAGACGACGTATTGCATTGGGCAAATTTGCTGCACAGGAACTTTTTAAAGTGTTGAAGAGCAGAGATGCCAGCTTGAAAACTAAGGTGCACCTGAGCCAAGCCATGGTATTTTCAATAACCTCATATGGATGCGAAAGCTGGACAGTGAATAAGGAAGATCGTAGAATTGATGCCTTTGAGTTGTGGTGCTGGAGGAGAATACTGAAAGTGCCTTGGACTGCTAAAAGAACCAATAGATCTGTTTTGGAAGAAGTGCAGCCAGAGTGCGCCTGGGAGGCCAAGATGGCTAAGCTTCGTCTCTCATAGTTTGGACATTTTGTCCGGAGGGAACAGTTGCTGGAAAAAAAATGTCATGCTGGGTAAGGTGGAGGGTGAGAGAAAAAGATGAAGACCCCTAATGAGATGGATTGGCCAGGTGGCATCATTGATGGACTCAAGTGTGGCAGCAGTAGTGAGGTTGGCCCAGGATCGGATATTGTTTCGTTCTGCTGTGCATGGGGTCACTATGTGTCGGTTCTGACTTGATGGCACCTGACAACAACAACAACTGGACTGCTGACTATAAGGTCAGCATTTCAAGCCCACCAGCCGCTCCTCAGAAACCTTGTACAGGGACACTCTGAGTCAGAGCTGACTCAACGGCACTTAACAACAACATAAGCTAATGATTGTTTATATTTCTTCGTGTTTGTTGGCTATCTGTGTGTCTTCCTTGGTGTAGTGTCTGTTCATCTGCCCTTTTTATTTTATTTATTTCTTTATTTTGTCTTTTTTTTGTAGAAGTAGTGTGGTTTTCTATACATTTTAAAGATTATCCCCTTGCCTGATATGTCATTGCAAAAATTTTTGCCCCAGTTTGTGGTCTGCCTTTTTGCTTTCTGTGGGAAATCTTTTGATGCACATGTCTAATTTTTAGGAGGTACCAGACAACTATTTTTTCTTCTACTGTTTGTGCATTTTTAGTAATGTTTGACAGTGTATTTATGACATGCATCAGAGCCCCTAACTTTGTCCCGATTTTTTCATCGATGATCTTTATAGTTCTCGATTTTACATTCAGGTATTTAATCCATGTTGAGTTTGTTTTTGTATATGGCATGAGATGAAATACCATTTATTTCGTATAAGTCTAGATAACCATCATTAGAAACTTAAAATAATTTTAAATATCATAAGTAATATTTCTACTAAAAACATATTGTTGTTGTTAAATGCTGTCAAGTCAGTTCTGACTCATAGCGCCTCCATATAGGGTTTCTGAGGGGCAACTGTTAGGTTTGAACTGCCAATGTTGTGTTTACAGTCCAGTGCTGATCCTACAGCACCACATCATGGTAGCTAACTACTCTAATTATCAAGTGTTTTTGATTCTAGTCAACACCATGTGCAAAAGAACTGAGTTCTTCCTGAATTACTGAGGCACAAAAGCATGAGACAAAATAAAATGGTTATTCCTAGGACCATCAGGGAGAAGAGCATGAACGGAATGTGGGACCCTATCCAGAGAAGAAGCAACACCAGAGATGGAGAGAGAGATGAGGGCATGAAGAGAGAAAGCAGCTGAGGACTCTAGACTCATGGAAAGAGAAAGGCCGTGTGATGGCAGCCAGGTGTTGGTAGCCAAAGGTAGGCTTACAGAATGTGTCCTTTGCTTGTTTAAATGATTGTATATTCCTGAGTGTTTTTGTGGACATGCCCCCCGCCAAAAACAAAACAAAAAAAAAGCCGAGGGAATAGAAATAAATACTGTTGAATGAAGATGCACAGAAGAGACTGTAATCATTGCAATGAAACGATGAGTGTAAAACTGATGTTCCCCTATGTAAACTATCACTCATTTCACAATAAAAACTAACTAACTAACTAAATAAATAAAAAGAGTCATTGTAATAAGTCAGAATGTTTTGGAACAATTACCAGAACATTCAAGAAAGCAATTACTGTGTAACAAATTATGCCAAAATATAGTAGATTAAAACAATAATTAGATTCTTTACCTCTCAAAATAGTCTTAGGGTCTCTCCATGTGAGCTGGTTAACATTGTAGTTAGCCTTCTTACAGAATGGTTCAGGCTTCTAAGAGACTAGAATAGAAGCTGCCCATGCACTAACACATATAGCATCACACTCTACTTGCCAAAACAATCACAGGGAACCCTAAATTCAAGAAGAGGGTAAGTGAAATTGACTTACCAATGGCAGGAATGTCAAAATTATGGACAATCTGTAATCCACTACATCTTCTCTTTATTTATCCAAATAGATTCAAATAAAGAAAAACAAAACCTTACCTCTCGTTTATTTTACTATTGATGTTCTTTCCTAAAAGGAAGATATTTTAACATATACCCTTCAAAAGAAAAATAAAATAGAAAGGACATAATACCACAAAAAGTTGTTTAAATAGAAAAATGTATATTTATAAAAAGCATACTGTATTGTTATTTTTCACATTTTTCATAGTTTGGTGGAATCTGCCAAATTGGGTTACCACTCAATATTTTAGTGACCTTTTTTGGGTATGTTTGTTTTAAGAATATTCTGGGGAGGTGAGAAAGAGTTGTTCAGTTTTGAAGTTCTATGTATAATTCCTTACTCCTTGTGCTTATTCCTGTCATCTCAAAACCAACAAAAAAGTGTTTCCTAAATTGTTTAGAAATGAAACCAAAATTAAAGCAGTCGATTCAGCCTTCTGAGGCAAATATTTCTGTGATTCTTGGGATAATCTGATTCTGTGGAGTCCTTGAATACCTTGCACTAGCTCAATGCAGCGTTAAATCTGGTGCAAAATTAGAGTTCAGCACAGAACAAAACTCTACTTCTAGATTGATCTTAATGGCTATGAATAGAGGAAGGCATTTGTAGAATCTATCATCTTCCATTCTTACCTACTGAACATAGCTACCTGGCTTGGGACAAGGTTATAACTCTTGATCCCAATCCATGGCCATTAAGTCAATTCTGATTCATAGTGGTCCCTATGGGACATCATATTACTACTCATGAGGTTTCCAAGGTTGTAAATATTTACAGAAACAGACAGACACAACTTTCTCCTGTGCAGTGGCTGCTGAGTTTATTCCAAGAGCCTTTAGATTCGCACTTGACTACTTAACTGTTTGAGCCACTTGGGCTTCTTGTAACTCCTGATACAACAACAAATTATACAAACACAAATCATACATAACTGAAATCCAATCATTGGCATATCACTGGTTTAATTGATATGAGAGTGAATGGGATTAGATAAACATACATGTATGCTAAAAATCACAAAAAGTATGAATATCAGTCCTGTCACTCAGTTATAAAATGGGAAATAGATACATCTAAAGAAAAAAAATTCTAGGAACTGATGATTTTAATGAGAGAAATTTGAGTAAGAGATTCAACTGCTGTGTTAGTTATGAGTAAAAGGAAACCCAATTTAAACAACTTAGATAATAAAATGAATTTATTTGCTGGACTAATTGGTTAAGACCAGAAATAGGTTGGTGTATTAGGTACTTTTCACTACATGTATTGAAACTCTGAATTTAATTTAGTTAACAAAGGAAATATATCATCTCACATAACCAGAAATCTCAAGATAAAGTAACTCTAGATTTGGTTAATTCAATTTCTCAATTCTATCTTCAAAATTACTGGCTCATCTTTGTCTTTCTACCATGCTATTTCTCCTTAGCTATTTCCTTTTTTTTAATGATTCTATATGGTATTTAATAGGCATTTCCTGGTGGTGCAATGGTTAAGCACCGAACTTCTAACTAAAAGCTTGGCAGTTGGAACCCACAAGCCACTCAGGGAGAAAGATGTGGCTGTCTGCTTCAGTAACGATTGTTGTTAAGTGCTGTCAAGTCGATTCTGACTCATAGCAACTCTATATAAGGTCTCCGAGGAGCAGCCGGTGAGTCTGAACCGCTGACCTTCAGGTAGCTGTCCATCCTAGTCCAACTTTTTATGTTGTTCTCTTTTTCAAGAAATTCTTCAAACTCCATTCCAGCTGCAGCCAGTAGCCAGCAGATTGACTCCATCCTGCCCCTGCCACTAAAATAATAGAGCTTGAGTTTGGCCCCCATGACTCCTGGTTCAGGATTTTTTCTCTCCCAAACTCTTCTTTGCCTCCTAGCTACTTCCTTTTATGGTCCCAAAATGTCAACTGCAATCGCCACATGTAGACACTACAATATGGAATTGTTGTTGTTGTTGTTGCTATGTGCCATGGAGTAGGTTCCGACTCATAGTGACCCTGTACAGGGTTTCCCAGGCTGTAAATCTTTACGGGAGCAGGAAGCCTCATCTTCCTCCCACGGAACAGCTGGTAGTTTCGAATTGCTGACCTTGAGGTTCATCAGCCCAATTCATAACCACTACACTACCAGAGTTCCTTATGGAATTATAGAACTCCCCAAAAATGCAAATATACAGTGGAAAAAGTCTTGGTACCTGAGTAATCATTTGGGGCACAGACAAATCATCTAAACTGGCTCAGCTTAGGACATGGACAAGAAGAAAGTTTTTATTTATGAAACAGGATCCTGATGTGGCACTGTGGGTTAATGTGCTGGACCCCAAAGTGGGGCTGAACTTCAAGGTCAGCAGTTCAAGCTCACCATCTGTGCCTCAGAAACCCTATACAGGGTCACTACGGCATCGGAATTAACAGCACTTACCTACAACATCAATATTTATGAAACTATTAAAATATGGAACTTCATTATTACAGCAATATTTAGCCTCCTCTCACTGATAGAGAAAAGAACACAAATATACCTATATTCTATGCAAATGTAAATTGCTAAGGAGCAACCACAATACCCATCTTTTTTTTTCCTCCACTCAGCTTTGCTGCCCTGGTATGGGTGTCTACTCATAGCGATCCTATGTACAATGGGATAGAACTCTGTACCATCCTCACAATCACTGCTGGGATCTATTGTTGCAGTCATTGAATCAATCAATCTTGTTAAAGGTCTTCCTCTTTTTCCCCAACCTCTATTTTACCAAGCTTGGTGCCCTTCTCCAGTGACTTGTCCTTCCTGACAACTTGCCCCAAGTATGTGAGATGAAGTCACACCATCTTCACTTCTAAGGAACATTCTGCTTGTACTCCTTTCAAGACAGATTTGTTTGTTCTTCTGGCAGTTCATTATCTATTCAGTGTTCCTCCTCAACACCATAATTCAAAGGCATCAATTCTTCTTTGACATTCCTTATTCTTTGTCCACGTTGCACACTCCTAAGAGGCCATTCATTGGGTATGGCACTGTGAGTTAATGCGCCAGACTGCAAAGCCGTTTGAACTGTAAAGTCGGTGGTTCAAGCTCACCAGTCACTCCTTGGAAACCCTATAAAGGGTCGCTATGGGTCAGAACCGACTCGACGGCACTTAATTACAACAACAACAAGAGGCTATTGAGAATACCATGGCTTGATTCAGGCTCACTCTAGTCCTCAAAGTAACACCTTTACTAATATTTTAAGGAGGTCTTTCACAACAAATTTTTCCAGTACAATATGTCGTTTGGTTTCCTGACTGACTGCTGCTTTCAAGGGCAATGATTATGAATCCAGCGGTGGTGGATCCAAGTCAAAGAAAATCATTGATAGCACCAATTCAACTTCAATGTCTTCTTCACTTATCATGACATTGCTTATTGGTGCATTTGTGAGGATTTTTGTTTTCTCTGTACAATTTCTTTTTTCTTCTTCTTTTTTGAACTTTTTATTGTGAATTGGGTGAAGATTTCCAGGTAAAATCCAGTTGTGGGGACATTGGTTTTATTTATTTTAAGGCATAATCCATATTGAAGGTCGTAGTCTTTGATCTTCATCAGTAAGTGCTTTAAATCCTCTGCCCTCTCAGCCAGCAAGTTTGTGTATTTGCATATCATAGGTTGTTAATGAGTCTTACTTCAATCCTGCATTCTTCTTCATATAGTTCAACTCCTTGGATTATATTTAGCATACAGATTAAGTAAAGTGAAAGGATTCAACTCTGATAAACACTTTCCTAATTTTAAACCACACAGTATTCTCTTGTTCTGGGCTCACAACTGTGTCTGTGCACTGGAGAAGAATGTATATTGTGCTGTTGTTGGGTTGAATGCTCTGTACACATCTATGAGGTCAAGTTGGTTGATTGTGTTGTTTAGTTCCTCTGTAACTTTGTCAAGTTTCTTTCTAGTTGTTCTGTCCCTTTTCTAAAGTGATGTATTAAAATTTCCCACTATAATTGTAGATTTATCTATTTCTTTCTTCAATTCTAGTAGGATTTGCTTCATATATCTTGGTGCTCTTTCATTGGGAGTGTATGTATTTATTATGGTTATGTCGTCTTGCTCAATTGACCCTTTGATCATGAGATAGTATCCTTCTTTATCTCTTATGCTTGTTTTTGTCTTAAAGTTTACTTTGTCAAGAGACTAATATTGCCATTCCTGCTTATTTATTATTGCAGTTAGCTTGGTAAATTGTTTTCCATCCTTTAACTTTTAGTCTGTTTTTGTCTTTGTGTGTAAGGTGTGTCTCTTCCAGGCAGCATATTGAAGGGTCTTGTTTTCTTATCCATTCAGCCACTCTCTGACTCTTCACTGATGCATTTAATCCATTGACATTCAATGTAATTATTGATAGGTATGAATTAATTGCTGCCATTGTGTTAATTTTTTGGTAGTGCTGTTTGTTCCTTTGTTCTGCATGCCTTCTTGTGCTGTTTGTTTTGTGTGTGTGTCTGTTATTTCTTGTCCATTTCTTCTTAGTTTTTATGTTTCCTTTTTCTGCTTGGATATTCATTTTCATGGTAAATTGTGAAGTATTAACTTTCTTTGGGATTACCCTATAGTCTATTAACTTTTACCTCCATTTAAGACAGTCTATTGTATCCTATGGAGTCCTGGTGTGGCACTGTGGGTTAATGTGCCAGACTGAAAAGCCACTTGAACTGCAAGGTTGGTAGTTCAAGCTCACCAGCTGCTCCTCGGAAACCCTAAACAGGGTTGCTATTGGTCAGAATCAAGTTTATGGCACTTAACAACAACAAAACAATTGTATCCTGTAATCTACCTGACCTCTTCATCACATGGATCACTGTTCCTATATTTTTTCCCTTCTTTGACAGCTCCTTTGAATTCGTTGTTGAGCATATCCTACCAGTGTGGCTGTTTCCCCTATATTCCTATCTACTGCTTGTCTGAAAATGGGCCATGAGAGTGAGTTCCTTGCCAGACCTAAAGGATGATCGAAGGCCATGGCTCAGGTTCCTCAAGACTCTTTCTGACCAGTAAGCCCAGTCTTTTTTTTTTTCCCAATAATTTTGATTTTTGTTCCACATTTTCTCCTATTCTATCAGGGAACTTCTAATGTGATTCCTTTCAGAGCAGTTGATAGCGATAGCCAAGCACCATCTAGTTCTGTTCTCAGAGTCATGGTGACTGATGTTCAAATGCTCCGTTGATCATTTGGACTCTTTTCTTCCAAGTATCTTCAATGTTTATCACTTTTCTTTCTTCTGCATATGGAGAAACCAATAGTTGCACCTTAACTGCTCATAAGCTTTTAAGATCCCAGATGCTACTCACTAAAGTAGGATGTAGAGCATGGTCTTTGTGGACTAGGTTCTGCCAACTGTCCATGATGGTTCCTGAGGCTATGGTCCTGGTCCCCCATGCCCAGTAACTCATCGCCTTAAGATATTTGATAATATCTAAAAAGCTTTCATAATTTTGCTTGCTGTATGCTGCACTATATTCATAGTTGTGTTTGCAGCAAAGGTAAATCCATGTACAAATATCCTCTTTCAAACCCTTATATGTGGGTATACTCCCACTCTTCCTCCCACACATGTTCAGTCTCTGTTATCTGTCCATGTAGCTACAATAACAACATTGTTGCTCCAGGGTTGTGTGTATAACACTATTTTCCTCTATCCCCTTTAGCCCTTGCATACCTCCTTGTCTCTTCACCTGTCTTCATCATTCCTCTTTCAACCTCTCTTTTCTTGTGAATTGCCCTCTCTGTCACCTGAGTTAACATGTGTCTAGCCTTTATCCAGTGAATTACTCTCCTTTTTCCTCCATCCACGGGAATCATCAAAAAATGTTTCTTACTGCGTGAAAATGTTGCTTAAGTTTTTAAATAGTGGTCTCATACAATATTTGTCCTTCTATGATTGACTTGTTTCACTTATCAAAATGCCCTCCTAGTTCATCCATGTTGAGTGGTGTTTCACAGATTCATCATTCTTCACCTTTGCATAGTATTCCATTGTGTGTATGTACCACAGTTTGTTAATCCATTCTTCCATTGATAAACATTTAGGCTGTCTCCATATTTTGCTATTGTGAATAGTGCAGCAATGAACATAAGTGTGCATATAGCTATTTGTGTCCCGGCTCTTATTTCTTGTGTATATATTCCAGGTACAGGGATTGCTGAGTTATTCAGTATTTCTGTTTCCAACTTTTTGAGAAAGCACCATACTATTTTGCACAGTGATTGCATCATTTTACAGCCCCATCAGCAATGTAGGAGGATCCCAGTCTCTCCACACCCTTGACAGTATTTGGTGTTTTCTCTTTTTTTGAACTTTGCTATTAATGCTGGGGTGAGATGATAGCTCATTATTTTTTGTTTTGTATCTTTCTAATAGCTAGTGAAAGGAGCTCTGGTAGCGTAGTGGTTACGATTGGGCTGCAAACCGCGATGTCACCAGTTCAAAACTACCAGCTGTTCTGTGGAAGAAAGATGATGCTTTCTACTCCTGTAAAGATTTACAGCCTCAGAAACCCTATACAGGGTCACTAATGAGTTGGAACTGACTCCACGGCACATAACAACAAAAATGGCTAGTGAGGACTCCTGGTGTGGCCTGTGGGTTAATGCACTGTACTTCAATGTCGGTTTGAACCACAAGGCCTGTGGTTCAAGCTCACCAGAGGCTCTTCAGAAACCCTATACAGGGTCACTATGAGTCGGAACTGATTAACACTTAACAACAACAATGGCTAGTGATCCAAAAAACTTCTTTATATAATTGTTGGCTGCCTGAATGTCTTATTGGTGAAGTGTCTGTTCATGTCTTCAACCCATTTTAAAATTGGATTTCTTATCTTTGTCTTGTAGAGGTGTTGTAAATTTTCTATAAATTTTAGAAATTAGTCTCTTATCTGAAGGAGCTCTGGTAGCGTAGTGATTATGAATCATGCTGCTAACCTCAAGGTCGGCAGTTCGAAACTACCAGATGTTCCACAGTAGAAAGATGAGACTTTCTGCTCTCGTAAAGGTTTGCAGCCTCAGAAACCCTGTGCATGGTCACTATGAGTCGGAACCAACTCCATGGTACTTAACAACACGTCCCTTGTCTGATATGTGATACCAATTATTTTTCCTACTGCATTCTTTTTACTTACTCTTTTGATGAAATCTTTTGATAGACATTAAGCGTCTAATTAGGCAGTCCCTTTTTGTCTTCTACTATTTATGTGTTTTTACTTATGTTTGTCAGTGTATTTATGCCATCTATTAGAGCAACTAAGTTTGTCCCTACTTTTTCATTGATGATTTTTATCCTTCTAGGTTTTAAATTTAGGTCTTTAATCCACCGTTGACTTTATTTTTGTATATGGTGTGAGATATGGGTCTTGTTTCATTCTTCTGCAAATGGATTTCCAGTTTTGCCAGCACCAAATGTTGAAGAAACTATCTCTTCCCCCATTTAATGTGTTTTGACCCTTCGTAAAAGATCAGATGCCAATTGTATTCCATTGATCAATTTTCTTATAGCAGTACTTTAGGTTCACTGTGTCTGTGCATCAGATTTTAAGATCAGGGATTGAGAAGCCTCCAACTTTATTCTTCGTCTTAAACAATACTTTGCTTATCCAAAGTCTCTTTCTTTTCCATATAAAGTTAGTGATCCATTTTTTCCATCTCTTTAAAGAATGACATTGGAATTTGGATTGGGGTTGCATCATATCTGTAGATTTGAGTAGTGTTGACATTTTCACTATGTTGAGTCTTCCTACCCATGAGCATGGTATATTCTCCTACTTTTGTAAGTCTCTTTTGGTTTTGTAGTTTTCTTTGTTTAGATCTTTTGCTTTCCTGGGTTAAGTTTATTCCTAAGTATTTCATCTTTTGATTGGCTATTGTAAATGGTATTGTTTCCCTGATTTCCTTTTCAGAGCTGTCTTTATTAGTTTAGAGGAATCCAATAGATTTTTGTATATTGATCTTATATTCTGCCACTTTGTCTAATTTATAGAGGAGTGTCAATAATTTTCTTGCTGAGTCCATGGAATTTTTTTGTATGTAGGATCATATCTTCTACAAATATACAGAATTTTACTTTGCTAATTTTGATGCCTTTACTTTCTCTCTCTTACTTTATAGTTCTGGCTAAGACTTCCAACACAATATTGAATAGGAGTGGTGATAAAGGAAATCCTTGTCTGGTTCCTGTTCATCAAGGGAATGTTTTCAGTGTCTCTCCATTGAGAGTAATACTGGATGTTGGATTTGCATATATGCTCTTCATTATGTTGAGGCATTTCCATTCCACTCCTACTTTGTTGTGTTTATCAGTTATCAGGAATGAATGTTGGATTTTGTCAAATGCCTTATTTGTATCAATCAATATGATCGTGTGATTCTTTTCCTTTGTTTTATTTATATGATGGATTACACTGATTGCTTTTCTAAAATTGAACCATCTTTGCCTCCTTGGTAAGAATCCCACTTGGTCATGATGTATAGTTTTTTCTTAAATGTTGTTGAATTCTATTGACTATGATCTTATTGAGAATTTTTACATCTGTGTTCATGAGGTATATTGGTCTATCATTTTCTTTTTTACTGATGTTTTTGCCTGATTTTGCCAAGAAATTATTTTTAAAGGTGCCCATTATTGATGTATTATAAGCCTGACATTAATACCTTTAAAAATAAATAACCAATTTCTAAGTATCTCATTGATAACTAATTGTAAATAGTAAAAATAATCCTGAGGTCATTTATTATTATTTTTTAAGCAGGTATCTTTCTAACAATTTGACCTTTGTTTCTTTCTCCAAATAATGTGTTTTCTCACCTCTGCATGTTCTATTTCTGACTGGTATTTGATATTCAGCATCATTTAAAAGTCTGCTCTAATACAAGTATGCTATTATGAGTGGGTATGGATAATTACCACTATGAACTTGCAATGTGACCTTACAAATGTTTAACTTCCAGGTTTTATTATTCCCAGCCACAGAATGGTAATAATGTCTATCTATCCTTTCCAGGTAGATAAATGTCTACGTATGTTAATAATGTCCACTATGGTTTGCCAGAGGAAATACATTGGCTTTGGGTCATATAAGACTAAGCCCAGAGTCCACTTCTATCATGACCTTGAGCAGGCTTTGTAATTTCTCTGAATTTTTTTTTTTTTTTTTAAATATAGCTTTACTGTGAAGTGTAAAAGTTAAGATGTGTAACTCGGTGCCTGACTCACCACAGACCAAACAAGTTTTACTTATGATTCGGGCTGCAAGGTGAGCAGTTCTAAACTACCAGCTGCTCCACAGGAGAAAGATGAGGCTTTCTGCTCCCATAAAGATTTACAGCCTCGGAAACCCTGTTCAGGGTTGCTATGGGTCAGAACCGACTTGACGGCACTTAACAACAACAACAACAACAAAGCTCTTACAGCTTATTTGACCTATGAATATTGTTGTTGTTAAGTGCCGTTGAGTCAGTTCCAACTCATAGTGATCCTATATAGGCTTTCTGGGGAGCAGCTGATGGGTTTGAACTGCTGACCTTGTGGTTCTTAGCCCAGTGTTGATCCGCTGCACCACACCAAGAATATTACATGACTACAAAGAAATATTGTTGAAACTACTCATCAGAGTACTTTTATCCAAAAGTTAAGAGAGGGAACTGAGGTTCTATTCTAGAAAGGGAGAGGCAGAATGTCCAGAAATCATCACTAGCCCTGGTTTTGCAGCTCCCAAAGCATTTCCAGTGATCAGATTTGCAGGAATCAAAACAGCTGTATATGTCTCTGTCAGATAGACAGGTACCCAGAGCTGAGATGGGGAGGATGCATCAGACCTTGCTTTTAAAGAGCTGGGAAGAAGGAATGGAGCCCTAACATGGAACTTGCTTAATAACATCACCACACAGTCATGTAAACCTCATCAGCTTAGAAAGCTTATTTTAACTCCCAGCTCACTGCCTCCTGGACTTGCTCAGACAAAGCCGATTAACTGTCTTGGCCTTCAGTTCTTACAAAAGGAAATCCTCCCATCTGTAAATCTTTATAATTGAAGGTTAATTCCTTACATTTGACAGAATCATTAGGAAAGCAAGCTTGAATCTGGGGAAAGAGTTAGCATTAAAAGTGTGATATTTGAGGGACTAGACACAGGATAGTTTGGGTGCTGGGTGGTGGAGCAATACACAAGAATGGGGAAGGGAATGGAAGAACAATGCAGGTGGGAGAACAGTTAGGCAGGTTTGCATGGACTAAGTGGGACAGAGGTAACTAATGATGTAAGGAGTCCTGGTGTGGTACTGTGGGTTAATGCACCGGACTGCAAAGCCATTGAACTGCAAGGTCGGCAGTTCAAGCTCACCAGCTACTCCTCAGAAACCCTATACAGGGTCACTATGGGTCAGAACTGACTCAATGGCATTTAACAACAGCAACAACAACCTTTGAACAACAGGACTCTGGGATACAGGGACAGAGGCATGGTTTGAATGGGTACTAGAGGAGAAATAATGTTAAGATGCTTGGCTGTTTTTTTAATCTTGGTTTCTCTTGCCTACTATTATATAATAGACACTTGAGGGGGAGAGAAAGGAAGAGCCAGAAACATCACAATAGAAAGCTTGTAAGTCCTTTAGCCTATAACTGATTGGAATACCTAAAATGGGGCTAGAACTTGCCCAGTGAAAGAGGCTTCCTGTGGAGCCTTTACATTGCATAAGACCATAGGTGGAATCCTGATCCCCACCCAGAATCTTCTGAGGTGGGAAATTTCCACTTGAAAGGACAAGCAGACCAGCCTAGACCAACTAGAAGAACAGAAGATACTTCTTGAAAGAAAGACCAGCAGGAAAAATAAAAAAACAACAACAGCAATCTGATTGATTACTACAGGAACAAGTGAGTTTTTCACCCAGAAGCCATCAAGGCAAGTGGCCAGGCCCCCTCAGGGCAAACCCCCTTCCAAGACTAAGACTCAACACGAATACACAAGCAGGCATGTGGTCTTGCTGGTGACCACACTGGTCACCAATAAGGGGAAGTGAAGGAAAAATAGCAATGAAGTCCAACCACATTCAATAGACTCCTGTCAACCCGGGTTGAGACCTGGTAGGCCAGCAATATGGCAAGACCTGGGGACTCATGGGCCCAGAGACAGAGACATGGTCACAGATGACTAGAGCAGAAAGTGAAGCATCCAGCTGATATGAAGAGAGGGGAGATGCACAAGAACACCCATATTTGCTTCACCTGGCTTTAATGGCTGGATGATCAGAACTTGACTAGAAGAAGAAAGGAGAGGAAAAAAAGAATGATCCACTACGATTTGATGAACTTGACCTATGCTTGTGGAAGTAGTAGCTCAAAGGAGGGAACAAATCTTCCCACCCACCCCCACCCCCAACCCTGGTATACAGGGTCAACAGGGATGGGTAACTTAGAAATTGACTACCAAAAATGGGGAGCTACAAAAGCAAGAAGTGGCTGGCTTACAAGCTTTCAACAGGGAGCCTAGTTACAGAGGGTGCAGGGGAAGGTAGAATCTCCACTGAGTGGTTTCCAACCTGTCTGGACAGGGTTGATGAAAGGAGATGGGGACAAGACTCTTGTGGTTCAGTAGTGAATAATTGCTATCAGAACTGACTGTTAGTATTGCAAATGTGAAGGTAGACATTTTGTAACTAAAGGAGGGGAGTGATTGATTTTGTAGTCCAGGAGCGGAGGTTTCTGGGACCATCAATGGAGAAGAGCAGAGTGCGGGACCCTATCCAGAGAAGCAATGATGTCAGAGATGGAGGCAGAGACTATGACGTGGAGAAATGGAATGGCTGGAGACTCTAGACTTAGAGAGGGAGAGGGTCTGTGTGTTGATGGCTGGGGGGCAGGCTTGTGGAGTATACCCTTTGGTTGTTTGATGATGCATGCAGGGGGTTGTAATCATTGCAATTAACAAAATAAGATGGGATGAATGTAAAAGTAATGCTCTCCCATGTAAACTATCACATTATTTACAATACAAACTTTTCTTTAAAAAAGTGTGATATTTGAATTGATGCTATCTCCTTTTCTTATATCCAGTCTCTTATCTTGACCCAGTTGGGAATACATTTCAAGTATAGAGGGGAGGGAAGAGAGGTAAGGTTGTATTATCTGTCCCCATTTGCATACCATTTCTACACTTGGAAGACCACGTAGCTGGCACCTTCTAGAGCTCTAGATCCCCCCAAATGAATGTTGTCATTACCTTCTTGGAACTTTTCCTTAAATTACATACATTTTTCTTTATATTTAGGAGATAGATTATAGTGAGCAAGAGTATGAACCTAGAAGTCCAATGGCCCTATATTCAATTTCTGCCTCTGTTCTTGCTGAGCTTCAGTTACATTATCTCCCAAATGTAAGAGATGATATCACATTCATAGAGCTATCATGAGCATTAGATAAAATAATACATGTAATACGTATAGCACAGTGCCTGGCCATAGTTGTATTATCAGTGTTGACACTGTTGTTGTTACAATCATTGTAATTACTATTGTGATCTCTCCTATTATGTTAAGCTTACAGGGAATTGAAACAAGGTTTTATTCTGCATTGTGTCCCTTGGATGACTTTGCTCAAAATAACTACTCAATAAATGTTTGTTGAACAGATCTAAATTGAATTTTTATAAGTATTTATTTTAATCAGGATGGTTTGGATTGTAACTGACAGATAACAACAAAACTACCTTAGTCAAATGGGAAATTTATAAGAAAAATATTGAGTACATCTGACAAAATTGAAGGATATCTGAACAACCAAAATCAAGAAAAGCAGAAATGCACATAGGCTTCTGAAACAGTTGGGGGTCAAGACATTCAGTGTGACAAAGACACTCTCTGAAAGTCAGCTTCAGTTTCTCCCACAAAAGACTAACGTCCTTCATGTGAGAAACAACATGGCTGCCAAACAAGCCTAAATTTTACCAGTGTGATTACTGTCTGCAGAGAGGAGCCGGCTCTTTTCTGATTTCTTTTTTAGAAAAAATCCCAGGGGAGAATACTTACTGACTGAGCTGCACCAAATATTGTGATCAGAGTGAAGCAGAGTCAGGAAAGAACAAGGTAGCCCTTGAAG
Source organism: Chrysochloris asiatica (assembly GCF_000296735.1). Taxonomy (NCBI): domain Eukaryota; kingdom Metazoa; phylum Chordata; class Mammalia; order Afrosoricida; family Chrysochloridae; genus Chrysochloris; species Chrysochloris asiatica. The sequence continues at coordinate 22,072,899 of NW_006408532.1, read as the reverse complement.
TAGCTTTCTGGTTGGCAACTGGGAGAACGCTGTTTCTGTAGAAGAGGAAAGTTGTTGCTGTTGTTAAGTGCTGTCGAGTCTCAGTTTTGACTTAGAACATCCCAGTATAGTGTTTCCAAGGAAAGGTTGGTGGGTTTAAACTGCCTACCTTGTGGTTATCAGTTCAGTGCATATCCTACAGTGCCACAACACTAAGGTACAGGGCAGTAAATACCTTCTTCGTGTACACTAAGCTATGATTATAGGGTGCCACAGTGTTTTCAAAACAAAGTCACCCGAAACATACTCTAATTATTTTAATGTCTGTATATATGCAGTATTTGGAGGAGTTGGGTAGTAGTAAAGGTCCCAGGATACTGCATTTCTAAAAAAACAGGGCTCCCAATTTTAGTACTTTCTATTTTATAACTCTATATGCTGAATCCATTACTCATCTATCTGTTTGTCTTACTGTGGTGACTTGTGTGTTGTTGTGATGCTGGAAACTATGCCAATGGTATTTTAGATACCAACAGAGTCGCCCAGGGTGAACAGGTTTCAGATAAGCTTTCAGACTAAGACAGACTAGGAAGAAGGAGCGATGGACTACCTCCAAATATTTAGTCACTGAAAACGTTATGAACAGCAGTGGAACACTGTCAGCAGTGTAGAATATTGAATACTGAAACATGATGAAGAGTATCAGAATATTGTTGGCACAGTGGTAGCAGCAATGGCTCAAGCATAGCAACAGTTGTGAGATTGGCACAGGACCACGCACTGTTTCATTCTGTTGTGCATAAGGCCACTCACTATGAGTCAGTACCATCGCAACAACATCTAACAACAGAAACAACAACATATGCTGAAACTCTTCAGATATGACATTACCATAGAGATAAATCAAATAAGTCAACCTAAATGAATCATTTGACTAGAACAATATGTCAGTGTGTAAAATGATTCACATACCCTTGCCACCAAAAATTATAAAATGTTCTAAGTATCCATAATGATAAACACTGAAAAGAATTTTCTCTTCCTTCTTATTTTTTTGGCAGTAGGTATATTGAGCTAAACGTGCTGCTCTGAATGATAGACACATACTCTAGGTTTGCACAGTAGAAAAACTAATAAGAAAAAAAACACAAAGAACTAGAAAATCAGTAGGACAATCCATTTTACTTTTTTCCCCCGTAATAACAAACACACTCATTTTCCATATATTTATTTACCATAATAAATGAATTATATAAACCATCCTTTAGATTAAAGGGAGTCTTGGTGTGACAATGTAAAATGAGTATTGGACAGCTAGCCACAAGGTTGGTAGTTCAAACCCTTCAACTGCTCCTTGGAAACCCTATACATGAGTCAGATGACACTTAGTAACAACATAGTTTACAAAGGTCTTGGTGTGGTGCTGTAAGATAACCACTGAATGGCTGACCTCAAGGTCAGCAGTTAAACCCACTATCTGCTCCTCAGAAGCACTATATACTGCATTGCTATGAGTCAGAGCTCACTGGATGACATTTAACAATAACAACAACAACAACATAGAGTAAAGAGTCTTGGTGGTGCAGTGCTTAACCACTGGGCTGCTAAACAAAAGGACTGGGGGCTTGAATTTAGCAGTTGCTCCAAGGAAGAAAGATTAGCGGTCTGTTCCCAAAAGGATTACAGCCTCAGGACATTCTACTCTGTGCTAAACATAGGGTTGCTATGAGTCCCCATTGACTCAACAGCAATGGGTATGGATTTGGATTTGGTTCCTAGATTAAGTAATGGTATCCATGACTTCCCTTTCACTCGCCAACTTCAAATTCAACACAAAATCAGGCATTTCTGATACGACATTTTAAGACAGAACTAATACAAACTCTTATCAAGAAAGTGATGGAAACAGAAGTCCCTTTTTGTCACTATAATTGAATGGCATTGTACCCATTTAGCAAATGAAGTTTGGGTTTGCCTACTTGTTTATTACATCAGAGTCTTGGCAGCAAAAAGATGTCACACTCAAGCTAGAATATGTGAAGATAATTTAGTAAGGAGACTATTTACTGTTTGGGGGTGGCTAGGAGTCCTGGTGTGGTTCTGTGGTTTTATGCGGTGGACTGCAAAGTTGGTTTGAACCACAAGGTTGGCAGTTCAAGCTCACCAGTCACTCCTTGGAAACCCTATACAAGATTGTTATGGGTCGGAACCAACTCAATGGCGCTTAACAACAACAACAAAGGGGGTCAACAACAACAGAGGACACAAACAGTTTAGCACTAGTCTAGAATCGGAACCGACTCCAGGGCACATAACAACAACAACTAGCCAAAAGTTTGTCATTTCAAACCCACTCAGCAGCACCTCAGAAGACAGGCGTGGCAATTTGTTATCAAAATATCACACCCTTGAAAACACTGTGGAATCCAGTTCTGCTCTGCACACATGGCATCACCCAGAATGGGATGTAACAACAGCAATATTTACTGTTTATCAACAAAAAATGGGAAAGGCACAGGAAGAGAGCAATAACCCAGGGTTAGTGACAACTGGGCACCTGCCCTAGGCCTGAAGAGTGAGAGCGGGGTAGAGTTATTGGAACCAGAGACAGTGAAGGCTGTGTGGGAGGGACACCTAACACAGCTGTAGCCTCCCATTGGCAACCCTGTAGGGACACAACCAGAGAAGTAAACACTTTGCTTTCCACTCTTCCCTCCCACTGACCTGCGAGCCTTCCCCACTGAACTATCTCACCTGAAGACAGAAGGAAGAGAACAAATTGACATAGTCTTTATGGGTTAACCTCCTAGAGCCAGAGCAGGTAGAGAAAGGTGGACAATGGACCCCGCACAGCAGAAAATAGTTCCCATATAGCTTTAATCCAAACCAGTTGCTGTTGAGTTGATTCTAACTCATGGCAACTCCATGTGTGTCAGAGTACAACTGGGCTCCATAGGATTTTTTAATAGCTGATTGTTGAGAAGTGGATCCCCACGCCTTGCTTCCGAGATACTTTTAGTTAGCAGCTGGGACTCCAGTTCCCAAACACACACTTCCAATTCTTACTGAATTTGATCATGCCAGCCACACTTTAAGAAAAATTTTTTAAGGAAAGTCTAAACCTTAAGTAATCTAATATCCTACAAATGTTACATGGGAACTGAGAACAGTCCCTGCCTCCGGAGTTGCTTTTCTCCCTTCTTTCTTGAATATCTGGTGGATCCATTGAACATCATTAGTGCAGCATCAGCAGCCAATGTGTTAGGCAGTTGGCTGCTTCTGACAAGTCTTCAGAACAATCGATTTCTTGGCATTGTTGCCAGATCCTAGGCAAGTCCACATATTTTATCCCAGAGTTATGAAGCAGCTTAACTGCAAGGTTTCCAGGGATCAAGACCTAACCCCTGCTTCTGTGGTGTGTGGTGTTGACAGAATTATAACCTCTTTGCTCCGAGTTTCTGAAAATCCTCAGGAGAGAGCCAACAGGATTACAAGCCAGGGAATACAGATGGGCTGACTTATTGGTCTCAGTGTCTCCTCACATGGACTCCAAAGTGCCTTTTTGGAATATGAAATTGAAGCAGCAAGTGTATCCAACATAAATTTTCCGATCTCATGGGGAAGCGTTCAAATTTCTATTGCAAAACTAACACAAGTAGTACCAAGGTATAGAACAGCTTGACTCTACCATCATTATGTGTTTCATTCTGTTAAGTCAGAATTGTTTCCCTCCCTTTGAGCAGCTTCTCTGCTGAATTCATACTGAATGTAAGAGATTGTAATATTTATTTCCAAATGAAGTTAATGGATAACTCAGTGACAAAGCCAGCCTACTGTTGTGATCACAGTTCCAACAAAAACAATCTACTCAAAAAGAAAGACAAGATAAGGGAAAGGAGAAAAAGATACTGAGCTTGTGTTAAGAGTGATGGTGGAAATTTTGAAAACAGATAATGGTGATAGTTGAACAAGCTTATGAATGTACTTGATGTCACTGAATTGTGCATATCAAAATGCTCCAAGAGGTTGACCTGTAAAATGGCAAAAGTCATCTCACATATATACTTATACCAGTTGCTGTTGAGTCGATTCAGACACAAGTGTATCCGATCAGAACTCTGCTGATTGTTCAGAAGTGGATCACCAGGATTTTTTTCTGAGGCACATTTGGGTGGACTGGAGTCTCTACCCTTTCTATTAGCAGCTGAGCATATTAGCCATTTGAATCACCCAGAGATTCACATATTTATTTATTACAATTGAAAAGGGAGAATAAAAACAAAGCTCTTGTCAGGGTAATAGACATTTCTGAATATTATTTACAAAGTATGCATGCAGAGTTTTTTGGCCTTGACAGTGATGGTGTGAGGTCTCAGTCACATCCCTGTTTTAAGATGAGATTACTAGACACTGGTCATTGTCACAAAGATTTTAAGTAGCAGAATCTGAACTTAGAACCTAGTTATCTGACTCTGCATTTCATCACTTTTTCACTGTTCTGGGTGTTGCACTGTATGGACTCCTGGTGGAGCACTGGAGGATAAGCACGGGGCTTCGAACCACAAGGTGGCCGTTGAAACACAGCAGCTGTTCCTCCAAAACCCAATGAGTGGAAACTGACTCAATATCAGTTAACAACAACAGGCATTGTACTGTAGGATAAGCATTGGACTACAAGGTTGGTGGTTCAAACCCACCAGCCACTCCTGTACAGGGTTGTTATGAGTCAGAATCAACTCAACAGCACTTAGCAACATAATAACAAGACTCCTTTTTAAGAACTCTGATGGTCCTGTAGAGTAAGCACTGAACTGGTAATCTCAAGGGAGAAAGACGAGACTGTCTGTTCCCATAACAACTTACAGTCTTGGAAACTCTACAAAGTATCACTATGAGTCAGAATTGACTCAATGGCAAAGACTTTGATATGCTCCTTTTTGCAAGATAAAAATACAATCATATGAATACAACATCTCATTAATACAGCAGTATTGTCCATGAAAACTCAATGAATTTTTTTCTGCAAATTTGGGTCTTCTTCACTTCGACCTGTTTGTATAGTATCACGTTTATACTATCAGATGACTTTGCCTTCATCACACATTTTCCATATTTGGAAAAAGCTTGCTTGCCAGCTATCCACAATGATCAGTGTTGAGAACTCATTGGATTCATATAAGGTCATTCTTTCATTCTTCCATTTTGTCATAAAATGACAATAGGAGATAAATACAGTTTGATTATAGTTATGAGACTCTCCTCTCTGCTGTTGGCATTGAGTATTATACCACAGTCAGAATTTACCACCACTGAGAACCCCTACCAACAAACAGTCCAAGAGAGAATCCAGACTTTGCTTAGACGTTGCAAAAATAATGTCAATGTATATTATTGGATGAGACAATGTATATAGGATGGCCTGTTCAGAACTCACCTCATAGAAGACCCTTAGTCAGAAATTAATCTGAACAGTTTCATTAAGGCTTTCATGCTTGGTTCACATCTTACGCTGCAGAAACTCTGGAGCAGGAAAATAATTATGATTTATTCTTTATCACTCTACTTTAAAAAGACCATCATCTTCATTCATATATAATGGTTTGGCAAGGGAATATATGTTTCAATAATAATATAATAATAAAACGAATAATAAGAGAAAAGAAATATGTGCTAAGCATAAATTTAATAGAGGTAGATTTATCTTTCAAGATTGCTTCTTACTCCTCATAAATTTATCAGACACCAGAGCAGTCCTGAATTCATTAGTAAACGTGTGATTTAGTTTGCCCATGATCTAGAATGAAGGAAACACGGTCTTACAATCTTTCCTCGATGATGAGGAGTTACCAGGGGAATTGGCTCATCTTGTTACATGATTCTATTTCTATCCTGACCCCCAATCACATCTCTCTGGTCAATGGTAAATTCTCTTTCTTGATCTTCTATTTCCCAGTGGAGCTAGGCACGTGCTGTAACTCAGCTTAAAAAATATGTATACCTGTAAGATTGTTATGTGACTTAGGCTCATGGGACCTAAGAATCATTGATCCGATTTCACTCTAACTGTGACAGATTTAGAGACGCCGGACAGTCCTATTTTTCATAAACCTTTCCTTTCTTCTCATTGAACAGGACTGTACTTTTTCTTTAGCAATCTTTTTGGTGCTGTGCTCTGTGAACGTGAAATAGCCATATGCATCTTTAAAAAAATGTTTTTGTCCCAATAATTTTCCATTGAAATTGGTTGGTTCATTAAGTAGCTTTTTGCACTTTTCTCTATAGGCTTGTTGTTGTTTTCAATTCAAAGTTTGCAACCATTCACATCTTGTTTTCCATTTTAATATTTTTGGAAGAACTCCTCCACAGGTTCCAACATCATCTGTTTGCTAAATAGGCCTCTGAGACTATGAGCAAAAAAATTGCAATGTGAAATGGAATCCCCAGGATAAGCATGAGCAACTACTTAATGGATTTGAATAATACTGGAATTCTGAATTTTGAAAAATAGAGATGTAACTGAGACTTCATCCATAATCACTAAGAGCATGGGACATTAGATCTTCCCTTCCTACTTTTACCAGAAATAGTCTACTTATAGCTATTTTCCACTGCTTTAAAATGTTTGTGACATTACAAAACGACACAAAAATGGTCACATTACCATCACTCATAAATGACCTTCCCTTCTCCTTCTTCTCTTCCCCTTCCGTCTCCCCCACCAGTATTTCACGTTTCAGTAAATGGTACCACAGACCTCCCAGACAGATTTCCAGGAATCATCCTTGGCCCTTGCTATCCTTTCACCTATTAATATCTGTGTTATAGATTGAACTGTATTCCCCCAAAATATCTATCATCTTGGCTAGGCTGTGATCCTCAATATTATGTACTTATCCTTCATTAGAAACCTGGTTTGTCACGTTGAGTCAATGGACTGGACTGCGAAGTTGGTTTGAACTGCAAGGCTGGTGGTTCAAGCTCACCAGCCACTCCTCAGAAACCCTACACAGGGTAGCTACGGGTTGGAACCAACTCAACAACACTTAACAACAACAACAGCATCCTTCATTTTGTGATCTGATGTAATTATCTTATGTATTGTAAATTCTATCCTCTAGGAGTCCTGGTGTGGCACTGTAAGATAAGTATTGAACTGCAAGGTCGGCACTTCAAACCCACAGGCTGCTCCTTGAAAACCCTATACAGGGTCACTATAAGTCAGAACTGACTAGCACTTAAAATCAATAAGGCAAGATTAAAAACAGTTTTGTTAATGAGGCAAGATACAGTCTACAGGACTATGCGTATCTTGAGTCAATTTATTTTGAGATATAAAAGAAGATTAGAGGGACCTATTACCACCACGACAGATGAGCCAGGAGCAGAGCAGGTCCTTTGGACTAGGAATTCCTGTGTTGAGAAGCTCCTAGATTCCAAGGAAGACTGGTGCCAAGACACATGAATATCTCCAAGAATAAGGTTCACAAATGTTGAAAGGAAAAGAGGTTCCCCTAGAACCTCCAGAAAAAGCTTTCCCTTAGAGCATCTTGAATTCAAACCTCTAGCCTCCTAAATTCTGAGAAAACACATTTCTGTTTGTTAGTCATCCATTATACTCTTTCTGTTATAACAGTATTAGATAATTAAGACCATTGTTTTGGGGGCTGTCTTGAAAGACATCAGCTTTCTTTGGAAACCCTATACAGGGTTGCTATGGGCAGGAACCAACTTGATGGCACTTAACAACAACAAAAACAACAGCAAAGAAAGACACAGAGATATTTATTTTAAGATTGGTGGCTAACATGACTGTGGGCTGTGGGACACTGCCAAGTCCAAAATCCATAAGTTAGGCAATAGACTGGAGATTCCTGTCATATGGTGTCCCCAAATCCATAGGTCAGTGACAGGAAAAGTAAGACGTAGAAAAAGTATAAATAAGATGCCTATTTATAGTCTGGCGGCAGAATCCTCCTTAGAGGAAACCTCCTTTTTGCTCTGAAGGTCTTTAGCCAATTATTGACACATACTCACCAGCCACTTCTTGGAAACCCTATACAGAGTGGCTATGGGTCGGAACCGACTCGACAGCACTTAACAACAACAATCCACATTATAAAAGACAATTTTCTTTACTTAAAGGCCAATTGATTTAATCACAAGTGACTGTTTCATAGCACCTTCTAGACTAGTGTTGGACCAAATAACTGGATAACATAGCCTTTTCATACAGACACACAAAATTAATAATTGCATCATCCAGTCACTAAGCTCTATGGCTTCATTTTTAATATCTTTTGAATATATACAGTTTTCTTTTGTGACTAGACTATAGTAATAACTGAATTAATAATTGTCTCCATTTTCCACTCAGCAACCAGTGATGGCTTAAAGAACAAATCCTGATACATTGTTTCCAAGCTAAAATTCTTCAACAGCTTTTTTTAACTCCTCCTTTCTTCAGTGCTACTTGATGTTGGAGACCAAAAATAGGAGAAGAGGACTTGTAATTTGTTTTAGGAATCTGAGATTAACTGAGTAGCTATGAATTAGTTTAGAGTGTGTAGTTGGTCAAGAGAGAGAGGAATCCCATTCAAAAGGAAGAGGGCAAGACAGCACAAAGATGAGTCAGAAAGGCTGGGACTAAATGTTCAACAATTATTTTAAAACAAAGATGAGAATTTAAGATGGCAGAGAAACTAGGTTAATAGAAATGGAACAACCTGACTGGAAATAATGGGATTGCTCACACATTGAAGAAAATTTAACCAATGTCACCATATAACTTGTGCAGAAATTTTTAAATGGGAACCTCAACTGCTATGTTATCCTTCATTCCAAACACAAGATAATGTTATTTTAAAAGAAAAGAAATGTGCCCATTCATATTAGGAGAAGGGGAGGTTAGGGAGGAAATGAATAGGTCCTCATCTACCATACAGGAAGTTGGTAGATGTTGCTCAGAGTAGAAAAAATTAATGAGTGTAATTTATATTAGTATTTTAAGGTATCCACCACTTGTCAATTTGTTGTAATGCAGTGACTTGAGTATTGCTATGGTGCTAGAAGCGATACCATCGATATTTTAAATAACAGCAGCATCACACACAGTGGACAAATTTCCACAGAATTTACAGATTAAGAAAGACTAGGAAGATGTAGAGGCAGACTACTTCTTAATGGTTAGCCACTGAAAATCTTATCAATAGCAGCAGAATATTGTCAGATGCAATGCTAGAAAATAAACCCCTCAGGTTAGAAGGCACTCAATATACAACCGGGGAAGTGCTGGCTCCTCAAAGCAGAGTTGACCATATGATATGAGTAAAGCAAAACTTTCAGGGCTTTCATTTGCTGATGGAGCACAATTCAAAATGAGGAACAAAAACTGCATGCTTCCACTAATAATCAGAACTTGGAATGTCTGAAATACAGATCTAAGAATATTGGAAGTTGTCAAAAATGACATGGAATGCATAAAGATTTATATCCTAGGCATTAGTGAGTTAAAATAGACTGGTATTGACCATTTTGAATCGGATAATCATATGGTTTATTATGCTGGGAACTACACATTCAAGAGGAATGGAGTTACATTCATCATCAAAAAGATTTCAAGCTCTACCTTGTAGTACAATGATGTCTGTGATATGATAAGATCCATACACCTACAAGGGACTCCTAGTGTGGCACTGTAGGGTTATCACTGGACTGCTAATCAAAAGGTCAGTGCTTCAAAACCACCAGTTGCTCCTTGGAAACCCTATGCAGGGTTGCTATGAGTCCGAACCGACTCAATGGCTCTAAACAGCAACAACAAGGAAGACCAGTTAATACCATTTTTATTCTAATTTACTCATCAACTACTAAAGCCAGTGATGATGAAATTGAAGAATTCTGCCAACTTTTTCAGTCTGAAATTGATCAAGAATAGAATTTAAATGCATTGACCATTACTGGTGACCGAAATGTGAAAGTTGAAAATAAAGAGAAAGGATCAGTAGTTGGAAAACATGGCCTTGGTGATAGAAATTACACTGGAGATCCCATGACAGAATTTTGCAAGGTCAAAGACTTATTTCCATCATTAGTCTGTCAGCTTATCCTACTGTGGTGGCTTCAGTGTCACTGTGATACTTGAAGCCATGACACCTGTATTTTAAATACTAGCAGGGTCATTCATAGTGAACAGAAAGGGAAATCCAAAAGGAAAGAGCACGCTAAGCATTTCTCAATTTGAAACAGTGAAGAAAACATTCAAACCTTGACTTGAAATATCAAAGGTTTCTTTGGGCAAAATATTGAATGAAACTGAAAGCATCAAAAGAAGATGGAAGATATACACAGAATCACTGTACTAAAAGTAAATGGTCAACGTTCAGCCATTTCAAGAGGTTTCCTGTGATCAATAACCAATGGTACGGAAGGAAGAAATAAAAGTTGCAATGAAGGTATTGGAAAAAAATCAAGTCTCTGGGAATTCATGGAAAGCAAATTGAAATATTTCAGCAAACTTATGCAGCACTAGAGGCACTCACTCAGGCATGCCAAGAAATTTGGACAATGGCTACCTGGCCAACCGATTGGAACAGATTCATATTTGTACCCTTTCCAAATAGAGGTGACCAGCAGAATGCAGAAGTCATTGAACAATATCATTAATATCACATGCATGTAAAATTTTGCTGAAGTTAATTTAAAAATGGCTGTAACAGAACACCAACAGAGAATTGCCAGAATTTCAAGCCAGATTCAGAAAAGGACATGGAATTAGGAATGTCAGCACTGATGTCAGATCTTGTCTGAAAGCAGAGCATACCAGAAAGATGTTTACTTGCACTTTACTGACTATACAAAGGCTTTCAACTATGTGGATCATGACAAGCTATGGATAACATTGTGAAGAATGAATATTCCAGAGCACTTAGTAGAGCAGTTAATAGTGCTTATGAGGAACCTATATATAGACCAAAAGACATTGCTTCGAACAGAACAGGGGGATACTGAATGGTTAAAAAATCTGGTAGTGAGCACCAGGGTTGTGTCCTTTAACCCTTCTGATTCAATCTGAGCAAATAATCTGAGAAACTAGATTAAGTGAAGAAGAAAGGCATCAGGATTGGAGAAAGACTACTTAGTAATGTGCAATATGCAGGTGATGCTGCCTTACTTGCTGAAAGTGAAGCAGACTTAAAATACTTGCAGATAAAGATGACAGTTTTCAGTATGGATTGTGGTTCAGTGTTAAAAAAAAAAAAAAAAATCCTCACAACTGGACCAATTAATAACATCATGGTAAATGAAGAAAAGTTTGAGGTTGTCAAAGATTTCATTCTTTTGGATCTATAATCAACACTCATAGAGCAGCAGTCAAGAAATCAAATATGTTGCATTAGGCAAGTCTCCTGGGGGAGGGAGAACTCTTTAAAATTTTCAAAAATAAAGATCTGTTTGAGGGTTAAGCTGTGTCTAACCCAAGACATGGTATTTTCAATAACTTCATATGCATGTGAAAGTTGGACAATAAATGCAGAAGATCCTAGAAGAAATGATGCAGTTGAGCTATAGTTCTGGAGAAGAATATGAAAAGTACCATGGACTGCCAGAAAAACTAACAAATCTGTGTTGGAGGAAGTACTGCCTGAATTCTTTTTAAAAGCAAGGATGGCGAAATTTTGGTCCACATACTTTGGACATGTTATCAAGAGGCACCAGTCTCTAGAGAAGGACATCATTCTTGGTGAAGTGGAGGGTCAGGAAAAAAGAGGAAGACCCTAACAAATGGATTGGCAAAGTGACAACAGCAATGGGCTCAAATATAACAACAATTGTGAGGCTATTATAGGACTGGGCAGTGTTTCATTCTATTGTGCAGAGGGTCCCTATGAGATGGAAATGACTCAACAGCAGCTAACAACAAGAGCAAAAACAATGACTTATTCATTGCAAATACTTTTTTTTAAGCAACATAAAAGACTATAAATAACAAAAACTATACATATGGACCTCACCTGATGGAATACACAGCAATCAGTTTGACTACATCTGTAGGAAGAACCAGAGGAAAAGCTCAATATCATCAGTCAAATTACTCATCTGCAAGTTCAGGTTGGATATCAACCGTTTTTTTGGTACAGTGACTTTTGTGTATTCCTTCCATCATCTTTTGATGCTTTCTGCATCATTCCATATTTTGCTCAAAGAATCCTTCAATATTTCAAGTCGAGGCTTAAGTTTTCCCTTAAGTTCTTTCAATTCGAGAAATGCTGAGCCTGTTCTTCCTTTTTGGTTTTCTAAATCCAGGTCATTGCAGATTTCATTATAATACTTGACTTTGTCTTCTCAATCTTCCCTTTGGAATTTTATGTTCAACTCTTTTATTTCCTTATTTCTTCCTTCATTTTAGCTTCTCTATTCTCCAGAGCCAGTTTCAAAGTCTCTTCTGACATCCATTTTGGACTTTTCTTTCTTTCCTGTGCTTTTAATGACCTTTTGCTTTCTTCTTGTATGATGTTCTCTTCTGGTCTTCTATTTTTAGTGTTTAATGCATCAAATCTGTTCTTAAGATGGCTCCTAAATGCAAGTAGGATATATTCAAAGTTATATATTGGCTCTCTTGAACTTGTTTTAATTTTCTGAAGCTTTAATCTGAATTTTCATATGAGTAATTGATAGTTTGATGTGTCCTTTCACCATACTTATTCAATCTGTATGCTGAGAAAATAAACTGAGAAGCTGAATTATATGAAGATGAATGTGGCTTCAGGGTTAGAGAAAGATTTATTAACAACCTGTGTTATGCAGATGATACAACCTTGCTTGCTGGAAGCTAAGAGTACTTAAGATATTTACTGATGAAGTTGAAATACTATAGCCTTCAGTATGGGTTACACCTCAATGTAAAGAAAACAAAAATCCTCATTTCTGGAGCAATAAATATTATGGTAAATGAGAAACGATTGAAGTTGTCAAAGACTTCATTTTGTTTGTATGCACAATCAACACACTCATGGAAACAGCAGTCAAGAAATCAAGTGATATATTGCATTAGACAAATCTGCTGTACAAGACCTCTTTAAGATCTTTAAGATCTGCTGCACAAGAGCAAAGATATCAGTTTAAGAACTAAGGTGCACTCGACCCAAGCCGTGATATTTTGAATGGCCTCATATGCATGTGAAAGTTAGACAATGAATAAGCAAGAATGTAGAATAATTGATGCATTTGAATTATGATATTGGAGAAGACAAGATAGATTGGCACAGTGGCAACAGTAATTGATCCAAGTGCAACAACAATTATGAGGATGGAGCTGGACCAGGCCGTGTTTCATTCTGTTGTGCACAGGGTTGCTATGAGTTGGAATTGACTCAATTGCACCTAACAATAGCATTTATAAGTATGGGAATTAATACGTATGTAAAACACTAAAACTAACTTTAAATGTTTGTTTGGGGAAGGCGGAGTATAGGGAGCAGTGAAAACAGGCACTGCTGATTTTCAGTAAATATGTAGTACAATTTGATTTTTTAATTATGAAAATAACTTTAAGAAAATTTAAATCAATTCTTTAGAATGATGTTGTTGTTGTGAAGTGCCAGCGAGTCGATTCCGACCCAAAGTGACCCTGTATAGGGTTTCCAAAGAACAGCTGATGAGCTTGAAACACCGACCTTGAAGTTCAGATGCCTTTGCAGTCTGACACATTAGCCCACCACACCATTAGAATGATAGGTAGAGTAAAATATTAATCAAGAAAACATTATTATCAGGCAAAGTAGAATTTTGGCAGACAATTATTACAAAATGAAGTTTATTATTCAATGATAAAGGGAACAACTCACCAAGAATTTATTGCAATTATGCTCTTGTATCCATCTAATGACATTGATCCCAAATGTACACAGTAAAATTGAGAAAGTTATTGAAAATAAAGATACACAGTCCTTTTTAAGAGGAAAGAGGTAGAGAAACATATACACTTAAATTATGACCTAACAATTTCCTAAATATTTACCCAAGAGAAATGACTTTCACACAATTTTCATAACATCTCTGTTAGCTAAAATCTGGGAGAAAGCCAACAGGTGAATGGATAAAAAAATTGTAGTGTCTTCATAAATTGAATACTACTCAGCAATAAAAGGAGTCCTGGTGTGGCGCTGTGGATTAATGCGCCAGACTGCAAAGCTGTTTGAACTGCAAGGTTGGTGGTTCAAGCTCACCAGCTGCTCCTTGGAAACCCTATACAGGGTCGCTATGGGTCTGAACTGACTCAATGACACTTAACAACAACAACAGCAATAAAAAGGAGTTAGCTACTTATCCCTCTACACTAATAAATTAAAAACATCATTCTGAGTGAAAGAAGTCCATTCTGAGTAAAATAAGTCAGACAAAAAAGACCATATGCTACTTCTAGTTTTGGAGGCAGCAGGGCAGTCAGGTAGTACAAGCTCTGTGGGGAATGGGCCGAAAACCCAGAGAAGCTGCTTTAACAGAACAGCCCCAGAGAGCTCTGGATCTAGCATAAGGTGCAGGGCATCAGTTTCCTGCAACCACCAGTAGAAAAATCATGGTATAAAGGAAAATATTGCAATTTAGGAATCAGTTGAGACACTGGAATCCTTCTTTGGCCACCCCAACCACTCGGAGTTCAGAGGGCAGGGCTACAGCTAGACTGGCACAGTGAACCAGTGCTAAAACCCATGCAGTGACATTTGCAAAAGGAGGTGTGGGAGGATTCTACACATTTTTTCCTCCTCTTCCCTGTCATGCCTTCTGTAGTGACAAAAAAGCAGACCATTGGCTTCCTGGAAGGAAAGAGGGGTGATTAGCAGGTAGGAGGTAGAAGATTTGAGGACAAAGGGGCATATGAGAATTTGGGGGGTTGACATAAACGATCTATATCTTGAGTGGGATGGTTGCACACATATATATATTCACTACTTTCATGTTAATTCCAACTCATAGAAACCCTGTGGGACAGAATAGAACTGATCCATAGGATTTCCAAGGCTGTTTACAGAAAAACACTGCCTTATCTTTCTTCCTTGGAGTTACTGGTGATTTTAAACCACTGACCTTCGGTTTCACAATCCCATACTAAGCCATGGAGCCACCTCGGGTGCATACATTTTCAGAACTCATTGATCTATCCCTTGGTGCCTTTTGGTCTATAAATTATACTTCAATGAAATCACCTTTTAAAATGTTAAAGGGAGAGCATGAGGTCTCTCAAAAAGGCTTGCCAGTCTATTTATTGGCAGGTAGATCTCCGACTGGCCTGAGCAAGGTTACTTTCAAGAATCCAGTGAGAAGGGTATAAGTGCCCATATACCAGGTAGAAATACTCCCTCTGTAAAAGAGTGCTGTTACATGGAAGGGATTGCAACTCATCATCTCACATTAACAAAATGTTAATAAACTGCTAGAGGGAAAATTAAATTTCAAATGGAGTCAAACCACAATTTTAAGAAAAAAATTTAAATTCTCATGAAACAAATGAAAAATAATTATTAACAATGTTAAAAAAAAAAAAAAAAAAGCACACCAGTGGTTTGTTCAGGTGGAAGAGACAGCCAGCAAGAGTCAGTTCAGACCACAGAGCATATGTATATTGGCACCAGCAGCAAGAGCAAAATTTAATTTACTTCTGAGGATGTGGCTAGAGGCTTCACTGAAATAGTTACATTTCATTATCATAATTATTATAATACAAACCTTTAATCACTCTCTCCCCTCACCCCGCCCAGAAGCTGAAGTGTTCTGGGGAAATTGAAATGAACATCTATTTTATGGTGGCGTAATATGACCTTCGAAAACACCATGGATAAGACTGTAGACTCTTTAATGCCCTGAACCTCAGTTCCTCATTTTTAAAATAAAAGCTTTAGTCTAGGTGATTTTCAAGGTCACTTTTAGTTTTACATTCATAGTCTAAGACAGAGACCTTTCCTGTAAAGACTATGTGAGGGAACAACATTCAAACTAAAAATAACTAAATAAAA
>NW_006408532.1:22053564-22056435 GCF_000296735.1 Chrysochloris asiatica | reverse complement strand
CACCATTATTTTAAATGCCAGCAGGAATACCCATAGTGGACAGATTTCAGCTGAGCTTCCAGACTAAGACAGACTAGGAAGAAGGAGAGGCAAAATACTTGCAAACATTTCGCCACTGAAAACCTTATGAATATCAGTGAAACATTGTTAGACAGCACCAGAATGTTCCATATTGAAACATGATGAATAGCACCAGAATATTGTCAGATATACTGTTAGAAGATGAGCACCTCAAGTTGGAAGGTACTCAAAATACAACTGAGGAAGAGCTGCCTCTTCAAATTAAAGTTGACCATGATGACATGGATGGAATAAAGCTTTCAGGACCTTCCTTTGCTGATGGGGCACAACTCAAAAAGAAGAGAAACATGGGACATACAAACTATGAATCTAGGAAAATTAGAAGTTGTCGAATGGAACACGCACATTGATATCCTAGGTATAAATGAGTTGATATGGACTGGTATTGGCCATTTTAATATGACAATTCCGTAGTTTACTACACCAGAAATTACAAATTAGAGAGAAATGGCATTGAATTAATTATCAAGAAGAACATTTCAAGATCTATCTTGAAGTACAGTATTGTCTGTGATAGAATAATATACATATCACTGGAAGACCAGCTGATTCCACCATTATTCAAATGTATGCACCAACCACTAAAGCCAGTGATGATGAAATTGAAGAATTCTACTAGCTCCTTCAAGCTGAAATTGATCAAACATGCAATCAAGATGTATTGACAATTACTGGCAATTGGAATTCAAAGATTGGAAACAAGAAGAAGGATCAGTAGTTGGAAAACAGCCTTGGTCATAGAAATTATGCTGGAAATCACATGATAGAATTTTGTAAGACCAATTACTTCTCCACTGCAAATACCTTTTTTAAATATCAAAGATACACGTTGAATTCACCAGACACATTTTCAGAAATCAAATTGACTACATTTGTGGAAAGAAACTGTGAAAAGCTCCATATCACCAGGTGAAACAAGGCCAAGAGCTAACAATTGCTCATATGCAAGTTCAGGCTGAAGCTGAAGAAAAGTAAAACAAGTCTACAGGGGACATAATATGACCATGAACATATTTCACCTGAATTTAGAGATTATCTGAAGAACAGATTTGATGCATTAGAAACTAAAGACAGAAGGCCAGAAGAGTTGTGGATGCCATCAAGAACACCATAAAGGAAGAAAGCAAAAGGTCATTAAGAAGATAAGAAAGAAAGAAAAGACAAAAATGGATGTCAGAAGAGACTCTGAAACTTGATGTCCAGCATAGAGATGCTAAAGTAAATGGAAGAAATGAAGATGTAAAAGAGCTGAAAAGACCATTTTGAAGGCATTTCTAGAAGACAATAAAATATTACAGTGAAATGTGCAAAGATCTGGAGTTAGAAAACATAAAAGGTGATTATACACATTGACTTCACCAGACAACATACACAGAAATCAAATTGACTACATTTGTGGAAAGAGACAGTAAAAAGCTCTATGTCATCAATGAAAACAAGGTCAAGGGCATGCTCAGCATTTCTCAAGCTAAAAGAACTGAAGAAAAAATTCAAACCTCAACTTGTAATATTGCAGGTTTCTTTGGGAAAAAATATTGAATGATTCAGAAATCATCTAAATAAGATGGAAGTGGCTTGCAGAATGTACCCTTTGGTTATTTAAATGATTATATATTCCTGAGTGTGTTTGTGTACATCAAAACAAAAAGAAACTGGGAATAGAAGCAAATACTGTTAAATGACAATGCATTAACAATTCATATATATATGAAGATGGAAGGAATGTACATAATTATTAAGCCCAAAAGAAATGGTTAATGTTCAACCATTTCAAGAAGTAGCATATGATCAAGAGCTAATGAAATTGAAGGAAGAAGTCCAATGTGCACTGAAGACATTAGCAAAAAACAAGACTCCAGGAATTGATGAAATACAAATTGAAATCTTTCAACAAACTGATGCAGCACTGGAGGCACTCACTCATCTATGCCAAGAAATCTGGAAGACAGCTACCTGAACAGCTGATTTGAAGAAATCCATATTTATGCCCATTCCAAAGAGACCCAGCAGAATGAGGAAATCATTAAACAACATCATTATTATCACATGCAAGTAAAATTTTGCTGAAGATAATTTAAAAACAACTTCAACAGTATATTGACAGGGAACTGCCAGAGGTTCAACCAGATTTCGACAAGGACGTGAAAGGAGGGATATCACTGCAGATGTCCGATGGATCTTGGCTGGAAGCACAGACTATCAGAACGATGTTTGCTTATGCTTTATTGACTATGCAAATTTTCATCTGTGCAGATTATGACAAGTTATGGACAAAATTGCCAAGAATGAGTATTCCAGAACACTTAACCGTGCTCATGAAGAACCTGTACATTAGGCAAACAGAATGAGGGAACACTGAATGGTTTAAAATCAGGAAAGGTGTTTGACATGGTTGTATTCTTTCACTATACTTATTGAATTTTTATGCTGAGCATGTAATCCTAGAAATTGGATTATATGGAGAATAACATGCCATCAGGATTAGCGGAAGGATCATTAGGTTGTACCATCATCCTGCTATATGCTGATGAGTCAACTTTGCTTACTGAAAGTGAAGAGTACTTAAAATACTGATGAAGATCAAAGACCACAGCCTTCAGATTGAATTGTACCTCAATCCTCACCACTGGACCCATAAAAAGAATCATGCTAAGGTATTTTTCAATAACCTCATATGCATGTGAAAGCTGGACAGTGAATAAGGAAGACCATAGAAGAATTGATGCCTTTGAGTTATGGTTTGGAGGAGAATATTGAAAGTGCCATGGGCTGCCAAAAGAACCAATAGAT
>NW_006408532.1:22032449-22052224 GCF_000296735.1 Chrysochloris asiatica | reverse complement strand
AGCAGAAGGCCTCATCTTTCTCCTGGAGAGCAGCTTATGGATGGGCTTGAACTGCTGACCTTTTGGTCTACAGTCCAGTGCTTATCCTACACAGTCACTGTGCTCCTATTTTGTGAATATAGGATTTACTTACAAAGTTTTAAGTTTTTTTAAAAATTATTTTTTCCTATGTTATATGGCTACAAATAATGTTATGACTAATATTTATGTGGACATATTTTTTTTTTCTTCATTAGATTATTTTCTTAGGTTTGAGTCTTTGGAGGTCAAAGGCTTCAAAATTATTAGGTTTGTTGTTGTTGTTAGGTGCCATCGAGTTGGTGTAACTCATAGCAACACTTTAAGGACTCTTTAAATGCATGCCTCAAGGTTGGTGGTTCAAATCCAGCAGCTCATAGGGAGAACGCTTATGCTTTCTGTTCCCTTAAAGATTTACAGTCTCAGAAATCCTATATAGAGTCACTATGAGTCAGAACTGATCCAATGGCAGTAAGTTTGATTAGTTTTAAATGCACTGCAAATTGGTTAAGTGGAAAGTTGTACCAATTTCTCATAATGCACTGAACTGCCGGGTCAGTTTGAACTGCAAGGTCGGCGATTCAAATCCACCAACCGCTTCTTGGAAACCCTATACAAGGTCGCTGTGAGTCAGAACCAATTCGATGGCACTTAAGATCAGCAACAACAATAAAGTCTAACCACTGTCTTGTATTCTTACCTTTTTTATCATTAAAAGTCTTTGCTCATGTGGTGGTTAAAAAAAAGTCTCCTTTTAAAAATTTGCATTTCTTTGATTAAGCTGAAGTTATATATATTTGCTGTTAATTTGTATTTCTTCTTTTGTGTCTATGTCCTTGGCCTATTTATCTAGGATCAGCATGTTTTCTTTTAAAAAAAACCTGAAGAAACTCTTTTATATATAAAACTCTTTCATACTTAAAAACCTTGCCTGTCATATTTATTGAACATTTTTTCTCCTTTCCAATCTGCATTTTAATTTGGCTCAAGGTGTTTGTGATTAGAAGCCATGTAAAATGATTATAGAATCAAATATATTGAATTTTTTCCTTTTGTAATATTGTCCATAAATTTTAACCATGGAAAACCTTTCTCCACATTCACTCCCAAAACTAACCAGTAGTAACTGATTATCCTTTTCCCACTTTTTTACAGTGATGTTGTTGTCATTATGTGCAACTGAGTTAGTTCCAACTCATAGTGACCCTGTATTAAGTTTCCAAGGAGCAGCTGGCAGGTTTGAACTTCCAACCTTGTAGTTCAAAGTCCAGTGCTGATTGTACAGCGCCACACTAGCAGTCCATTTACAGTGATACATTTATTAAATTTTCTGTCTCCTAAGGATTTGTTTAAGGAGCTCTGGTAACGTAGTGGTTACAAATCGGCCTGCAAACCTTGAGGTCAGGAGTTCGAAACTACCAGCTGTTCCAGGGGAGAAGGATGACGCTGTTTGCTCCCGTAAAGATTTACAGCTTCGGAAACCCTGTACAGGGTCACTGAGTCGGAACCGACTCCATGTCACATAACAACAACAACAAGGATTTGTTTGGGGAATGCAGTGGCTCTGTACAATAAGCACTGGATTACGAACCACAAGGTCGGCGGTTTAAGCCTACCAGCTGCTCCACGTGATAAAGATCTTCCTTTTTCCATGAAGATTTATAGCCTTGGAAACAGTCTACATGGTCATTATGAGTCGGAACTGACTTAACAAATTAACAAAAATAACAATAAAGATTTATTTGGGGCTTTTGTTCTGTTTAATATTCTTGTACCAATATTACAGTTTTCATTATTATGTATTTATAATTAATAAATTATTTCAACTCATAATTGTCGAGCATCTATCATAGGTCAGCAACTGTGCTTAGCATGAGGATATAACATTGTATGGGATGCATATATTTCCTCTTTTCAAAGGAGCTCTGGTGACAGTGGATTATGCATTGGACTATTAACCTCAAGGTCAGCAGTTCGAATCCACCAGTCTCTCTGTGGGAGAAAGATGAGGTTTTCTGTTCCTGTAAAGATTTATAGTCTCAGAAACACTACACAAAGATGCTATGAGACAGAAAAGACTAGGCAGTACACAACCACCACTCACACGCATGGTTTCTAGTGTAGAAAACAGGAAAGTCATTGACATGTACAACTAGGCAAACATAACTCTGAGAAGGGAAGCATAGGTGCTGGGAGACATATGGTAGGAGTCTACTGCAGGCCAATGAGGCTTCCTAAACAAATATCATCTAGGCTTAGTCATAAAGTCTATCATAGGCAGAAAAACAAATGTGGGAGAAGAATGTTTCAGGTAGATGGAAAATCTTAGCATCAACAGAATTACAAATGTATTTGAGAAATTGAAAACAATTGTGTTGCAGAAGGTGTTGACTCTGTAGAAGGTCTAGATCAAATGTAAATCATAGAAAGGAGAATAGACTTATCCTGACAGATAGGTAGGTAGCTCGATAGGTAAAGAAAGGGAGAGAGATACGAGGTTAAGTTAAAAGTGTTGCTATAAAATCATGCAAATCTTTAGTAAACAAAAAATAACAAAATTTGAAGGGATTGTTTCCCAACATATTCTTCATCTAGGTCTATACACTTCTGAAGGCAGTGTTTTTATCCTGGTGTGGTGTGTGGGATAAGCAATGGACTGCTAACCAACAGGTAGACAGTTCAAACCCACTAGTTGCTCCTTGGAAACTCTGTACTTGTAAACCCTATACAAGTTCCATTGAATCAACCAACCCAACAGTACTTAACAACAAAACAACAACCTTTCCCCCAAAGAATTCTGTGCTTTCCAACTTTGACCATGTCAGTACAGCAATTTTGACATGTAGTAGTATGTTTTAACATCCTCAAGGCACTCAATCTGTGCTCCTTTTCAGTGCTCTTGGAATTTGGTGAACAAAAAGAAGTCTGAAAAGGCAAGTTCAGGGCTGTAGGGTGGACCAGGTAAGGTTCCCCAATGAAATTTTGTAGCACAACCCTTGCTATCCTTGTTAAATGAGTAGCTGCCTTGTCATGGTGGACAAACATTCCTTGGCACAACTTTCTCAGCCTTTTTCTCACAATGCCATTTTCAATTTTTTAAAAATTTTCTCATAATAAGCCCTAGGATTGCCCTCTGTCATTCAAGAAAATCTATCAAGATGACCCCTTTGAAATATCAAAAATCTGTCACCATAACCTTCTGACCTGAAGTCTCTAGCTTGAATTTAATTGGCCCAATAGCTCTCCTCAGGAACTACTGTTTTAATTGGTTCTTTTTTTTTTTTTAATGCTTTATTGTGAATTATGTGATAGTTTACATGGGAGGACATTAGCTTCACATTGATACCATTGTATATCATTTCCTGGTCATGGTTACAATCCCCTCCATGCATCATTCATTAACCAAAGGGTATACACACAAGCCTGCCCTCCCCTGGTCCTCAGCATACAGCCCCTCTTCCTCTCTGGGTCCAAAGTCTCCAACCACTCCATCTCTCCACGTCATCTTCTCTGCCTCCATCTTTGGCATCACTGCTTCTCTGGGTAATTGGTTCTTTTTTGAAAGCATATAATGAGACAAGGACTTCTAGTGTGTTACAGTAAGATCAACACTGGACTGCAAACCACAAGATTGACAGTTCAAATCCACCAACTGATCCTCAGAAACCCTGTAAAGGATCACTATGAGTCAGAGCCAACTCAAAGGTGCTTAACAGCAACAACAATGAGATAAAGACAAGGGTATTATTGCAAGAACTTGTCTGTAGCCATCCACTGCTCAAAGAGACATGTTTAAAAGCATTTTTTTTAAGAATAAACCAATGCATGTACGAACTGGAATCCTAATAGCAATATATTTTACTCAGTCTTGTGTAATTATCTATACAATATCAACACTGATGGCATCAAGTATAGGTTTTGACACTGACGAAGACCTTTGGGGTGTGAATCTAGATGAATCTTTAAGCCTAGTAACATGTCTCAAACATGCCTTGCACTAATTGTTGGCACAGCGAGGGCTCAAGAATGTTTAGCGACATTGAGGTGATGTGCTAAGGTTCAGAAAGTGTAAACAGTGGGTTTACACATAACACTGAGGAGCTTCAGAGGAACCTCCAGGGCCCTGGGTCAGGAACCCACAGGACACAGATGGGAATATAGAAATGGTCTAGTAGAACTTACAATAGTCCACAGAGTTCCTATAAACTTAGAAGCCAGAAGTCAAATGAGATTCAAATGGGGCCTGTGGGCAGTCATGTTTTAAGTGTGTTTCCAAGAGGAAGCAAGGTGTTTCAGAAACCCTTTGAAGGGATGAAGTCCTGCTATGAGGATAAGAATGTCCATTGAAAGAGAGTCTGGAAAAGAGTGGCTTTTGGAAAACCTATCAGAAGAAAAAAAAGAAAGAAAGATCATCAAACGACACACATACACACACACACACACACACCAAGGACTTGGGGAAGTTGGGAGGGGTGGGGATCAACAGCCTTCACTCAGAGCTCAATATTTCTGCATTAGGTGTTGGCATTAAAGTAACTTCTCTGTGAGTGACAGAAACCCCAAAATAACATTGACTTAAGCCATTTGTTGTTAAGTGCTGTTGATTTGGTTCCTACTCATAGTGACCCAATGTAGGGTTTCTGATGAGTGGCTGGTGGGTTTGAACAGCTGACCTTGCAGTTATCAGTACAGCACCACACCAGGACTTTAAAGTTTACTTTTTGGCTATAGTATAAATGGAATTTTGTTGGTTTTCCATATGACCAGATATACAGGCTTCATAGTAAATTAACCCCATTGTCAATGCCATCTCAGGTTTAGAATGGGTCCTACAGGTGCAGCCATCTGGGCTGCAGGCTAGTGGTACAGTGGAGCAGGGAAAGGGCAAAGAATGGCAAAGGAGATTTTCAGAGACTATCGCTACCTGGTGTGGTGCTGTAGGGTAAGCACTGGACTTCTAACCGAAAGTCGGTGGTTCAAATCCAGCAGCCACTCCTCAGTTACCCAGTACAGGAACCAACTCAACAGCACTTAACAACAACACCTAATACTTGCGCTTATCCCATTGGTCAGAAATTACCTACCAAATCACACTTACATGCAAGAGAAGGCAAGAAATGTGATCTTTATTCTGGGGAGCTG
This sequence comes from Chrysochloris asiatica, assembly GCF_000296735.1. Taxonomy (NCBI): domain Eukaryota; kingdom Metazoa; phylum Chordata; class Mammalia; order Afrosoricida; family Chrysochloridae; genus Chrysochloris; species Chrysochloris asiatica. The sequence continues at coordinate 22,047,064 of NW_006408532.1, read as the reverse complement.
CATGTCTACAGTCACTGAGTGGTACAAATAGTTAACACACTCAGTTGCTAACCGAAAGAATTTGAAGCCACCCAGAGGTGCTTCAAAAGAAAGGCCTGGTGATCTACTTTTGAAAAAGTAGCAACTGAAGCACAGGTCTGCTTGACATGGACCCTGACACACATAGAGCTACCATGAGTTTGCATCTGCTTGACAGCAACTGGTAATTGGTAGTTGCCCCATGTCAAGTTCAACATTCCACTACTATGCTAGATGAGGGAATAAATAATAGTTTCTTCCAAAGAGAGATTTCAACAAATGAAGTAGGAGGGAGAGCATGCCAAGAAGAAGGAACACTTTGTACAGAGTTAAAGAGGTGTGAAGAGCGTCATGTGCTCAGGAAATGGCGAATACCACTCACCAACTGGGGACTGCCTAATGCAGCCTTGGGTATGCTTGGGGTGTAGCATGAAATGCATATTTGTCTCAAGGGGAGAGTGAGGAACCGGTGATATCAACACTTATATTATTTTCAAGTGTCCTTAACTTTCTGAATTTGGTGTAATTCACATCAGTTAACATTTTCACAGTTACCTTTTTTTTAAGTTTAAAAGGTGTGTTTTTTAAAGCATGTACTGCTCCAAGTTTAGTTCTAAACTCCAGAGAATTATTAAAATGACTCAAACATCTACAAGGATACTAACTTTAGACTGCTGAGTTCGTATTTACCCTGAGTTTTAAAAGCATAGATTTGCTGGTTTTAACTATCTACAACCTGAAAGATAAAAGTTCATTCACCTTGCCAAAATTGGTAGTTTGTCTTCTCCAATACTGCATCCAAAAATACAAATATAGCAGACACATGGCTTTCAAAGGTGAGACAATTGAAGAGTCATTACAGTATGCCAGATTATTATGTCTCATAGGGACAGAAAAACAACATTTTAGTCAAAGTAAAATAGCTCCTTTTCCAATAAACTTGATTTGAACCAGGGGAGATCTTTCCCTTAACCTTGTCCTCTAACCCTGATTCCCGAAAATAAACATGATGACATTTATCTGGCCCTTGAATGGACCTCAAATATTTTGGACAATTGCCCTTATATTTTCCTGCAATTTTATATCTTACAGGAAACATGCTCAGTGAGGGAGTGGCAGAAACTGCAGCCCATCTTCGTACAGAACCTACAGGTTTTGTCCAGCAAGTGCACCATCAAGGTGAGCTTTTGCTCACTGTGAAAGACACCTGATGACAGAAACACATCTGTCTCTGAAGAAACTACCAGCCAGGCTCCAAAACAGCCATCTCTTGTAGTGTTCATTGTTGAGCTTGTGGAGCTGATGCTACCTTTGGGGAAAATGTTTGGCAGAGTAGGATATGGTCAAACATCTGGAATTAGTTACTGGATGCATAGAAACTGCCCCTAGTATTGCTCATTCTGTAGCTCTCTCTATGCAGACAGTTTAGGAAGTCATATCTACAGGAAATAAGATCACAATTTTTTGTTGTCATGTGCTGGTATTTTCATGTAGCCCAGAAGTTTTCTGTAATATGATCTTTGCCCTGGAAACAGTAGCCTCATCTCAAACAACTGGAACACAAATGAAGCCCCGGATCACTCCTTTTCAAGGTTCCTATTTGAGCACAAAGTCATAGGATCAAATTCTCACTAGACCCTGAACTCTCCTAGGGGCAGTGTTTCTTACAGTGCTCTGCAGGTTCCCTTTGTAATTACAATACAGAGGGATGTTAAGAATCATCTTTTTTTGAATATTTCAGCAACTGTGACTTATATAACCTTCAGTCACTTATATACTGACTTCAAAACTTTTATTATCCTTGGGACTCCCCAGATACATGTTGAACTGATAAAGCTTTACCATTAGAGCATAAATAATGGGCTATCATTTGTTGTTTTCATGTGACATCGAGTTGATTCCAACTCACAATGACTCTAAATGTCAATGCAGAACTGCCCCATAAGGTTTTCAGTCGCTGGAGAAGGATATCATGTTTGGTAAGGTGGAGGGTCAGAGAAAAAGAGGAAGACCCCCAACGAGATGGATTGGCCAAGTGGTAGCATCAATGGACTCAAGCAGGGCAACAGTAGTGAGGTTGGCCCAGGATCACGCAGTGTTTCATTCTGCTGTGCATAAGGTCACTATGAGTCAGTACTGACTCTATGGCACCTAACAACAACAACAATATTTATGGAAACAGCTCACTGGGTCTTTTCTCCCAGAAAGCCTCTGGTGGAGTCGAACAACCAACCTTTCGGTTAACACCTGGGCATTTTAACTATTGCTTTACCAGGACTCCTTTTGTGCTACATTTAAGATTTCTAAATATAAATAAATTAAGACGTATACCATAATGTTCATGCAATTGCACTCTACCTACTTTTTTCACAGGGGATATAAATGAAAAGTGGTTAGTTTGTAGTAGTAGGTAGGTTATTTTTTAAAATATGGCTCTTTCATCTGACTGAAGGTGAGGCTCTGGATCAAAATTTGGAGTCAAAGACCTGAGTTTTAGTTATGTTTTGTCTTAAAATTTGGAGTCAAAGACCTGGGTTTTAGTTATGCTTTGTCTTTTAACTTCATGAGTGTACGTCAAACCTCCCTGAGCCCTAGCTTCCTGAACTAGATAAAATGAATATGATGATAATGATAGTAATAATAATAACCATTATCATTATTATATCATGTGCTCAAGATGATTGATAGGATTCAAAAGAGTATTTGTTGTGGAACAAAACTCAAAGTCATAAAACAGATCAGGCTTACTGGTCAGATAGAGACTATCATCCTAAATTATCCTTCAGGTCTAGAATTGAACTCACTCCAATGGGTTTTAATTTTCAGGCAAACAATAAACAGGTCTATGTATGATAGAAACAATAACACTAGAGAAGGAGGTATGCACACGCTAGAATAATCAACCACTTGAGTACAAAAGGGCAGCATTTACCTTTTGTTCAAAAGGACACAATTCAGAAGTAAAGAAGCGATATAAGTGATATTAATTACATTGTAGGGACTGCAATCAATGACATGATGCAAAATGTGTATGAATTGTTGAATGGATAACAGATCTGCTCTGTGAACCTTCACCCGATTCACAATAAAAAGGTATTTTGAAGTTAAATAAGCAATAGAAAGCATTATATAATTTTTAGGGACATGTTTAACAAATTAATCAGTTCTATATTCTTTCAGTTAGCTGGATTTGTATCCTTGCTTGTCTGAAGTAAACTTGTTGCCAAACCTACTGCCATTGGGTTGATTCTGACTAATGAGCACCTCAAGTGTATCACAGCAGAGCTGGGCTTCATAGGGTTTTCAATGGCTCCATTTTTGAAAGTAGATTGCTAGGTATTTCTTCTGAAGTAGTTCTAAGTGAAATCAAACTGACAACCATTTAGTTAGCAGCTCAGTGCAGTAACTATTTATACTATAGTGGAGATTTCTAGTGGTGGTCAGGTGCCATCAAGTTGGTTCTGACTCATAGCAACCTTATGTATAACAGAAGGAAACATCGCCTTGTCCTGAGCCATTCTCACAATTGTTATGTGTCAGACCGTTGTTGCTGTCGCTGTGTGCGTCTGTCTGATTGGGAGACTTCTTCTTTTTCATTAACCCTACACTTTATCAAGCATGATGTCTTTCTCCAGGGACTGATCCTTCCTGATAACATGTCCAAAGTACAAGAAATGAAGTCTCACTATCTTAGCTTCTAAGGAGCATTCTAAATGTACTTCTTCCAAGTAAGACTTGTTTGTTCTTCTGGCAGTCCATGGTACTTTCAATATTCTTCTCCAACATCATAATTTAATTGCAATACTTCTTCTGCAGTCTTCTTTATTCATTGTGTTGCTTTCATATGCATCTTTTCGTTTGTCATATATCATTTGGTATTTTACCTGTTGTTGTTGTTGTTAAGTGCCATCAAGTCCATTCCGACCTATAGTAACCCCATATAGGGTTTCTGATGTTGGTGAGCTTGAACCACCAACCTTGCAGTTCAAACTGACTTTCTAGTCCACAGCATTAACTCACAGTACCATACCAGGACTCCATAGACTCCTTCAATATTTCAAGTCAAGTCTTGAATTTTTCTTTAGTTCTTTCAACTTGAGAAATATTGAGCATGTTCTTACCTATTGGTTTTCTAACTTTAGGTCTTTACAAATTTCATTACTTTGTCTTCTCTAGCTGCCCTTTTAAATTTTTTGTTCAGCTCTTTTACCTTCTAATTTCTTTCAGTTATTTTAGCTTCTCTTTGTTTAAGAGTGAGTTTCAGAGTCTCTTCTGACATCCATTTTGGTCCTTTCTGTCCTGTATTTTTAATGACCTTTTGCTTTCCTACCTGTTTGATGTTCTTGATGTCATCCCACAACATTTTTGGTCTTTGGTCACTAGTTTTTAATGCATCAAATGTGTTCTCGAGTTGTTCTCTAAATTCATATGGGATAAGGTCATATGTTGACTCTTGCGGTCTTGCTTTAATTTTCTTCAGTTTCAGTCCTTGGCCTTGTTTTGATTGAAGATATTGATTGAGCTTCTCCATTGTCTCTTCCCACAGACATAGTCATTTTATTCCTGTGTATTCCATCTGTTGTGTTTCAAGAGTACAGTCTCCTTTTATGTTGATTTTTAAAAAGTATTTATAATTGATAAGTTGTTGAACTTGCAAAGTTCTATCATGCTATCTCCATCATCATTTATAATGAAGGCCATATTTTCTAACTATGGATTCCTCCTCTTTGTTTCTAATTTTTGCATTCCAATCACCAGTAATTGCCAATGTAACTTAATTGAATGTTTGATAAGTTTCATACTGGAGAAATTGAAGAATTCTTCAATTTCATCATCAATGGCTTTAGTGGTTGGTGTGTAGATTTGAGTAATAGTGTTATTAACTGGTCTTCCTTATAAGCTTATGGCTATTACCCTATCATAGAGAGCATTGTATTTCAAGACAGATTTCAAAATGCTATGGGGAGTGACCTATCACAAATAACGTATCACTTTCTTCCAACACCCTGAGAATAAATTTCCTGCACTAGAACAGCAGAGTAGCTAAGATCTCATTGGAGGCAAATGAAGCAGACTTTCCTCTCTCCCACACAGAAATTTACCTCCTGACCTTGGCCACATTCACTAGAGAATGGAGCCACCTATCTCAGAATAAAGAATAAGGAAGACCATAGAAGAATTGATGCTTTTGAGTTATGGGGTTGGAGGAGAATATTGAAAGTGCCATGGTCTGCCAAAAGAACCAACAGATCTGTGTTGGAAGAAGTGCAGCCAGAGTGCTCCTTGGAGACCAGGATGGCCAAACTTCGTCTCTCATACTACGGACATATTGTCAGGAAGGATTAGTTGCTGGAGAAGGATATCATGTTTGGTAAGGTGAAGGGTCAAAGAAAAAGAGAAAGACCCCCAGCAAGATGGATTGGCCAAGTGGCAGCATCAATGGGTTCAAGCGTGGCAACAACAGTGAGGATGGTCCAGGACTGGACAGTGTTTCGTTCTGCTGTGCATAAGGTCTCTATGAGTTTGTGCCTACTCAATGGCACCTAACAACAACAACCTCAGAACACAGTTAAGCTGGTATTTTTGACCCTCTGAAATTTTAATTGTACTAATTTGAGGCTGGGTATGCTCAAATTCATAGAAACTGGCATCTAAGTCACTTTAAGAAAATGTTTATATCTTGGACAAATATCTCTTCAGTGAAATTTTAGTAAAAGAAAAAGCCTATCTATTAGGTACCAATAAGAGCAGGTGAGTTCTAAGGTTGTGTGGGGCTGACTGCTTGTGGCTTGAATACAAACGTTTAGAACAGTTTTCCTGAGTAGCTGCAATTTGTGGACTGGATTGCACAGACCTCAGCAAATCAGATTATTGGCATCTTTTTGTTAAATCTACCTTAGCTTTCCGGAGAGAAGCCATTAAGAGAAACCATTTCCCCCTTTTGTTGGTTTGATTCATGCTCCAGGCTTCTCTAAACCATTAGGGGTTGAAAATGTTCATTAACACTCTTTCCTCTTTGCAGATATCCTCTCTGCTGGGTAAGTAAGAGTCCACTCCTTTCTAACTTCAAATCTGAAGAAAAATTTGTCAACACAAACACCCTTATTAAATGATGTAGTCTTTATTTTGGAAGCAAAGTTTTGGTAAAATTTCTTACTTTCATTGGCAGGCAATAAGAGAGGGATAACTTGGTAGAAAAAAGAAAAAAGTTGTCTGATCTTCATCATCCCTAAACAAGTTTCAAAATGTTTGTCACATCTGGAACTTCCAGATAGAGGTGTAACAGAAAAAGTCATGTGCAGAACAACATAAATAATATACTACCATTTAGGTTTTTAAAAGTGTTATATAAATATGAAAACACATTACTATATACATGTTGTTGTTGTTGTTGTTGTTAAGTACCATGGAGTCCATTCTGACTCATAGTGACCCTGTACAGGGTTTCTGAGGATGTAAATATTTACAGGAGCACAAAGTCTCATCTTTCTCCCACAAAACAGCTGGTAGTTTCGAACTGCCTACCTTGAGGTTAGCAGCCTGATTTGTAACCACTATGCTATCAAAGCACCTTATATACATGATATATTCCTGTAAATATCAGCAAGTAATTGGTGACTGTAATATTCTCTGTAGGAAAAATGGATAGCTAAAAGACAAGGTTATATACCCTTTTGCACTTTCTGAAATTTCTATCATGTAAATATTTTAACTGGTCAATAAAATAAGTAAAATATTTATAATGAGAAAGAAAACTTTGCATCACCTCAAACAGAAAGTAACTTAAAATAAAAATAATAGTACTATGTACTGCCTTATTTTGCAAAAAGGGGAGTTGTGCCAAGTTAAAGAATGCTGCCATAATGAAATGAAATGACATATTTCACTGGACAAATCTGCAGCAAAAGAACGCTTTAAAATCTTATAAGACAAAGATATCATAGACTCTTTGTGTGATGGTACAGGATCAACACTAGACTGTGAAACAAAAGGTCAGCAATTCAAACCCACCAGCCTCTCCTCAGAACCCCTATACAGGGTCACCATGGATTAGAACTGGCTCTACAGCACTTAACAACAAACAAAAAGGCAAAGATACCACTTTGATGACTATGATGTACCTGGCCCACACTATGATTTTTCAATATTTTCATATGCATGCAAATGCTGGACAATGAAAAAGGAAGATCAAAAGATAATTGATAGATTCAAAATGTAGGAATGTTGAAGAATATTGGATATATCATTGACTACAAGAAGAATGAGCCAATCAATCTTAGAGGAATACAGCCAGGATACTCCTTAGAAGCAAGGATGGCGAGACTTGCTCTCTTGAAATTTGGATATTGCTGTAGAAAGAACCAATCTTTGGATAAAGACATCTGCTTCATAAAGTAGATGGTGAGTGAAAAAGAGGGAGGTCCTCAGTAGATAGGTTGTCACAGTGGCTACAAAAATAAGCTCAAACATGTTTACTATTGTGAGGATGCCATAGAATAGGACATTTTATTCTGCTATACATGGGGTGTAACTGAGCTGACTTCACATCACCCAAAACAATAACAATAAAGATGAGACCCAAACAGAAAGAAGAATGGGAATGAAGAAGAATGGGAAACATTAAAAGGCAAGAGTTGGCACTGTCCCTGTGTTTCTGTGATGTGACCTGGGGAAGAAATGGAGGCACTAAAAGCTTTAGCCAAGCAGATTGAGATTCAAACTGCTGTTCCATTCTGAGGCAGGACACTGGACTTCTGGTCAAGTCTCTAGCCCAGCAGTAGAGAAAACTCTGATTAGGGGACTTGTCATTTATCACAAATATATCCCATTTTGAGAATCATGGGAGAGCTTGTCTCTATGAAATCAGATAGGTGCCTTATTCTGTGGTGTGTCCCATGAGTTATGTAGATATTCATCAGCAAGGAAGAGGATGTCCATCGCCAAATAAGAATACAATCTCTAGGCTAAATAATAGTTCCACTGCCTCTAGGATAGAGGAGAACTACCCCATATAGTTTCCAAGGCGATAAATCTTTGTAGAAGTCACATCTTACTTCTGTAAAGCAATTGTTGGGTTTGAACTGCAGACCTTTTGGTTGGCAGCTGAGCACTCTAATCACTGTGAAACCAGGGCTCTTTAAATAATAGCAAATACTTAGTTTATGGAAGACTGTTTCAAAGCCATTTACTAAGTGCACCATATATATTTCCTGTGCTTGTTGCCAGCTGCCATCAAGTTGGTTCCAATTCATGGTGGGCCCACATACAGTGAACCAAAATGCTACTCAGTTCTACATCATCCCATCATAGGTTACAGGTCTGGCCTTTGAGATTTCATAGAATTTGCACTGGATGATTTTCAGAAGTTAATCACCAGATCTTTCTTAGTATGACTTAGTCTGGAAGTTCCACTGACACTTGTTCAACATCATAGAAACATGCAAGCCTCCACTGGTAGACAGGTACTGATTGTACATGAGAAGCATTGACTGAGGATCAAACCCAGGTCCCTTATGGAAGATGAGCGTTTCTACCAATGAACTATCAATAATAGGTAAGGAATGTTGTCCTGACACCTGACCATTGTCCTCGTTCCTCCACAAGACCTCCTCCCTCTTTCACTTATTGTTTATGTAGAATCTATTAACAACTCAAGTTTTTGAAACTTTGAATTAAGTACATTGAGCAAGCAGGCAGAGACTGCCTTGGGCTCTTCTGTGATGTCCATAGGCCCCACAGTGATGTTCAATGAATAGTGGAGGAACAGATGAATAATGTTGTCAAACTAGAATTTGTTGTTGTTGTTAAGTGCAGTCAAGTTGGTTCTGACTCATAATGAACCTGTATTGGGTTTTCAAGGAACAGCTGGTGGATTGGAACTGCTGATCCTACAACACCACACAACAAAAACAGCTGTTAATTTTTCCAGTCCCCTTTCAGAAGATTACATAAACATAGATCTACTGTTTCATAAACAACTTTTAGCAATATTTATGCACATATACATACATATCCCATGTAAATTTTTTATTCTTTTTTAAAGAGAAATGCATATAGAGTGTCCCCCAGGATTTTTTATGTCAGTGCTAGGAAATGTATTGTTGGGAGCAAGTTAACTCAGAGTGCATTCCATTGGGATCTTTAGACCTCATTATTTCTTAGTGTAATTAAATCTTTATTAGATTAAAATTGCAATTTTTCTGGACTTCTCAATAAATTCAGTACCCAGTCAAATTTTAATGCACCATTAGATAAGATCCAAAAAGAATTTAAAGGAAAATATATCCTCTGGCATTTAATAGTCTCAACTGCATAAAAAAAGTTCACTCAGATACATGCCACCCACATTACCATGGGTTGACTTTCAAGGTGCTTTTCTCCAAATTTAAAAAAAAAAAAAAAAGGAAGGAATCAATAGAATTAGCACAAGAAGGTTTAGACTGGGGGAAGAAGTGAAAGATAAAAATGGAAAGACTTTAAATGAAGAGGATGTGGTTTTTGACAACCCAGACATATTGGCCCAAATTGAGAAGCCAAGCAAAATGGAGAAAAATTCAGCTCTGAGGCTACAACTCTCTCTTTATGATGGTCAGGGGGAAAAAAGGTACAATGGCCTAACCACTGCTGTCTCCTGGTTCATTTATTAACTACCACATCCTCCACAGACTCTCTCCAAGTGGTTCCAACAAAGACAACCATCTCCTTGCCATGTTATTTTTGTTATATCTGGGTCTGAGAGCTGCAGTACTTGAAGGAGCAACTTAAATTTTTACCAAAATTAGTGAGCACGGGAAACTTGAGTCTGATGAGCACGAAAAGCAAACTCTGCCTTCAACCTGCCAGTGAGTCATCAGGAAAATGGCAATTTGCTTTGTTGGCAGGAAAGCGTTCTTTTCATTGCACGCAGGTGTGGAAATAAAAGCTATAATTGTCTCGCCAAATATGTTTCCTTAAACAGAAAAGTTAAACCAGCCAAAAACATTGCCGACAACGTTTAAATATCCAAATCAGCAGCAGTCTTCTGTAGCACAGTTGGGTCTTCACCTTTTATTTATCACTCAGCCTACACTGGACTGGAGTCCTTGAGTGATAAACTTGGTAAGTTTTGGCAGCCAAAGGTAGGAAGTTCGAGTCTACCTAGAGGTGCCTCAAAAGATAGGTTTGAAAACCAGTCATGGAAGACCCTATGGAGCACATTCTGACACACATGGGCTCACCATGAGTCAGAATCGACTCAGTGGCAACGGGTTGGGAAGTCTAAGTTTGTCTAAGGTGAAGCCAAGCAAAAATATTTAGCCAAACAGCTGGGGGTTTTCTGCGTGTGTTTGAGAGAGCACAAATAACTACTTTTTGCCTCTCTCTTTTTTTTCTCTGATCTGACAGATGGTGGGTGGATGGCTTTCCTTAGTGTCCTGTGATTACCATGTCGTTGAATTACCACACTGATTTGAAATCCATGTTCTCTCCATACCACAAACTTGTTGAGAGACATTATCACATTTTTGTCTCTCTTTGTGTCTCCTAAGTATATAACACAATGCTGACCATGTAATAGGAACTTAGTGCTTGTTGAACTGACCTGACCTGACCTGACCTGAATTTGTTCTTGCAGCAGGTAAACATAGCCTGATATGTGCACCCAGAGGCTCCTTCCAGAAAAAGACTGACACGTGTTGTTGTTGTTCAGTGCCAACTCATAGATGCTGCAATTCAGAGCAACCCTGCATCGGGTTTCCAAAGAGCAACCGGTAGGTTTGAAATGTCTTCCTTGTGGTTAGCAGTCCAATGCTTATCCTACAATGCCACACCAGGAATCCCACTAAGTGATAGAAAAATCTCAATATAAACATCGCCATGAGACAACTGTGACTTCCAAATTGTAGTGGTCATCGAGATAGGGTAATTCTGCCAGTAGGAGATCAAGCTCATAGAGACCCCTTACAGAAAGAAACATAATCGTCTCCCATTGTGCACCATTGCATGAACCCATTCCACCTTCTCCCATCCCTGCTGATGCCTGCCTTTTCTCCAGCAGTAAATTTTACAAAGGGGGTCCTTGGGTAGCACAGATGGTTTGTGTGCTCTACTGCTAATTGGAAGGTTGAAGGTTCAAACTCACTAGTGGCACCACGGAAGAAAGACGTGGAAATCTGCTTCAGTAAAAAATGTTATTGTTGTTGTTAAGTGTCATTAAGTTGTTTCTGACTCATAGGGTTTCCGAGGAATGGCTGGTAAATTTGAACTGCCAACCTTGTGGTTCAAATTGATCTTGTGGTTGAGTGTTTATCCTACAATACCACACACAAAAGAAGACATGGAAATCTGCTTCAGTAAAAATTGTTATTGTTGTTGTTAAGTACCATCACGTTGGTTCTGACTCATAGGGTTTCCAAGTAGCGGCTGGGAAGTTTGAATTGCTGACCTTGGCAGTGTTTATCCTACAACTCCACAAAAATTACAGCCAAGAAAATCCTATGGAGCTCAGGTCTATTCTGTAGCACATGGGTCACCATGAGTTGGAGTCTACTCAACAGGAATGGGTTTAAGGTTTAAATTTCATGGGAAGTATAAGGACCTCTGGTAGCATAGTGGTTACGAGTCAGGCTGCGAACCTCAAGGTCAGCAGTTTGAAACTACCAGCTGTTCCGTGGGAAGAAAGATGAGGCTTTCTGCTACGGTAAAGATTTACAGCCTCGGAAACCCTGTTCAGGGTCACTATGAGTCGGAACCAACTCCACGGCACACAACAACAACAACAATTGGGACAAGTGCGACTCCTGCAGTCAGTACAACTGAACTCGCTGAGCTCGTGTGACTTCATTCTCCTAAGACATGGAGTTTGTGGAAGGAATTTGCACGCTATTAAGTTGAAAATGAGAGCAGTTACGCTTGCAAAACATTTAGCCCTCTTTAGAAGAGAGAAGGTCCTATTTAAGTGTTGGAATTTTAAAGGTAGGTTTTTGTATAGTTTGGTGCAATTCATTAATGTTCCAGACAGGAGGATGTTTACCCAATCTCATAGTCGGTCTTTTTAAATATAAATGCACCTTTTACCATTTATGGCAACACTCCTAAAACTCAAGAAACAACCAGATTCTCTGTAAAGAAACACACAGTTCCCCTTGAGGCCATGACAGTCACTTAATTTTATCTTAATGTCACTCAAATCTGCACAAATTTAATTTAAATTCATAGATATGGAAACTCATATGCTTGTAGTTCTTGTACAACTGAAAATTAAGCACAAACAAAACTTGAAACCAATAAGTATTTAATTAGCAATCTTCATTTAATATGATGTATAGTGTACTGCAGAGAGTTAATAATGGTTTGTAGTGTGAACCTACCCTACATACACATACAGTCTGGGTCATTTCAGGTGTGGCAGGCTTAAAACTAGATGCCATTTGATGGCTCACTCCTCTCATTATAAGCTTTCATTTAAAAAAGGTTAGTTTGCATCATTTACATATTAGATCAGCCGCTATTATTTTCTTACTAGCTCGAGTTAATGACAGTAGTACAACTTGGCATCAAAGATGAAGAAAACATAAGCAAAAGCAGAGTACTAAATTCATCCAAATGATCTATGTGTCTGTCAAGATTTCTGATAAGTGACAAATAAAAGACAACCTTACTCCAGCTGTGTTACAACTGAAAGCACACCACTCTTATAGCTTTAGGCCTAGCTTGATCCAAAGTGTAAAAACATATCACCAGGCTTTGTTTTTTGGCACCTCTCCACTTTATTTCTCTCTTTATGTTTGTTTTGTTATAAGGTGGCTCACTTCCTAATGGGAAGAAACCTTCAGGTCTCCAAGTTTCATATTTACTTACTACCAAAGCAGGGTCTTAGAGTAGTAGTTATGAATAGGGCTGCTAATCTCAAGGTCAGCAGTTCGAAACTACCAACTGTTCCTCAGGAGAAAGATGAGGCTTTCTGCTCCCGTAGAGATTTACAGCCTCGGAAACCCTGTACAGGGTCGCTACTAGTGGGAACCGACTCCATGGCACATAACCACCACCACAACCACCACCAAAGCAGGGGAGGAGAGAAGTTCTCTCCAGGAAATGCCTGTGGAAGAAGAAGGGAGCTTATGGTTCCCAGAATATCTGGCAAACTCCCTCAGTGGCTCTGACTGAGTTAATTGCTCATTCCTAAGATCAGTGGTTAAGAGTTGGGCTGCTAACCTCAAAGTCAGTCATTTGAAAGTACCAGCCATTCCAAGGGAGAAAGATGAGGCTTTCTGCTCCCATAAAGATTTACAGCCTCAGAAATCCTATGTATGATCACTATGAGTCGAAACCTACTCCACAGCACACTACTACAACCACCAACAAGACTAGTGAAGTCCTAGTATGGCGCGGTGGGTTAAATCACTGGACCACAAGGTCATTTGAACCGCAAGATTGATGGTTCAAGCTCACCAACTGCTTCTCGGAAACCCTATGCAGGGTCACTAACAGTCAGAATTGACTCAAAGGCACTTAACAACAACAGCAAGGCCAGTGGAATGCAATGCTCTGATAGCAATTAGGACTCTTCCAAGAATCATAGATGGGGCTAATGTTACCCAAGCCATGAATTTGAAAAAAGAGAGAGAAAAGTGGTTTCCAAAGGAATGGGTAGTATCAAGATGGCATGAGAATGAAGGTGCCCCAAAAATAGATATTAAAAATGAAATGTCCACTATAATCCAGAACATACTTTGATTAGCTTTTCAGATTATTAAATCTTGAACACAAAAAATTTCCATTACTGTGAAGGACTCTCAGACCTTGCAAAAATAACCATTATATATCTCCAGAGTTGCTCAGAAAATCTCCAGAGTTCCTCAGATAAATGCTCATTTAGGAGACAAATGCTAAACAAGGAGCCCTGGTGGTATTGCAGGCTATGTGTTGGACTGCTAACCATAAGGTGGGTAGTTCAAGACCACCAGCCACCCCATGGGAGAATCATGAGGTTGTCTCCTCCTATAAAGGTTTATAGTCACAGACATCCTACACTGGGCCACTATGAGTAAGAATTGACTTGATGGCAGTGAATATGCTAAACAAGGGGTGAAGGGAAGTATATAACTTGACTTTAAAAGTTTATAAAGTAGGACCCAAGGAAGTAGATGGAATCTGGCAAAACAAAACAAAAAAAGACCTAAGCCTACAGGAGGAAGTTGTTACTATTTTATAGATTTACTGATCTTGCAATTTATAGAAATAAAACTAGATTTTCATCACTACCTTACCAATTCACATGACATACATTTTCCTCAAATCTGAACTTCATATTGGGATGGTCAGACTCAAACTAGATAATTTCATGGCTTTGACCCAGTAAACAGAAGGAAACAGGGATAAAGATATGGTTGCCAATAAGAAGAAAAGACACTTTGGACTGAAAACAAACAGCTCTTTCAAAAATGAACCTTAAATCAAAAGTCAAAAGAGCAGATGCTCTACATAACAGGTGACAATTTTCTAAAAACTGCTTTCCTAATGGGTAATAACAGAAGCATAGTCCCAGTCGTCTGTCTGTCGTGCTGTGGTGGTTTGAGTTGCTGTGATTCTGAGGGCTATGCCACCGGTGTTTTAAATAA
>NW_006408532.1:22026575-22028939 GCF_000296735.1 Chrysochloris asiatica | reverse complement strand
GGTTTCCAAGTCTATAAATCTTTACGGGAGCAGAAAGCCTCATCTTTCTCCCGTGGAACAGCTGGTAGTTTCGAACTGCTGACCTTGTGGTTCGCAGCCTGATTCCTAACCACTACACTACCAGAGCTCCTTAGTATATGGGATAGCATAGAATTTTGATTCTTATACAGGACACCATCTTTTGGATGACTTAAGAAACAAAGTCCTATTTCTGTCCTTTGACTCTAGGCAGTAAAGTCCCTGAACCACTTCAGATGGAATTGTGCTATTTACAAGGCTCCAAACCCTCTGTGCTTACAACTTAGAACAACATTCATCATCAACTGTAAGTTGAAATAGCATTCAGAGTTCTGATTATACCATTAACTAACTGGGTAATCTGGAACAAGTCATTTAACCCCTTTGTGATTTCGTGACTCTCTATGTAAAAAAGGGTGCTTACTCTCACCCTATCCTTGTCACTGATATGAAAGTAGACAAAGGAGCTCTCAGACAAAAAAATTATAAAATAAAATAATAGTAATAAGCCAACGTGGCGCTCTATTCATTTATCTGAGTATTTGTTGAGTGTCTGCATTCTTCCTAGTACTACGAAATGGTGGTCCAAACTAGAGCACTATGGTGATCTATAGATATGAATACACATTTCTTACAAGCAGTTTCATAGAAATGCATTTGTATGTATAGCAAACTAGGAGAAAATTGAACTCATCTTTGTTGTTATGATTATTGCAGCAATATTATTATTTTATTATACTGTAATTAAATTCCTCTTGCTGCAGCTTAGAAACCATGAAAACATAGATATATTGAATATAGCAGACCATTAAGCCAGTCTCCCTTTATTCAAAGGATAAAGTTAGGGGATGCAAAAAGGAACAATATTATAATGCAATTACTATTCTTAGTAGCAGTGAGTAATACCAACCCATCACTCAGGCATCAGAAATTGACAACAACATTTTGTTATGCTCTGTGGCTGCAGGCTACATTTTGTTTCCCCACCCAAGACTAAAAATCTTTCATAAAGGGGATGATGTAGTTTGAGAAATATCTGCTTATGATTCATGCTAAGGAGTCTGAAACACATGAGCAAATTGCTTTGCCTCAGACAAAAACATGGTCTAGAGGGAATTAACTCAGCTCAGTGGCAAAATAACATAGCTAGATCATCAATTAGAGCCCAAGTCAGCATCATGATCCTCAACTGGACTCGATATCCCTTCTACAATTTTGTTAAGTGCCATCTAGTCGGTTTGACTCATAGCAACTTTGTATAGGGTTTCCAAGGAGCATCTGATGGGTTTGAACTGCCAATCTTGTGTTTCACAGTCCAGTACTGATCCTACAGCACGGCACCAAGAGTCCTAAATAAACATCAAATGGTTATATGCAAGATATTATTGTTTCCAGTGGCTTATTTCCTAGTCAAAGATTTGCAGTTTATATGAGAGAGAATGGGATTCTGGAAACCTACTGTTTAATTATAAAATAAAGTAGGCATTAGCTATGGTCTTATTCTTAGGATCAGATTCTCCTGTCAGTGGACCCATCACCCCCTGGGGAAATTATTATAGTAGGTAGTTAGCTGTTACCGAGTCAAATCCAGCTCATTGAGCCCTTACATAGAACCTGGTCCTGCCTCATTTTCATAGCCTCAGCATGTTTAAGTCCCTTGATTTAGCTATTTCAGCGAGGCTCTCCCTCCCCTCACCTATCCTTTACTTCACCAAGCATGATGTTCTCATCCAGAAATTGATCCCTTCTGAGGATACATCCAAAGTGACACACATCCAACAGTGCTCTGTTGTGATCCATAGGCTTTCATAGGCTAATTTTTGGAAGTAGATCAATCAAGTCTTTCTTCCTAGTCTGTCTGAGTCTTGAGTGACACATGCAGCCTGCTCTCAAGTAGTTCACTGCATAGCTGGAGGGACAGTCACTATCCATGTAATTTCTATAATTAATGAAGTGCCATCAGCACTGGAGGTTTGTACAAAGTGCTATGAATAAGAAAGTGGGTACGGAGCAATTCATTCTCTTGATCAAAGCCCAGAAATAGTTCTCAGTGTAGATAATATTTAGACAGCATTTTTAAAGGATGAGTAGGCATCACATAGGAGTCCTGGTGGCACAGTGGTTAAGTGCTTGGCTGATGAAAGTAAAAGGTCATAGTCTGAACTCACCAGCTACTCTGGGGTTCAAAAGTGCAGCAGTCTGCTCCCAAAAAGGATGGCAGCCTTGGAAACACTATGGAACAGTTCTACCCTGTCTGATAGGGTCACTATTAGTTAGAATCTACTAGATGGTAACCAGTTTGGTTTAGGAGTCACATAGTATTAATGGAAGGTGGATATTAAGAGG
>NW_006408532.1:22023646-22025058 GCF_000296735.1 Chrysochloris asiatica | reverse complement strand
TGTGGTCCAGTGTATTATCCTGCCATGCCACACCAGTACTTCCAGAGAACCCATAAGTCTGTCCAAAATGTCCACATGTTCCACTCACCCATACTCACTCTAAGTCCAAGTTTCTCCCGTGATCATTCACAGGCTTCTAGTGTAAAATGCATGTGTATAGAGTGGTACTGGATCAGACCAGAGCTCTTGGGACCCTTCATTGTAACATGATGCTGTGTTGTGCTGACTGTGACAACCAAGAGAGAGAAAGTCTCGTGGCAGTCCTAATTGCAAGATCTATTAGCAAAGGTGCCATGTTTGCTTCCAAAAGATCCCATAATCCTACAGTCAATTCACCAATCTGCAATGAGAATCTGGGTTCTAATTTGATCCCATTGCCTGAAACTAGATCCAAAGTCATCTGCATCTGAAAACACCTGAGAAGCAGTATACAGGGGAATTATGGATTATTTAAAATTCATACTTTTAAATTATGAAAAGAATCAGGTGGATGTGCTCAAAAACTTTCCACAGTGCAACATTCTCCCCTGAAGACCTTATAAAAAGTTGCAAGATCTGAAGAAAGTGGCCATTGTTCTTAAGTGCCATCGAATCAGTTCTGACTCATAGTGGCCCTGTATAGGATTTTTGTGGAGCATCTGGTGGATTTGAACCTTGATGTTAGCAATCTGTTGCTTATGCTACAGTGCCACACTAGGACCCTGCAGAAAGTGGTTGTTGTTGTTAATTGCCATTGAGTCAGTTCTGACCCATAGTGACCCTGTAGAGGGCTTCTAAGGATTGGCTGGTGAGCTTGAACCACTGACCTTGCAATTCAAACCAACTTTGCAGTGCAGCACATTAACCCACAGTGCCATACCAAGAATCATCAGAAAGAGGTAGAACTTGCTAAATTTGGTTTTCTGCAGCCCTGTTTCCTAATTAGGACCGGATAAATAGTCTACTTTACATGATTGACTTCAATACATCTTCAAAGTTGAATGCTGTTGGTGTTGTTAAATGCCATCAAGTTGTTTCCAACTCGTTTGTTGTTCTTGTTAGGTGTCACCAATTCAGTACCAACCCATAGCGACTCTATATACAACAGAACAAAACACTGCCTGGTCCTGGGCCAACCTCACAATTATTGCCACGCTTGAGCCTATTGATGCTGCCATTTTGCCAGTTCATCTTTCTGGGGGTCTTCCTCTGTTTCTCTGACCCTCCACCTACCAAACATGATACCTTCTCCAGGGATTGGTCCCTCCTGACAACATGTCCAAAGTATGAGACACGAAATTTGGCCATCCTGGCCTCCAAGGAGCACTCTGGCTGCACTTCTTTCAACACAGGTCTGTTGGTTCTTTTGACAATCAATGGCACTTTCAAGATTCTCCTCCAACACCATAACTCAAAAGCATCAATTCTTCTAC
>NW_006408532.1:22021899-22023278 GCF_000296735.1 Chrysochloris asiatica | reverse complement strand
TTTCAGCAAGCAAGATTGTATCATCTGCATATCACAGGTTGTTAATGAGTCTTCCTCCAATCCTGATGCCATGCTTTTCTTCATATAATCCAGTTTCTCAGGTTATTTGCTCAGCATACAGGTTGAATAAGTATGGTGAAAGAATACAATCCCAACTCATAGCAACCTTTTATAGGGTTTCCAAGGAACAGCTAGTGAATTCGAACTGCCAACCTTGTCATTCACAGTCCAGTGCTGATCCTACAGAGCCACACCAGAAGTCATATAACATGCACTAAATCCACTATCACACTTTCATTCCAAAAACAACACAATAAGTCTCCTCATTCCTTGTTGCTTTATTTTTTCAAAACAAGTTCTTTAATGAAAGAAGGGGTTGGAAGGTGGTTTCGGTATTTTCTTTTTATAAGGATATAGAGAGTAAAGCAAAAGGAATCGTAGATTTGAAAATGAGTTGAATGCAAAAAAAACAACAACATGTTTTTAAATTGCTCTATGAATGAATATATAATAAATAAGACAAATTAATTGCTAAGAATGTAGAAGATTAATTGAAATAATTGTTTTCTTTAGAAGCAATTTTTAAATTTTCAGGGAAGATAGACTACTTCTGAAAATTTTAGCGATACTAGAAATTCAACTGAATTGACTTTTACCTGAGGACTAAGGTACTCCTGACCTAAACTAGTTGTATTTCCCACCGCCTCATATGCATGTGACAGTTGAACAGTAACTAAGGAAGATCTGAGAAGAATTGATATATTTGAATTACAGTATTGGTGAAGAGTATTGAAAGTACCATGGATTTCCAGAAAAACAAACAAACATGTCTTGGAAGAAGTATAAACAGAATGCCCCTTAGGAGCAAGGATGACGAGACTTCCTCTCACCTGCTTTGGACATGTTGCCAGGATAGCCTGGAAAAGGACATCATGATTGGTAGAGGGTCATCAAAACAGAGAAGACCCTCAACAAGATGGGCTGATACAGTGACTGCAACAATGGACTTAGATATAACACAGCAAGCCCAGTCTTTCTGTTGTACATAGGGGTTGCTGTGAGTCGGAACTGACTTGATGGTATCTAATAACAATGGTATAGTGGTTTATTGTAATGTTCATCTTGGAGTTGCCAATTTGGGTGACTTTACATAATGCCTCAAACTCTATGACTGCCACACTCAACAGAAGAATGAATGGATCAACGTTGTGTCTATATGACCAGGAAGAGTTAAGAAAAGGCCAGCTGGCCTATCTTCACTTGGCCTGTGTATGTTAGGAACAGCAGGATCCTAAAAATGCTGGTCCCATTATTCAAAGATTCATTCTAACAAGCCAATTCAATAGCTGTCACCCTGAAAGAGACCATGAAAAAGGTTG
>NW_006408532.1:22009925-22021724 GCF_000296735.1 Chrysochloris asiatica | reverse complement strand
GAACTGCTGACCTTGCGGTTCACAGCCCAATTCGTAACCACTACGCTACCAGAGCTCCTTTGAAACCCAATATAGTTATTTATATTAATATGTAGTGAATTGTAATGATGATATACTGTTTACCTCTTCTAACATATAACAATGCTAGCAAAAATTTTAAACTGCCATTAAAAAATAAACCCCGGCAAGGCATTTCTAATATTTTTATTTTTAATGCAAATTATTTAAATTCATATCTTTCTGTCCATCAGAACACTGTTAAGACTCAATCTTTTCCTCCTAGTTTATTATGTTTATTTTTAATATTACTTCTAATCTTCATAGTAAGTTGGGCTGAGTGACAGTAAAAGAACTGCCTTCATCTACTGAGTAAAATGTACCCAACAATTCAAAGTATTTGCTCAACTTTACTTGAAATTGAAAGTCATGACATCCACACCAATGAAGTCCCTAAAAATGTGATTGCTTCACCATACCAATGATGGTGGTGGCGGTTGTATGCCATTGAGTCAGTTCCAACTCATCATGACCTTGTATAGGGTATCCAAGGGTACAGATCTTTACAGAAGCAAAAATCCTCATCTTTCTCCTGGTGGGTGACTGATTGATTCAAACGGCTGACCTCATTTATGGTTAGCAACCCAACTCGTAACCCACTCACTACACTACCATGGATCCTTTACCAGAATAATAAACATGATTAATTTAGAGAGCACTGAGGTGGGAACTATTGGAAAGCAAATGGTGACTCCCCCATCCCACCCTGACTCACTAAATATAAAGGCTAAAGGAAAATTAAAGCTAAGGACTTTTATACAAAATCCTCATAGTCTTTTTGTTTTCTCTTTCTTTCATTAATAAAAGTGTGTTTTACATATAATACCTTAGATATATTTATAAAAGCATCATGTGTGATAAATGTTCATCTACGAGGGATCTGAGGAGACAATCTGGGAGAAAGAGAGTGTGCAGGAGTCAGTAGATCCCAACATCTGGCGTCTATGTACAAACCTTCTGCTACTTTCCATCGGATTTTCCCTGATATATTGTTGGTTTCTAAACATATCATTATGTCTTTAAGTAAGCTTCTAATTTCTGTCTTCCCTAAATAGCTTTGGATTCATTTGTCATCTGACCCTCCAAACTAAAAAAAAACAAAATCCAAGCCCTAAAAGGAGTGCTGATTATGAGTAAGAATTGTAATATTAAAGGATTTTTAATAAGCATCAAATGCCCATATTTTGGAGAGAAGGCAGCCAAGCCTACTGGAAAAAGCCTGGACTCTGAAGTGAAAAAAGATGAGAATTCATGCCAGTATTTGCTAATCTTCTATTTCTTTTCTGTAAAACAGAGGTGATCATGCTTGCCTGGGTAAATAATCATGAGGATTAAATGATGTAAAATATGGAAACTGTTTGGGATGCTGACTCAGAGGGCTTGAGTTAGAATGCAACAGAAAAAGAGATGAAGTTAGTCTTCTGTGAAATACAGCTTAAGACAATTCAAGAGGATCTCTATTTCCCTGCAGTTGGCCGGTAGCTCCCATGACAGCTCTTCTATGAACCAGGGAGTTATGGAAAAGGGGAGACCATGGCACCATATTTTCAAAAGAGCAGTGAACTTCACAGTTGCCTAGAGAATGGTTTCATTAAGGTTTGGCTGGACCTGTGGGAAGATCTAAATGCCAAGACATCCTGCCTGGCATAGTAGCCTTCCTTGCCATCTCTAAATGCAGAGCTACTCCAGGGAGAAGAGGCAGGGGTATGCACATTTTTCATCACTAAGGAGGACCACCCTTATGTACAGGAAAGTCTGAGGCTCCTTTGAGATAAAAGAGACCTCTAGGTTCCTTTCAGGAACATATGCTCCCACACACTTACTGAGAAGTTACTTTATTTTATTGTCCAGAATTCAGATTTGATGAAGCCACTTGTCATTTGTCCTATTTCTGTTGGACTGAGCATCAATGAAGCTCAGTGTCACAATAGAATCCAACATGGCTTCTGTCAGTTTTCCCCAATCTGCAGAAACAACCCTAGAATCATGGAGACATACTATTATGAAAGGGTAACTCCTGGGGTTCCAGTCCAGACAGGTGAAATGGGAGAAAATGGGAATTCAAGACACTCTTACAGAAATAACCAAGCCAATAAATGTTTATTTAATGCCAGCTTTATGCCCAGCACTTTGCAGATAAGAATGAAAATTAAAAGTACAATATGTAGCACCTGCCTTCATAAAATTCATAAAACAAAAGGGTCAAAAGCACTGAAATTTAATAGCAATAAACTCATCTGTCAGTTTATCTTACTGTGGTGGTCTGTGTATTGCTGTAATTCTGGAAGCGAGGCCACAGGAATTTTAAATATCAGAAGGGTCACCTACGGTGGACAGGTTTCAGATGAGCTTCCAGACAAAGGCAGACTGGAAAGAAGGAGAAATGGACTACTTCCGAATATGTAGACACTGAAACCTTATGAATACTGTCAGCACCAGAATATTGGCAGATATAGTGCCAGAAAATGAGCCCCTCAGATTGGAAGACACTCTAAATATGACCGGTGAAGAACTGCCTCCTCAAAGTAGGATTGATTGTGATGGCAGAATGGAGTATAAAGCCTTTGGGACTTTTACTTGCTGATGGAACGCAAAATGAAGAGAAATGTCTGTCAATATCCGTTAATAATTAGAATATGGAATGTATGGAGTATGAACCTAGGAAAATTGGAAATTGTCAAAAAATGAAATGGAATGCATAAACATCAATATCCTAGGCACTAGTGAGATGAAATAGATGGGTACTGGCCATTTTGACTTTGACAATCACATGGTATAATATGCCAGGAATGACAAATTGAAGAGGAATGGCATCACATTCATCATCAAAAAGATCATGACAAGATCTGTCTTGAAGTACAGCGCTGTCTGTGATAGGATGCTATCCATACGCCTACAGGAAAGACCAGTTAAAACCACTATTATTCAAATTTACACACCAACCACTAAAGCCAGTGATGATGAAATTGAAGAATTACACCAACTTCTTCCACTGAAATTGATCAAATATGCAATCAAGATGTATTGATAATTACTGGCGATTGGAATGTAAAGGTTGGAAACAAAAGATCAGCAGGTGGAAACTATGGCCTTGGTATTAGAAACAATGCTGGAGATTGCATGATAGAATTTTGCAAGACCGATAACTGCTTCATTGCAAATACCTTTTTTAAACAAGTGGGTTAATGCACCAGACTGCAAAGCCATTTGAATTGCAAGGTTGGCAGTTCAAGCTCACCAGCTTCTCCTCAGAAACCCTATGCGACAGGGTTGCTATGGATCAGAACAGACTCAAAGGGCACTTAACAACAACAACATACTTATGGACCTCACCAGATGCTATAGGTCAGAACTGACTTGATGGCACCTAACAACAAAAACAGATGTACAGAAAGGGTCTTTCTTGTCTATTTCAGCTTTGGCAATCCTTGAAGTTTCTGGGTTTATAGACTCTTCTGCCTCAAACGTCTCCAGGTATTGTCTATCTTCTCCCTATGTCTGTTAGTTTTTGTGCCTCATCTATTTGATACTCATGTATCAAAAGTGGTTAAGTTTTACATTGATAAGTAGTGACTAAAGTCATACAATCTCATGAGTGGCCATCTAAGGCGCAACTATTCCTGTCTGAAGGAAAAAAAGAGTGATGAAAATTGAAGACACATGAAGACAATTAGTCCTATGGACTAATGAAGCACATGGACATCAGTTACCACTACCCTGAGACCAGAAGAACTAGATGGTGCCTGGCTACCACTACCAACTGCTTTGAAAGGGGTCACAGTAGAGGGTCTGGGATAGAGTGGAAGAAAATATGAAACAAAATACAAAAATCATTTAAAAGACCAGATTCCTTGGTCAGCTAGGATTGATGGAACCCCGAGACTATGGCCCTTGGTTACCCTTCAGGTCAATTTCCAGCCAAGCAGCAACACCATACAGTGAGGTAGGCACACCATAGAGCAGTCAACCATTTGAAAACAAATCAGCAGCATTTATCCAAGGACAAAATTCAGAAGGGATGGAAAAGAAAAAGGAAAGGAAATAATAAAAGCAGGAGGAAGTGGGATAAGCGATGCTACATTGAAGGAATTGTAATCACTGAGTTGAAACAGAACGTGCTTGAATGATTAATCATCAGACCTGCTCTTTGAGCCTTCACCCAATATACAATGAAATGTTTGTTTTTTTTTTTTAAAAAGATGGTTACGTTTAAGAAAAGATAGCAAAGGGACCCCTACACCCAAATCGGGTTACATCCACAAGTATAAGGGTAGGATTCCACCATATATTTTGGTACCCAATTCAATCCATTAAATGTTTTCTGAAAATTGAGTGTGGAACTGGCTCCCTCCCCCACCATAGCAATATAAATACCATCCATCCCAAGATGGTGCCAAGCAAACCAGACAAAGTCAGCTCTTCTGTTGCTGCAATCCAGCTTTTATTCTCCCTTTGAAAAGAAATGTGACGAAGCATTTTGTAAATCAAAGTATAAATCAAACTTTATTATTTTAGAAAGGAACTCTGCTGTAATTTTATAGTTACAATAACTTTCTCAATGTTTTCATTACTTGGAGATTACAGTGGAAACGAAAAGGGCAAGTGGATTCCTGGGTCGTTAAAGTCAGCGTTGAATGTCTGGAACGCCCCTGAGATACGTGTAATTGCTTCCAGTAATGCACACCTTGTCATGTTTTGTTGCCAAAGCTATTAGTGACTCTTCACTGTTTCTTCTCAGTCTCCCACTTGCTACAACAATGCTGAGCTCCTTCAAATCCAGATACTTGCAACAAGATCATTAATTGCAGAAAAGAGGACAAGGTGCAGGGAGGACCTCAAAATTTCAGTAAAGTCACATTTACTAAATGTAAATGTGTACAGGTAAAGAGGTAAAGAGGAAATGATTTACTGTGAGATTTTCTCACTAGCTTCTGATTTTTATTAATCTAAGGCCAATGTTTGGTGAGTGGATTTAAGGAGGTTGCAGTCCTTCTCCCCATTTTTTTCTTTTAGCAATCTTGAAAACACTCTTTAAATTCCCTATTACTCACATCCCGCTCCCTCTCGTCTCCCCACTCCTGCTAACCACTAGCCTTCCTTTGCACCAAAGGATTTACTCACTCTAAGGAACTCATATAAGTGACATCATACAACGGTTGTCTTAGTTCATTTAGGCTTGCTTTATGTAGAACGATGTTTTTAAGGTTCATCTAAGTAGTAGCATTTATCAGGGCTTCATTGTTCTATATAACTGAATAATATAGTCCATTTTATGTATATGAGAGGCTTCAAAATCTCATAGACAAATGGAATTTTTCCACCAACTTTTTGAAACCTCCTTGTATATGTACATATGTAAGAACCTTTCATTGAAAACTCAGGGAACACAATTTTACTCTGACACACAAGGACTCCATGAGCAACTGGCTTCATATGTATATATCATATTTTGCTATTTTCAACCTTTAGGCTAATAAGAATAATGCTGCACTGGATTTTGTTGTACATGTGTCTGAGTTCTGCTTTTAATCCTTTGGTTATATACACAGAAGTGAAATTGTACATCATCCCCTTTCCACACAACTTACAGACTTGCCTTCTCCTTCCCCATGCACATGCACACACATCTCAAAAGACTTACAAATATCCAGAAAACTCATTTGCCAAAAAGATGGACTGTGAAAAACCAACATTAGGGACAAAGCACTTCAGGATCACATAGCACATTAATTCACCTCAAACAAGCTGCACATCAAGTGAATTTCATGTTGTCAATGAAACCCATGAGCAGTAAGCTGAGTGAGGTGCAAATCCAGAGCCACTGCACTGAGCTTTTTGGTAGGACCATCCCTTACAGACACTAATCCATGAAGGCTGAAGTTCATCACACCATTGCCAATGTGTAGTGTTATCAGGAAGTGTGTTTCTTTGATTTTTATCTTTGATCTCCAAATGTAATATTTGGTGTCATATGTTCACAAGACTGGGAAAAGATCTGAAAACTCTTATTCTGGCTTCCCTATAAGCTTCGTTTCTTTGATTGTTGCTATGGTTGCTGTCAGTTGCCACTGAGTTGGTCTCACCCTCTCCCATCCACCACCCCAACTCCTGCCCTTTTTCATGGCCACCCAATATACAATGGGATGAAATGTTACCTGGTCCCGCACCATCCCACTGATGAATTTCAGATTGGACCATTGTGATCCATTGGACTTTCACTGGCAGATTTTCAGAAGTAGATAGTCAGACCTTTCTTCATAGTCTGGAATCACCACTGAGAAATGTTCAGCATCATAGCAACAAATGTGTGGCGGCTACGCTTGAGGTACACTAGCCAGAAATCGAGCTGAGATCTCTAGCATGTTGTTGCTGTTATGAATTTAATTATGATTTGAGACCTTATGCACAGCAAAACAAAACACTGACCAGTACTGTGCCATCTTCTTAATTGTTGTGACATTTGAGTGGCCCAGTGTTGCCACTGTGTCAATCCATTCATTGCACTGGAGTTTTTCCTCTTTTTCATTGACCCTCTAATTTACCAAACATGATATCCTTCTCCAGGGACTGATCCCTCCTGATAACATGTCCAAAGTATGAGAGATGAAGTTTCGCCATCCTTGCTTCTAAAGAACATTCTGACTGTACTTCATCCAATACAGAATTATTTGTTTTTTCTTGCAGTCTGTAGTACTTCTCCAACACCATAATTCAAATGCATTGATTCTTCTATGGTCTTTCTTATTCTTTGTTCAATTTTCACATGCATATGAGGCTATGGAAAATACCATAACGTTGATGAGGGATGCTTAGTCCTTATCTTTGCTTTTTAACACTTCAAAGGGGTCTTTTGCAACAGATTTTCCTAATGCAATATGTCATTTCATTTCTTGAATGAGTGAATCAAAACAAAATGAAGTCTTTGAAAACTTCAATTTTTTTTCTCCATTTATCATGATGTTATTTATTGGTCCAATTGTGAGTATTTTTGTTTTCTTTACATTGAGGTGCAATCCATACTGAAGGCTGTAGTCTTTCATCTTCATCAGTTGTTGCTGTTAAGTGCCATCAAGTCAGTTTAGACTCATAGCGACCCTGTATAGGGTTTCCAAGAAGCAGCTGGTGAGCTTGAACCACCAACCTTGCAGTTCAAATGCCTTTGCTGTCTGATGCATTAACCCAAAACACCACACCAGGACTCCTTCTTCATCAGTAAGTAATTTAAATACTCTTTGCTTTCAGTGAGTAAGGTTGGGTTATCTGCATATCGCAGGTTGTTAATGAGTCTTACACCGGTCCTGATGCCACATCTTCTTGGATTATTTACTCAGCATACAAACTGAATAAATTTGGTGAAAGAATACAGCCCTGGCAAACACCTTTCCTGATTTTAAACGTTTCTGGAGTATCCACTCTTTGCAATGCTATGCATAGCTCATCATGGTCCACACAGTGAAAAAAGTCTTTGCACAGTCAATAAAACACAAGTAAACATCTTTCTGCAATTCTCTGCTTTCAGACAAGATCCATTTGACATCAGCAATGATATCCCAGGTTCCATGTCCTCTTCTCAATCTGGCTTGAATTTCTGTCAGTTCCCTGTTGCAACTATTTTTTGGTTATAGTCAGCAAAATTTTACTTGCATGTAACATTAATGATATTGTTTAATGATTTCCATATTCTGTTGGGAATTGGGGGGGGGAATAGAACTCTTCCAATCAGTCAGCCAGGTAACTGTCTTCCAAATTTCTAGACATACAAAAGTGAGCCTTTCAGTGTCACATCAGTTTGTTAAAACTTCAATTTGTATTCTGTTAATTCCTGGAGACTTTTATTTTTTTTTTAGCCAATGCCTTGACTTGAACTTCTTCCTTTAGTATTGTTGGTTCTTGTTCCTATGCAACAATTTCTTTTTGGTACAGTCACTCTTGTGTATTCCTTCCATCTTCTTTTGATGCTTTCTGCATCATTCAATATATTGCCCATAGAATCCTTCAATGTTGCAAGTCAAGGCTTGAAGTTTTTCTGGAGTTCTTTCAGCTTGAGAAATGCTGAGCATGTTTTTCTCTTTTGGTTTTCTTTCTAGGTCTTTGTGCATTTTTTTATAATACTTGGCTTTGTCTTCTTGAGCTGTCCTTTGACATTTTCTGTTCATCTCTTTTTTGTGCTCATGTGTTCCATTAGCTTTAGTTTCTTATGCCCAATAATGAGTTTCAGAGTCTCTTCTAACATTAATTTTTGTCTTTTCTTTCTTTCCAGTCTTTTAAATGACCTTTTGCTTTATTCCTGTAGGTTATTCTTGATGTCACCCCACAACGTATATGGTCTTGGGTAATCAGTGTATAATGCATCAGGTCTGTTCTTGAGATGATCTCTAAATTCAGAGGGATACATTCAAGGCCATATATTGGCTTTTGTGGACCTGTTTAAATGTTCTTAAGCTTCAGCCTGAACTTGCATATGAGCAATTGATAGTCTGTTCCACAGTCTATCCCTGGCTTTGTTTTGGCTGATGATAAGAAGCTTTTTCACCATCCCTTGTCACAGATGTAGTCATTTTGATTTCTGTGTATTCCATCTGATTAGGTTCATATACATATAGTTGTCTTTTTGTGGTTTAAAAAAGTTATTTGCAATAAAGAAGTCATTCTGTCTTGCAATCACCAGAATCATCTTTCTTCTCTGTTTCCAACCTTTACATTCCAATCACCAGTAATTATCAATGCATCTTGATTGCATGTTTGATCAATTTCAGATTGAAGAAGTTAATAGAATTCTTCAGCTTTATCATCACTAGCTTTGGTGGTTGGTGTGTAAATTTGAATAATAGTGGTATTAACTGGTCTTTCTTGTAGATGTATGATATTTTTCTATCACAGACAGTATTGCACTTAAAGATAGATCTTGAAATGTTCTTTTTGGCAATGAACATGATGCCAATCATCTTGAAATTTTTGCCCCTGGAATACTAAACCATATGATTGTCAGATTCAAAATGGCACATACTAGTCCATTTCAGCTCACTAATGCCTAGGATGTTGTTGTTGTTATAAAGTGAAATTGAATCAGGTCCAACTAAAGCAATGCTGTATAGGATTTTTGAGGAGCTGTTGGTAAGTTTGAACCTGTCAACCTTACAGTTAGCAGTAAGCTGCTTATACTACAACACCACACTGGGGTGTGTTCAATTTTATTTTTGACACCTTCCAATTTTGCTAGATGAATATTTCATACATCTAGGTTCCAATTATTAATAGATGTTTGCAACTGTTTCTCCTCATTGTGAGGTGGGCCCGCTCAGCAAATGAAGATTCCCAAAAGCTTTGTTCCATTCATGTCACTATGGCCAACTCTACTTTGAGGAGGCCACTCTACCTCAGTTGTAGTTTGAGTGCCTTCCAACATGAGGGTCTCATCTTCTAGCATGATATCTGACAATGTTCTTCTGCTATTCATAATGTTTTCATCTTCTGGCCCTAGATCTGATATTGTTCAATTGCTATTCATAAGATTTTCAGTGGCTGAGTAGTCAGAGTCCTGATGTGGTGCTGTAGGATATGCACTGAACCACAAGGTTGGTTTGGACTGTGCAGTCAGCAGTTCAAACTCACCTGCTGCCCCTCAGAGACCCTATACAGGGTTGCTATGAGTAAGAATCTACTCAATGGCACTTAACAACAACAAGCATTGAGAAGTAGTCTGCCTTTCCTTCTTCCTAATCTGTCTTAGTCTGCACGTTCCACTGAAATCTGTCCACCGTGGGTGACTGCTGGTATTTGAAATGGTGGTGGTATAGCTTCCAGCATCACAGCAACACATCAGCCACCACAGTGCCACAAACTGACAGACGAGTGGTGGGTCTCCTGAAGAGAAGATAAGAATTCTACCGCTGGGCCTTCAAGTTGCCTTTTCTTTAGCAACCTCCTTTAAACATTGAGAAAAAAAAAAGAAAATGAAAACATCTTTCATCTCCCTATGCCAAGAAATATAGTAACGAAGCATCATGCCCTGATTTTAAAGCTGTTTTCAAATTCTTGGATTCCTGTTCTATAGAAATTTAAAGTGTATATTAAAATTGCCTGAGGATGGACAAAATCCTAACCGTGATGATTGTGTGAATAAACCAAGTAAGGTAAAACAAATTGCAGCAATAATATGTAAACAAAGAGATGCAGATTTGAATGTTTGCATCAAGAAGCTACTAGAAATGACATGACTTTATTGAAGCCAATGCCTCTTATCTGATATTATTTTAATAAACAAATTGAGAGCTCACTTGTTTTTAAATGTGATTACTGATCTTGAACAGAGTTTTACTATCAAGCAACAACTTAATGAGATGAATTTAGTGCCGTCGAGTTGGTTTTGACCCATAGCGACCCTGTATAGGGTTTCTGAGGAGAGACTGGTGGGTTTAAACCACTGACATTGTGGTAAACAGTCCAGTGCTTATCCTACAGAACCACAAATACGCAGTGGATAATGACACAGCACAAATGACTTTTGCATTATTTTCATTCCAAGTTTCCTTTCATTGTTCTCAGATGAAAGGCTCATGTAAAGTCTAAGATGAGGATTAAATAACCTCAACACGGACTGGCAGAGTCCCACACGGCAGCATCACATATAGAAATCCAGCTGAATGCAATTAATTGCTACATGTATCTGTTAGAATCATTTTGGCTAAGAATGTTGTTGTTAAGTGCCATGGGGTAAGGGTCCAACTCACTGTGACCTAGTGTAGGATTTCCAAGGAGCAGCTGGTGGGTTTGAACTGCCAACAGCACCACACCTGAAGTCCTTTAAAAATATTAATTCACATGAAAATGCTTGCATCTGGCAGTAGGGTAGTGGCAAGATTGGTTAATATACCTATTCAACAATAAAACCAAAGTTGCATAATTCTTTTTGGTTTTCTGCTTTACAATCCACAGCATTTACTCTTTCATCCTCAAATTTCTTTCCTCATGGCTTCAAGGGGGCTGCTGCAGTCTGGACATTATGTCCTCACCCAACCACACCCAAAGCAAGGAGAGTAGTTTTCCCCTTCATGTTTCTCTCATTTTTATAAATGTTATTTTAATTTTGTCATGGTTGTTGAGAATATACACAGCAAACTATACACAATTTCAACCATCTCTAGAGTACAATTCAATGATACTGATTGTATTCCTTAATTTCCACAACCATTCTCACACTCCTTTTCTGAGTTTTCCTCCCACATTAATATCATGCTCATTAAATTTTCCATTTCCTATCTCATCTTTCAAGGTGCTGTCAATTTGTCAATTTGCTGTCAGTTTCAAAATATTGACTTTGAAAGAGTATAATATTAAAGGTAAACATTCTTTGATTAAGTTAAACTATTTTTTGGTTTTTCAACAACTTTAGGGGATATTTTTGGTATAGGATTTACAGATTATCTCAGGGCAATAGTTTCAGGGATTAAATCCGCTTCCATGGAAATTCTGTTCTGCATTTCTCCCATTTTGATCAGGACTCTTCTACAGAAACTTTGTTCAAAGTGTTCAGTAATGGTGCCAGCCACCATCCAGTTCTTCTGGTTTTGCAGCAAAGATGGCAGTTGTTCATGGAGACAATTAGTCACATGTTCCATATCTTCCTCCTATTCCTGACTCTCCTTCTTCCACTATTGTTCCAGGTGATTAGAGGCCAATTTGTGTGTTTTGCTTTTAAGACTCCAAGCATTATACAACAGTCTAGGGGGAAGAACAGAAACA
>NW_006408532.1:22007245-22009825 GCF_000296735.1 Chrysochloris asiatica | reverse complement strand
CCACATTCTTCAACCAACTGAAAAGCCAGTGAGATCCACTATTGTTCCAGGTGATTAGAGGCCAATTTGTGTGTTTTGCTTTTAAGACTCCAAGCATTATACAACAGTCTAGGGGGAAGAACAGAAACACTAAACATATTGTTGGGCCAGTTAACTAGGATGTACCAGAAAGCTATGACCCTAAACTAAACCTTCAAACTGAGAAAGCAAATCCCATGAGGATATTTGTTGTATATAAGCAGCCTTAGCTGCTAGTCTTCGTGGTTGTTTTAAGTGTATCTATCACTTTTGTCAATTCAGCTTTTTATAGATGACTTCTTATCTCTTTTCATCTGAAAGGAAAATCTTTCCAGAAGTCCTTCAGACATACACTGTAATCTCATAGGTCAGGATTATGCCACATGTATATGTCCTTACTGCAAGTGAGGCTGGGAAAGCATTGTCAGCCTTTTCCAGCCCTTAACTTTGGGAGACAAGTGCTGGTGTCAAGTAAAAGATATAGCTCAGACAATCATTTTTCTCCTTCTCTTAAAAATCAAATATCACCTGCCAAAATAAAGTTAATACATTTGTCCCTTGACTGTTTCTAGGCTTGCATATTGCCAGACAGCTTGATGTTTTCTCTTCTCCATTTTCCTTTGTTTATTTCTCCTCCTGGCCATCCCTATCCTATTCGTTTGGGTGTTGGTGGCTGGTCTTATTTAGGATATTTTGAGGAAAACCTAGAATCAAGAGTCTACTGTGCCCTTCACAAACTTTGGCCACATTGGAGACTATTGAACCTTGTCCCTCATTTGTGAAGAAGAGATAATTATACCTGACTTACTGATTTCTGGAAGTAATTGTGGGGACCAAATGAGGTGATATGTGTGAAACTGTTTTGTAAGCTGCCAAGTACTATGTATATTATTAAACAAGATGCTGAGACATCCCAGAATTGTTTGCACTCAGCAACACCTAAATTTTGAATTACCATTTCCCAGCATCTTCACTGAGGTCACTGTGAAAAACAAAGTTTTTAATGTGAGTCAGAGATTTCCAAACATTGTCTGGAAAGAAGCCAATGTGTTATACAACTAAAAGGTATTTGAGCAGTGGCTTCTATCTCCCTTTGACTCCATCACCCTGCACAAGTCACTACGGCTAATTAGTTACATAGGAACTGCCTGCCTGCAGTGGAATGTGCTGCAGATATGGACAAAAGGCCACAGAAGGTCAACTCTTTGAGCATGGTGCAGCCTCTTTCCAAAGGTCTTCTCCTTGATCCAATGCTTCACCATTCCTATGGTCCAAGCAGGTCTCACAGGATACTCAGCTCCCTATCTAAAGTACTGATACTTTTTATGCCCTAAAAACTGGGCCTCCCCTGGAGCAATTCAACTACAAAATTCACTAAAGTCCCTGGTCTTTGAGCACTTACTTATTGTATTCTTCAAGTTGGTTGATATATATAAATGTGTGTGTGTGTGTGTGTGTGTGTGTGTGTGTGTAGACAGAGAGAGAGAGCTTGGCATATCATATATATATTGATAAATCATATATATAACCTGGAGTCTTGATGTGGCCCTGAAGGATATGCACTGGACTGTTAACCACAAGGTTGGTGGTTAAAACCCACAAACAGCTCCTTGGAAACTCTATACAGGGTCACTATGAGTTGGAACCCACTCAATGGCACTTAGCAACAACAATAACACATATAACATATCTAAAAAATACATGGCTTTTATTCCAAGCAAAACATGTTTAAACATGTCTCCACAATCAGTAGGTGGGGCAAGCAAGTTCTCTAAGTAACACACTTACTTTAATCTAATCAGGGTGCCTTAAAAAAAATGTCCAATCAAAACAGTAGTTTCCAAGGAAATCTGCTGGAACAAATCAATTCAGTTCAGGAGGTTATGACAACTGGTTTTCTTTGTTTGTTTTGGTTTTGTTTTTATTCTAAAGCAGGGATCTTGATAGATTTTCTTGAAGGACACAGGATGATCACAGAGCTTGTGTATAAGAGACTAAGAAAATTGAAAGGTGCATTAATGAGACAAAGGCCAGGAAAGTTGCACTAAGAAATTTTATCCACCATGACAATGCACCTGCTAAATCATTGCGGATAGAAAGGGCTGTCCTTTGAGAATTCCTTTGTGAAAATTTACTTTATCCACCTCACAGTCCTGATCTTACCCCCCACAGACCTTTTTCCATTCTCAAAACTCAAAGGTTTAAAAGGTACACAGTTTGAATGCCTCAAAGATACCTAAGCTGCCATTTTGATATGGTGGAAATCAATTGGAGAGTACAGAATTCTTCAGGGAAGAATTAGATTGAAACACCATCTTCAGAAGTATATAGACCTAGATGGAAGATACATCAATAAACAATAACTTCAGATTTTGAGTTTTTTGTTTACTAAAGGTTTATACGTTTTGTAGTAATATATATATATGGTATAGGCTCTGAAAGGATCAGTACAGGATTGCAAACCACAAGGTCAGCAATTCAAATCCACAAGATACTCCTCAGAAACCCTATATAGGATCACTATGAGTTGGAACCAACTGAATGGCACTTAACAACTATATA
>NW_006408532.1:21999821-22006970 GCF_000296735.1 Chrysochloris asiatica | reverse complement strand
TCCTCTTATATAGAGGCCAGGATGGCCAAACTTCGTCTCTCATACTTTGGACATATTGTCAGGAGGGACCAGTCATTGGAGAAGGATATTATGTTTGGTAAAGTGGAGGGTCAGAGAAAAAGAGGAAGACCCCCAGCGAGATGGATTGGCAAAGTGGTAGCATTAATGGGCTCAAATGTGACAACAATAGTGAGGTTGGACCAGGATCGGGCAGTGTTTCATTCTGCTGTGCATAAGGTCACTATGAGTCAGTACCGACTTGATGGCACCTAACAACAACAAAGAATATATATTAGAAAGTCTGAGGCACACATAGGCCTTGACCTTTACACATCAGTGGAGTAATGATATCCTAACACCATTTAACTTTAGCTCAAGACAAAACTGAAAATGCCTGGAAGCATCTGAAACTCTACAAGTCTTTGCATTGAACACAATACAAAAAGAGAATGAATGATAGCAGGAACATCAAGAAAGACTTGAAATGATCTTGGAAGCATGAGTATCTGGTTTATGGGTAGACATAGATTTACAAGAACATTTCTTCTGGAAGATATACAGAATCATGTTTGAGGATGTATACTGGTGTAAACTATATATACTCAGAATGGTAGATTGTTGGAAGGTTATTGTCATAGGCGAAGGCAATGGATGTTATGTTTGGGTTTTACATCCTCACTTTCCTCCTCCTGCTATCCCTTCAGAATCTTGATGCTCCAGCATTCCCTTCTGTGGCCTTTCCCACTCATCAAAGTTGCTATCAGGGAAAGATCTGATACAAATGATTTATGGTCTGGGAAGAATTGAAGACAGACTATTATTTCATTTTAAAACATGGCTCTATTACAGAATGAAAGGCATTGTTTTCTATCAAAGGAATGCCAGAAATCCAAAAGATGAGACACCACATTCTTCAACCAACTGAAAAGCCAGTGAGACTGAAAAAAAAAAAAAAAAATCTAAGTCCCAGCCCCAGTTGCACCATTTATTTGTCTTGTGGGCAAGTCATCTAACCTCTCTGCTTTTCAATGTTCTTGTGTAGAATAAGAAAATCTTATCTATCATACCTACATTGCAGAGCTGTTGTAAAGATCATAAAATAACCCACATAAAGATAAAGCACCATGGTTAAAAGGATGCTCACCCTACTCCTGCACTCTCAGACTCATTTCAGAAGTTCCCTATGCAACTCCTGCAGAAGGCTGAGGAACTCAGAAAGGCAAGTGCAAGAAACTGCCTATTCTTTAGGACATTTTCTCCAGACTTAACCTTTCTGCCCATTCAAGAGACCAGGGATGCACAGAAGGGTGACCTCGACTGGTCCAGTGTAGTGCAATAGCATGCTGACACTTCAGTACCTATACTGGGCCACTTCAGGAATGAGCTATGTAGCTCCCAGAGCTGATAAGTC
Source organism: Chrysochloris asiatica (assembly GCF_000296735.1). Lineage (NCBI taxonomy): Eukaryota > Metazoa > Chordata > Mammalia > Afrosoricida > Chrysochloridae > Chrysochloris > Chrysochloris asiatica. The sequence continues at coordinate 22,005,559 of NW_006408532.1, read as the reverse complement.
TCCAGGATCACAAACCCCTCACCAAGTCTCAGCATAAGAGTCTATCCTGAGACCAAGTGTATACTAAGGAGTACTGAATTAGGATATTGACTCAATTCTAGCTCTGTCCTTACCTACCATGTGAACTGAGGAAGATCATGTCTCTGAACATACCTGTTGCTTCTAAAACATGGAAGCAATACCACCTGACCTATCTGCCTCACAAGCCTGAGACACTCTTTGCAAAAGTATGCTATTATTGTTACTTCTAATTTTATGTATCAAAAAGAGATTTTTAGACACTCCAAAGCATGAGATGTCTTTTGAGATCTGGCTCAAATGCCTTGTCTTTGAAGATGACTTCTCTAGTTTTCCAGGTAAAGTTGTTCTCCCATCTCTGCATTCTCTAAGGAGTCCCTAGATGAGCTGACAGTTAAGAATTAGGTTCCACACTCCACAACACACTCAATTATTAACCTAAAGGTGCTTCGGAAGACCTAACAATCTACTTCTGAAAGGCCGAGGCCTTGAAAGTCCTGTAGAGTACAGTGTTACTCTGACACACATGCAGTTGCCATGAATGTGAATTTCTTCCATGGCAACTGACTTAGTTTTTGGTTCTGCAATCTCTGGGCCCTTCATTAATTCCTCTGATAGCCATCCCCTCATACTTGAATTCATTTTATATGTGCGTTTCCTCCACTAAGATCCATGAAACACAGCACCATTATTCTTCCCCTTAAGTTTCCTAGGACTGCATAGAATTTTTGTAAGAATTATTTTGGCGAGTGTGAGTTCTCAGATGGTGAGTTTATTCTGGATTCCTTATTGCTTGTAGGTTATTCCTTGCTTGGAGGATGAATAGTTTTTAAAAACTTTATGATACTGGTTCTGGGGTACCAAGATAAATATAGAAATATTATGATAGGACAAAAGTAGTCAAATACAGAGTGAGTCTTGCCATATTCATCCTTTCTTTGTCTTCAAGACACCATGGCAAAGGCATCCTTTAGTTCTTCTCTGTCTTCTATCTTAGAAACTGTGTGTTCCAAAGACATTTCTAATTGAGGAACTATAATTGGAAACTCGGCCACATGGTCATATTAATGGGTTCACTGCAGAATTGCCAATAAATTACTCAAAAGCACCACACTGTTGATCATTCAAGGCTCCATTAAATACACAATATTCTATCCACAGATGCCAAGGGGCATAAACTAGATACTTTCATTGTAAAGCAGAGGGATGTGAAGCAGCTCATCCAAAAATTTGGCTAAAGTTTTTTATTTTTTTTCCCCTCCATCAATGTGATCTCAAGATGGAATGCAATCCAGCAGTTTAAAAAAATGAAACAATTTAAGGGTTTTGGGTTCCAAAGCATGAAACATGAAAAAAATGTAGTCTGAAGAATGTCGAGCTGGGTTGGCAATCAGATGCACTAGCTGTACTTGGGCAGTTTCTAAAGGGAAGTATTATTGGGATTCAGCTGAGCCAAGCAAAGTCCCAATAATATTAACATGACTTGCTCCATTGCTTTTTGTAGTTTCAAAGAACATCCCATAATGGCTTTGTAATCATATTGCACAATGTTGTGTCTAAAGATACGGTTTATTAAGGAAGAGATGGTCACTGATGTGTTTCTCTACATGATGAAACATTTCTTGCCGAAAGCAACCCAAGAAAATGGAATATTAAAAATGATTTTGAATGCTATAGAAAGTTAAAAACAAACTAGATGTCTCTGCGGTCAGTTATGTTGCCATTCTTTATAATAAATTGTCTCCTGAGAAGAATGTGTGCTGTTTGGGGTTAGGAAGATGTACTTTTTATCTACTGCTCAATAAATCAGAATTCTTTTTATCACATGTAATTGCAATATTTCAAGAAATAATCAATGAAAATAGTACAGACAGGTGGAGCTTCTGTTATTAAGCACATAGACTCTGTTAACATTTTCTGTGTTTATCTCACTGAATCCATTCAGCAACTTTTGTATCAGGTAAAGTAGGAGATCAGCAAACAAAAAGGAAGACACTCAACAAGATGAATTAACACCGTGGCTACAACAATGTGCTCACACACAGCAATGATTGTGAGGATGACTCGGGACTGGGCAGCATTTTATTCTGTTGTACGTAGGGCCAACAGCATATAAAAACAACAACTTTGATGGGCAAAACAAAGAATATCCAACTAATAAAGACCACCACCGGTTTTCCAAATGCAGGTCTGACTAGCTCCCAGAGTTCCCAAGTCCCTTTTTAGGGATGAAGCTACATAGGCTAAGAGACATTAAATCAGAGCTGCCTCCACTACAGAATTGTAGTCCAAATGAGCTATATTTGACTCCAAAGCCCAGTCCTCTTCCCATTACATATCTGTGTTGTTTCCTGCATTGACCTGTCTTTCTTTAAATCTTTGAGTAAGGTGGATGGTGGTAGGTACCTCTCAAATTTCTCAAAGCTTCCTCCTTTTCAGGTGTTTAGTGCCTGGTTAGCAGTTTAGCAGAGCCATGCCATGCTTAAGCACTTGGCTGCTAACCCAAGAGTCAGTGGTTTGAATTTAACAGTCAATTCACAGAAAAACACAGCTTTAGGCAGTAATAATGTCCTATAAAGGAGCTCTGGTAGCATAGTGGTTACAAATCGGGCTGCTAACTGCAAGGTCAGCAATTTGAAACTACCAGCTGTTCTGCAGGAGAAAGATGAGGCTTTCTGCTCACGTAAAGATTTACAGCCTCAGAAACCTTGTAGAGGGTCGCTATGAATCAGAAACGACTCCACAGCACATAACAACAAGAACAACATAATGTCACTATGAGTCAGAATTGATTCAGTGGGTAATGGGTTTATTTTTGTCTTTTCCTTAAACAGTCCAGCAGAATCCCTGGGTGGCACAAATACTTAAACACTCAGCTACTAAGCAACAGGTTAGTGGTTCAAATCTACCCATTGATAAGTTGGAAGAAAGACCTGATAATCTAATTCCAAAAGGTTTCAGCCAAGTGAAGCGTCCAGCTGATAGGAAGTGAGGGGAGATGCACAAGAACACCCACACTTGCAGACAGTACCCACTTGACCTGGCTTCAATGGATAGATGATCAGAACTTGACTAGAAGAAGAAAGAAGAGGAAAAAAAGAGTAATCCACTACAATTTGATGAATTACAAAAAAATATTTTTGGTGTTATAAGTTTTTCTAAAACAATAAATAATAATACTTATGGGAAAAAAACAAACAACATCTCAGCCATTGAAAAGCTTATGGTGCACACAGGCTCTCTCCATGAATTCAATAGCCTCAGTGATCTCAGCAAATCCTTGACAGCTGAGATAGCTGGAGGCTCCATCATTCCCACCAAATCATCCACTTGTGCTTGTCCTGAATTCAAAGGTCTTACTGCCTCCACATACTAGAGAGAAAAGTTGAGGAAATCTGAATGTCTTGAGAGCCACAGGAATCTTACCAGAGGGAACCATGTTCCTAGTCCATGACTCAGCTCTTAAAGAGCTCTTGAAATTCTCCCATGTATTTGATAAATATGTTTTGGCAGCTTCCTCTACAGCAGCACTGAGACAGCCATTAGGGACATGAAGCAGACAGACATGTTCCCCTTTCTCATAAAAATAATAGCTGATAGTATTGAGCACTTAGTGTATGTCAAAAACCCTCCTAGTGCTAAACATGCATTAACTCATTTAATCATCATACACCCTATGATCAATATATCTAATAGCCTCATTTTACAGATAAGAAAACTGATGCACAGATAGCATAGGGATAACTTCCCTATATAGTTAAACAAGTAGAAAAACTTTTGCCAAGCTAGCGTGATGAGTGCTGGACCTGGGGAGACATCAGATGATGTGGAGTACACAGAAGGGGATCCTTAGCCTCGGGAGTTCAGGAAGCTTCCTGGAACCTGAGAAATTAGTTGGAATTAGCCAGTAAGTAAGTGATATAAAAAGTAGACGTGACTATGAGTTGGGCTGCTAACTGAATTTTCAACAGTAGAATCTATCAGTCACTCCACAGGAGAAAGAGGAAGTTTTCTGCTCCCATGAAGCCTCAGAAACACTATACAGGGTTGCTATGAGTCAAACTGACTCAAGGACACACCACCACCACCACCACCAGATGATATGAGTGATATAGAACTGACAGCGTATGTAAAGGGAAGGAAAAGGTTACCTCAGGCCCTGGATAAGTCCAACGTTCTTGAAGCATAAAGAGACAAGGCAAAGGGGTAGACTCTAAAGTGAAATTTCTATCCCCTGGCTCATGGACAGGGGACTGAAATCCTTTTCAAATGATTAGAACCAGAGTCTTTTCAAAGTCATGAATATAATGTTGTTGTTGTTGTTGTTGTTAAAGTGTAGACTGTATCAAATCAATAGTAGAAAAAATGTCACATTTATCTAAAATTTTGTTTTATAAAGGGTACCTTATTTTAGCTCTTTTTAACTCAGATGAATGCTGAAAATTAATATTTTTGTCCCCCAGAGTATCATCAGGAAGTAAGTTTATCATAAAATATCAGGGCTACCAACCTCACTTGGGCAAGTACACCAAGCAATAGACATGCCTTGATTCTTCTATAGCCCTCACCTCTAAGAACAGGGATTCAAAAATAGTGGTAAACCAGTTTAATTGCTCATGCAGTGAGTCATCCTGCTCCCCACTCCAAAAAAAAAAAAAGGATCCCAATAAAATCCTTTTTACGATAGATGATAGATAGATAGATAGATGATAGATAGATAGATAGATAGATAGATAGATAGATAGATAGATAGATGGATAGATAGATAGATAGATCATTATCTAAGAACATGGAATAATGCCTCAAAGTAAAGTCACTTCAAGTGACAAATAAAAAATGGATGTCTTGATCACTATAATCAAAGTACTACAAGGCATTTGAAAACCAGCACTGGATGTTAATAATCACAGGAAACCAATATGACCTTCCCTTGTGGTGCCATAGGATAAATACTCGACATCAAGGTTAGTTTGAACTGCAAGGTCAGTGATTCAAACTCACAAGCCACTCTTCAGAAACCTTACGCAGGTCACTATGAGTCAGAACTGACTCAACTGCACACAACAACAACAGTCAGCTGTTTCCCCAGGCCCAACCCTCCTATGCATCCATGTACTTAGCCTAACATAGTGCTTGATTTTTGTTGTGAAAGCCCAGGTGGACATCTGTCATTTCCCTAGACATAGCGGTCTGGATTTTTAAATAGTTTGATGGGGCAGTGGTTACATGCCATAAAGTTGGTTCTGACTCACAATGACCCTGTATAGGGTTTCTGAGGCTATAAATTTTACAAGAGCAAAAAACTTCACCTCTCTCCCTCAGAGTGACTGGTAGATTCGAACTGCTGACCTGTGGTTAGCAGCCCAGCTTACAATCCACTACACTACCAGGGTTCCTTTTAAATAGTTTAGACTCTGGTTTTTACCCTAAAAGAAGAACTAAAGTGTGAGGGAGTAGGAACGATTATAAAGAACATCTCAAACCCTCCACTCTTGGCTACCTTTTCCTGGAACCCATTCTTTCTTCATTTCCCAAATTTGAAGTCCAGTCTTTGGGGTAGTGGTGACTGTACATAGGAGCATAGATGGCAGAAGTGAGCTGGCTGGTGTTAATGAGCTAGTGTTTTCACAAAATGAATGTTAAAGAATCTTTTACTGGATGAGTTTAAAAAAAAAAAAAATGTATATAGAGACAGAGTAAAGATTAAAATACCTAAAAAA
>NW_006408532.1:21983193-21999721 GCF_000296735.1 Chrysochloris asiatica | reverse complement strand
ATATATATATATTTTGAATTTCCTGCCCACTTCCATAATTCCTCAAAGCCACTGCTCAATAAAGTCAAGTCAGTAAAACAAGTGGTTTCCAGCTCACTGGCTCACCCTTTCTTTTGCCTATAACTATTTTTATTTCATCTGCTGCAAATCTGCTACACAAGACCTTTTTAAAGTGTTGAAGAGAAAAGATGTCAGCTTGAGGACTAAGGTATGCCTGAATGAGGAAGAATTGATGTAGTTGAGTTATGTTTTTGGAGGAGAATATTGAAAGTACAATGGGCTGCCAAAAGAACAAACAGATCTGTGTTGGAAGAAGTGCAGCCAGAGTACTCCTTGGAGGCTAGGATGGCCAGACTTTATCTCTCATACTCTGGACATATTGTCAGGAGGGACCAGTCACTGGAGAGGGATATCATGTTTGATAAGGTGGAGGGTCAGAGAAAAAGAGGAAGATCCCCAGGGAGATGGATTGGCCAAGTGGAAGTATCAATGGGCTCAAGCAGGGCAACAATTGTGAGGTTAGCCCAGGATTGGGCAGTATTTTGGTCTATTGTGCATAGGGTCACTATGAGTCAGTATCGACTCTACAGCACCTAACAACAACAACATTTTCATTTGGCAAATATTGAAAAACTAGGCCCAATAATTGTATGTGGAAAAACTCCAGACAGACTCTGACTGGATAGGCCTTCTTCCTCCACTCATTTATTCCCTAAAGAAAAAAAAGTTAGTTACCTCACAATGAAAAACTGCTCATTCATCATCAGGGCAACATGCAAGTCTCCACTAACAGACAGGAGGGTCTGTAATGGAACTGTCTCTGACACAGAAGGCTAGAATTCTACCACTGAACAACAGCTGCCCCATTAGAAGGAGATATTGTTGTTGTTAAGTGCCATCAAGTCAATTCTATTCATAGAGACCCAGTATAGGGTTTCTAGGAAATGGCTGATGAGTCTGAACCTCTCAAGTGCTTGTTCTACAGTGCCATACCAGGACTTCTAGAAGGAAATATTAGAAGTTAGAAACTGCAAAGGGAATGAAGACATTTGCTAAATGAGTTCAAGTTTGTCATGTGGTGATCTACTTTAGTTCTCCCCTACCCTACACCATTTCCTCACATTTAGAATTTCTCAGCTCCAAATTTGTTAAAAGTTGTTTCCTCAAATTTCTTTAAATAAGATTTTGAAAGTTGTTGGCTTCAGAAGTCCCTGTCTTGATTGAAGAATGACCATAGTGTCCTAAAGATTTCACTTCAAATTGTCATCATGGGACTATTTTATTGTAAATAACTACCTTTGGAAAACATAACACTGTGTACTATATCATTTTTGAAGCATATAAGCAAGATGTTTGGAGGCCTGCAGTAAGTCTGAGCCATGCAGCTCTATTTTTTCCTACCTGGTAGGTTTTTCTGATAATTAAAGAAACAGCGCTTCCTCAGGTCTGTTTTGTTAGCCACAAAAACAATTTCTGCAGCACCTCATATGGTCTGCTTCTATGAACACTTCAAAATGGTTTAGGCAAAGTTCTTCAGGCCCCCCTGGATCCTGGAGGGAAGCAACGGGGGAAAGGGATTCCTTTATCCCTTCATAACCTCAAGACAATTGAATGCTGCCAGTGGAATTCTTGCTAGCTAGTCCCAGAGTTTGACCTCAGGCTGTTACATTTCTAATGTTTTCCGAGAGGAGCTCTTGGTTAAGAAATTTCCTCTCACACTGGGAGGCCAACAAAACACTGGTTCATAAACCCTGAATTCCAGTCGTCTGGGTTGGCCCATCCACACTGGCAAGAGCTATAATTTCTGAATAGCTCTGAGTGCTGTGTGCTCAGTTGTCATGTTTGGTTTTTGTTTTTTCATTAAAAATATGTTTGATAGTGAATAACTGTTATCAGGATTGATTGTGAGGGTTGAAAATGTAATGTAAAGGTAGACGTTTTGTAGCAAAAGCAGGGGAGTGATTGACTTTGCAGGCCAGGAGTGGAGGTCCCTGGGACCATCAAGGGAGAAGAGCGGAGAGCAGGACCCTACCCAGAGAAGCAGTGATGCCAGAGATGGAGGCAGAGATGATGACATGAGAGATGGAGTGGCTGGGGACTTTAGACCTAGAAAGGGAGAGGGGCTGTGTGCTGATGACCGAGGTGCAGGCTTGCAGGGTATACCCTTTGGTTGGTTGATGATGCATTGAGAGGATTGTAACCATGGCAATGAAACGATATATGATAGGATGAATGTAAAACTAATGTTATCCATATAAACTATTGCATAATTCACAATAAAACATTAAAAAAAAAAAAAGTATGCTTGGACTTGGACATTGGTTACCCAAAATGGGGGTAGGGGGGGACTACAAAGGCTGGCTTACAAGCTTTAAAGAGGGAGCTTAGATCCAGAGGGCACGGAAGAAGGTAGAATCTCCACTGAGTAGTATCCAATCTGTCTGGGCAGGGCTGATAAAAGGAGATGTGGATAGCACTCATGTGGTACAATAATGAATAATTGCTATCAGGACTGACTGTGAGGGTTGGGAACGTAAAGGTAGATGTTTTGTAGCAAAAGGAGGGGAGTGGTTGACTTTGCAGTCCAGGAGCGGAGGTCCCTGGGACCATCAAGGGAGAAGAGCTGAGTGTGGGACTTTACCCAGAGAAGCAGTGACACCAGAGATGGAGGCAGAGACAATGATATGGAGAGATGGAGCAGTTGGGGATGCTAGACCAAGAGAGGGAGAGGCACTGTGTGCTGACTACCGAGGTGCAGGCTTGTGGGGTATATCCTTTGGTTGTTTGATGATGCATGGAGGGGATTGTAATCATGGCAATGAAACAATTACATTTGTAAACAATAGGATGAATGTAAAGCTAATGTTCTCGCATGTAAACTATCACATAATTCACAAGAAAACATTTTTAAAGAAAAATGTATACTTGGGTGAGATGTTGAAAATTCCCTTGGGAAATAGAGACAAATTGTTAGAAAGGGACATCTCTCAGACAGATGGAAGATGTGTATGAGGGAGTTCTGTTTGTAAAAAGGTGGAAAACTTGTCTCCTTTTCAATAAAATCATCTGCCATTGAGCCAACTCAGACTCATGGTTATTCCATATGTGTCCCAGTAGATCTGTTCTCTATGGTGTTTTAAACAGCTGACTTTTGTGAAGTAGATTACCAGGCCTTTCTTCCACAGCACCTCTTGTTGTTAGATGCTGTCAAGTTGGTTTCAACCCACAGCAACACTATGTACAACAGAACAAATCTGTGCGCAGTCCTGCACTATTCTCACAGTTACTGGTATATTGAACCAATAGTTTCTGACTCTGTGCCAATTCATTTCATTGGGGTCTCCCTCTTTTTCACTGTCCCTCCATTTTACGAAGCATGATGTCCTTCTATAAGGACTGTTTCATCCCAATAACATGTCTGAACTATGAAAGACAAAGCATCACCATCCTGGTTTATAAGGAGCATTCTGGCTATACTTCTTCCAACACAGACCTGTTTGTTCTTCTGGAAGTTCATGATATCTTTAATATTCTTCTCCATCAATTCAAATCCATCAATTCGTCTAAGGTCTTCCTTACTCACTATCTAATTTTCAGATGCACATAAAGTGATTGAAAACACCATGGCTTGGGTTAGGAGAACCTTAGTCCTCAAACTGACATCTTGAACACTTAAAAGAGGTCTTGTGATTTGCCTCATGCAATAATGTCATTTGATTTCTTGACTGCTGCTTCCATGAATGTTGATGATGGATCCAAACAAATTGAAGTCTTTGACAGCTTCAATCTTTTCACCTTTTATCTTGCTGTTATTTATCCAAATCCTCAGAGCCGAGGATTTGGGCTTTCTTTACATTGAGGTGCAAGTCATACCAAAGACTGTGGTCTACGATCTTCATCAGTAAGTATTTTAAGTCCTCTTCGCTTTCAGAAGGAAGGTTGTATCATCTGCATAGCACAGGTTGTTAATAAGTCTTCCTCCAATCCTGATGCTACATTCTTCTTGTAATCCATCTTCTCAAATTATTTGCTCAGCATACATACTGAATAAGTATGGTGAAAGAATACAACACTGTCACACACCTTTCCTAATTTTAAACCATACAATGTTCCCTTGTTCTGTTATAATAGCTACCTCTTGGTCTATGGACAGGTCCCTCATGAGCACAGTTAAGTGTTCTGGAATACTCATTCTCCTCAATGTTATCCATAGCTTGTCATGATCCACACAGTTGAAAGCTTTTGCATAGTCAATAAAGCACATCTGCTTTCAACCAAGGTTCATCTGATGTCAGCAATAACACTCCTTGTTCCACCTCCTCATCTGAATCCAGCTTGAGCCTCTGACAGTTTCTTGTCAATGTTCTATTGAAGTTGTTTTTGAATTATCGTTAGCAAAATTTTACTTGCCTGTGATAGTAATGATATTGACTAATAACTTCTGCATCCCATTGTATCACCTCTCTTTGGAATGGGCACAAATCTGTATCTCTTCCAATCAATTGGCCAAGTAGCTGTGCTCCAGATTTCTTGGCACAGACAAGTGAGTGCCTCCAGTGCTGCATCAGATCATTGAAAAAGTTCAATTTGTATTCCATCAATTCCTGGTACCTTATTCTTTGCCAATGCCATCAATGCACCTTGGAATTCCTCCTTCAGTCTTCCTTATTCACTATCCAACTTTGGCTCTTGATCATATGCTACTCTTGAAATGGCTGAACATCAACCATTTCTGTTTTGCACAGTGACCCTGTGTATTCCTTCCATCTTCAATATTTTGCCAAAAAATCCTTCACTATTTGAAGTCAAGGCTTGAGTTTTTTCTTCACTTCCCTCAGCTTAAGTATGGTCTTCCCTTTTTGTTTTCTATCTCCAGATATTTGCACATTTCATTATCATATTTGACTTCATTTTCTTAAGCTGCTCTTTGAAATTTTCTATTCAGCTCTTTTACCTCCACAATTCTTCGATTTTATTTAGCATCTCTACACTGGACAGCAAGTTTCATAGTCTCTTCTGACATTCATTTTAATCTTTTCTTTCTTCCTTGTCTTCTTAATGACCTTTTATTTTCTTTCTGTATGATGTTCTTGATGTAATCCCACAAGATCTTCTGATTTTCAATCATTAGATTCTAATTCATCAAATCTATTCTTGAGATGAACTCAAAATTCAGGTGGAATATGTTCAAGGTCATATTTTGGCTAAGACATCTTGGGTGGACTCAAACCTTCAACTGGTTGGTTAGTAGTCAAGCACAATAACTGTTTACACCATAAGGGAACTCCTCTTTGAATAAAGACCTACAACAAAGGTCCTTAGTTATTTTCCTGTTCTCTCCACCTCTGTGTAATTGTTTCCTGATATGTTGAAGAGCTAATTAGAAATGACTGCTTCATCCCCAACATAGAATCAAGAGAGTTATCAGCTGTTTTCAGAAGCATCCAGAAATATTAGGAGGTATAAAGAGTCAGAGGGAGGCAGGGATAGAGAGAAGAAAGACAGAGAAAAAATAAATTACAACTAGCTGCACATAGACTGTTGTTAAGTGCTGTCGACCCATAGTAACCCTACATAAGATTTCCAAGGCTTTGAATCTTTAAATCTTTGAGCAGCCAGAGTGCTCCTGTGAGGCCAACATGGCAAAACTTGGTCTCTCATACTTCAGACATATTATCAGGAGGGATCAGTTGCTGGAGAATGATATGTTTGGTAAGGTCAGAGAAAAGGAGGAAGACCCCCAATGAGATGAATTGGTGAAGTGGCAGCATCAATGGACTCAAGCATGGCAATAGTAATGAGGTTGGCTCAGGATTGGGCAGTGTTTCATTCTGTTGTGCATAAGGTCACTATGGGTTGGTACCGACTCAATGGCACCTAACAACATCACAACAAATCTTTGAGGAAGCAAAAAGCCTTATCGTTCTCCTGTGGAATGGCTGGCGGGCTTAAACCTCAGACCTTGTGGTTCACAGTCCAGTGCTTATCATATGGAGCCACGTGCATATAGATGCATACCTATTAAAAAAAAAAAAGTGTTCTGGTCTGTCACTGAAGACAAAAATCATTTGCTGGATCTGTATTCACTGAAGAGCAGTGTATTAAATTATAAAATATAAAGATGTCCATCTACTGTGAGGCTTTTCATTACAAAACCCTCTATAACCACACAATGATAATATCCTGATGAATCTGCAGTAAATAAATAGCATGTGCTATTTCCAGAAGTAATCACGAAGTCTCTTCCTTCCTTTCTTGGTTTAGTATGCAGTGAGACTGAGTGCCCCTCATATTCTTCCACGCACCTTGCCAACCACAACTCAAGACAGGCGCTATTAGTTTCTGTTTAAACACTTTTACCTTTCTTCTGAAATATGTAGCTGTCCCATCATCTATATCAGACCTGTTTTTACAGGATGCCTCTGCTCTTGTCCTTCAGTGTTTACCTTCAGAATTGCATAACAGTGCTGCCATGTGAAGCCCTCAGTAGTAGCATGCATGCATCCTGATGTGTTTTTTTGCTCTCTTGGGACACATAACTGAGCTATGTCTAGATGTCTGTTCCTGGCCTTCACCAGCTACAATGTGGGTCCCACTCAGGCCCAAGTTTAACAGCTGGAGTTTCTGTTTTGTTTTATTTTGTTTTGTTTTACTTTGCCTCTGGTTTTGCTATGACTTGATCACCCATAAAGAAAATGTGTTCCTGGAAAAGTCAATCCTAGTTCACAGCAAATTGCTAATACTCTTTTTCACAAGAGACATGCTTTCCTGGAAAAGTATCCAGGCAGGCAATAGGTGAGGCTACAGAATGTGAAATGAACACATTTTACTGGGCCGTGTTGTTTCAGGTAAAGAAATGCTCCCCTTTCTCTTCAGCAAAATTGAAATGCCTACAGAATTAGAAGAAAAAATGGTGGAGTGGATGGAATTGGCCTGATCTTGTTTTCATTTTTGTGTCTTTTTCTACAACAGGAACACTTGAGGAAAAGCCATGAGACTAAAAGATTGATGCACCATGAAAATCATAACCCATTCATTCAAAGCCGATGAGCTTACCTAAGAAAGGTAAACGATTTGAAAAAAATGGTCTACAATGGCCTATTCAGAGTCCTTGTGTCATCAACCTAATAAGGTGGCAGCCCCTTCATTTGTGCCTCTCTCTCCCCTGATAATGTTAGGCAGCCCTTACGAAGCAAAAAAATCATTTTGTTGGACTATCCTTGAATGATTCCCCCCGCCCTTTGTTACTTGTGTGGGTTTTTCAGCCCCAGGAACTTTTAATCTGATACAACTCATTTAAAATAGATGAGAATGTTCTATCACCCAATCTAAACGCCTTTGGGAACAGAAGGGAGCTGACAAAATTGTGAACTGTATATTGAGTATGGAAAATTATCATGCAGCGTTTGCACGCTCTGGCTAGGCTGGCATTGTGCAGATCCAAGTGTCCACAGCCAGCACAAGAAATCAAATGCAGATGTCCCAGGTGGTGCAAATGCTGAATGCACTCAGCTGTTGTCCAAAAGGTTGAAAGTTTGAGTCCACCAGAGTTGCCTCAGAAGAAAAGTCTTGTGGTCTACTTTTGAAAAATCAGTCACTAAAAACGCTATGGCGTTCAGTTCTGTCTGACACATGATATTGTCATGAATCAGAATTGACCATGTACTTTTGATTGGACAAAAGAAGGAAATGGTTGGCTCTGTGTTAGACTAAGATGTCCAAGCTGACTTGATGCAGCCACCATATGTTTGTCAGCGGAGGTTTGTGTGTTACTATGATGCTTAAATGGAACTTCTTAACTAAGGGAGCTTAGGAAGAAAAACTTGGTGATATGCTTCCAAAACTCGACCAATGGAAACCTTATGGAGCACAGCAGTCCAATCTGCTAACATGGCATAGACCAGGCAGTGTTTCGTTCTATTGACTATGGGTTACCATGAGGTGTACTACAGGAGCAACTTGAAAACAGTTAACAACAATAATACAAAAAGGGAGAATTAGACCATGCGACTGTTAGAGGAGACCCACATCAAGGACTTATTAGTTAAGGCATGGCTGTGTTATGGTTATTGTGTGTTGTCATGTCCGTTCAGACTCATAATTACCTGTCTAGGGTTTCCAAGAGCTTCTAATGGGTTTGAACTGCTGACCTTGTAGTTACCAGTTCAGTTGTGATACTATAGCATCACACCAGGTCAGTGATGTGCAAAATCTTCCATGTTGAGACCAGACACGGCTACTGTTTTGTTGTCTCCTCATACCGCTCTTGGGAATCTACTGCCTACCACTGCATTTCAGAACTCTTCCAGCACTGTTTTCCCAAATATTTACCTGGATTCCTCTCCTGAATTTGTTGTTGTTGTTAAGTGCCATCGAGTCAGTCCCAACTCATACTGACCCCGTATAGGGTTTTCTGAGGAGTAGCTGGTGGGTTTGAACCACCAACCTTGTGACCAGCAGTCCAGTGCTTATCCTATACTACCATACCAGAGGTTCAGCTTAGATCACATGAATTGCCTCATCCTGTCCTATCTTCCAGGTCTCTGATATACAACCTTCATTATGAAAAATTGGTGTCCTGTTTGTCTCACATTATCTGGCTCCATGCTGTGTGTGATCTGAGTCTGCAATGTTCACCTTGAACTCAACCCCAAAGATAGACATACACAGACTATTTGAGTACGTACCATGCATCAGTTATTGGAGGCTCAGCGATCTGAAAACAAATACGGTTTCTACATTTATAAATGGTACAGTCAGATGATTAAAATGGATATTAATCATATTCTAAACAAACATATACAAAGAAGCTTCAAAAAGCTCATGAAAAATGGAATTAAATGATAATGGAAGGTTCGGTTTCGGCCACGCCAAAGGCAGAGACAGGTAGGACACGCTCCCTGGGGAGGGGCTGAGACCCCCAGAGAAGCTGCTTTAACGGAACAGCTACAGGACTCTGGATCAAGCATAAGGTGTGTCAGTTTCCCACACAATTTCCACACCTGGGGGGAAAAAAATCACTATATAAAGGAAAATATTGTGATTTAGGAAATCGACCAGGTCACGGGACTCACTCTGCGGCCACCCCGCCCAGGCTGAGTTCAGAGAGTGGGGCCACAGCCAGCCAACCCAGTGAACCCTGCATTAAAATCAGCACACCAACATTTGCAAAAGGAGGTGTGGGGGAATCCTACACATTTTTTCCTCATCTTCCCTGTCGCACCTTCTCTCCGCAGCCTGGATGGATTCATACCAAAATCTTTGGGACACGGCAAAAGCGGTGCTGAGAGGACAATTTATTGCAATCAATGCGCACATCCAAAAAGAAGAACCAAAATTAACACACTAATACAGCATCTCCAACAATCAGAAACAGACCAACAGAGGGAACCTACAGTCACCAGAAGAAAAGAAATAATACAGATAAGAGCAGAAGCAAATGAGATGAAAAACAGAAAAACTATAGAAAGAATCAACAGGACAAGAAGCTGGTTCTTTGAAAGAATTAATAAAATTGACAAACCACTGGCAAACCTAACAAAAGAAAAGAGGGAGAAGACACAACTAACTCCTCATTAGAAACCTCATGGGTGAAGTCACAATGGAACAAAACAAAAGCAAAAGGATAACAGAATACTATGAAGAGTTGTATGCCAACAAATTCGAAAACTTAGAAGAGATGGATCCATTTTTAGAAAAATACAACATACGTAAACTTATACAAAGTGAAGTAGAAAACTTGAACAGACCCATAACAAAATAAGAAATTGATCAGGTCATCAAAAAACTCCCAATCAAAAGAAATCTAGGCACAGATGACTTCACTGGTGAGTTCTGCAAAAATTCAGGGAAAAGCTGTCACCGATTCTACTCAAATTATTCCAGAATAAAGATGAGGATGTAAAACTTCCTAATACTTTTTATGAAGCCAGCATAACCCTCCTACCAAAACCAGGGAATGCCATCACTAAGAAAGAAAATTATAGACCAATATCCCTCATGAACATAAACACAAAATTTCTCAACAAAATCCTAGCCAAAAGAATCCAGCAGCACATGAAAAAAATAATACAACATGACCAAGTGGAGTTCATAAAAGGAATGCAAGGATGGTTCAACATTAAAAAACAATCATTGTAATCCACCATATAAATAAGAAAAAGAAAAAGAACCACATGATCAATTTGATTGATGTAAAAAGGCATTTGACAAACTCCAACATCTGTTCATGATGAAAACACTCAACAAAGCAGGAATTGAAGGGAAATTCCTCAACATAATCAAGAGCATATATACAAAACCGATAGCCTACATCACTCTTAATGGAGAGAAACTGAAAGCCTTCCCTCTGCGAACTGGAACCAGACAAGGATGCCCTTTGTCGCCACTCCTATTCAATATTGTTTTGTAAGTCTTAGCCAGAGCTATATGGCAAGATAGGGAAATTAAAGGCATCCAAATTGGCAAAGAGGAAATAAAACACTCTCCATTTGTAGATGATAAAATCCTATACATCGAATACCCCAAAGACTCAGTAAAAAAGCTACTATACATCATTGGATGATTCAGCAAAGTGACAGGGTATAAGATCAATATACAAAAATCAGTTGGATCCCTCTATAGTAACAATGACAGCACTAAAAAGGACATTAGGAAAGCAATACTATTTTCAATAGCCACCCAAAGGATGAAATATTTAGAAATAAATATAACCAGAGAAACAAAGGACTTATACAAAGAAAACTACAAAATACTAGTACAAGAAACCTAAAGAGACTTACAAAAGTGGAAGAATCTATCATGCTCCTGGATAGGAAGACTCAACATCATGAAAATGTCAATAGTGCCCAAAGCAATTTACATATATAATGCAATCCCAATCCAGATTCCAATGACATTATTCAAAGAGATGAAAAAAAAAAACAAAAAACAAAAAAAAACCAATTACAAACTTTATATGGAAAGTAAAGAGACACAGGATAAGCAAAGCACTGCTTAAGAAGAAGAACAAGGTTGGAAGCCTCTCACTCCCCAACTTCAAATTTTACTATATGGCTACAGTGGTCAAAACAGCTTGGTTCTTGTACAATGAAAGATACATTGATCAATGGAACAGAATTGAGAACCCAGAAATTAACCCATCCACATATAGCCAACTGATTTTTGACAAAGTGCCTAGGTATATTGCATGGGGAGGTGATAGTCTCTTCAACAGATAGTGCAGACCAGAACTGGAAAGCAATATGTAAAAGCTTGAAACAAGACCTTAACCTCATGCCCTATACAAAAACCAACTCAGCATGGATTAAAGACCTAAATGTGAACCTCAAAATTATGAAGGCCATCAATGAAAAAAAAAGGGACAAATGTGAGGGCTCTAATCCAGGGCATACACAGACTACCAAACATTTTGAAAACTACACAAACAAAAGTAGACAAACTAAAAATTAAAACTTATGTGCATCAAAAGACTTCACCAGAAGAGTAAAAAGGGAACCCACAGAATGGGAAAAAATCTTTTGCAACAACACATCAGACAAGGGACTCATTTCTAAAATATATAGGAAATATATTACAACACCTCTACAAGAAAAAGATAAATGACTCAATAAAAAAATGGGCACAGGACATGAACAGACACTTTACCAAGGAGGAGATCTGGGCAGTCAACAAACATATGAAGAAGTGTTCACAATCACTAGCCATTAGAGAGATGCAATTCAAAACAACAATGAGATATCATCTCACACCAGCAATAACAGCAAAAATCAAAAAAGTAGAGGACAATAAATGCTGGTGAGGATGGAGTCTGGGACCCTCCTGCATTGTTGTTGGGATTGCAAAATGGTCCAACCACTCTGGAAAGCAATATGATGCTTCCTCAGAAGGTTGGAAATAGAAATACCATATGATCCAGCAATTCCTCTACTTGGTATTTACCCCCAAGAAATACGAGCCATAACACGAGTAGACATATGCACACCAATGTTCATAATAGCACTATTTTCAATAGCAAAAAAATGGAGACAGCCTAAGTGTCCATCAATTGAAGAATGGATAAACAAACTATGGTGCATACACACAATGGAATACTATGCTACCTTCAAGAACAAGGAAGCTGCAAGCCACCACATAACTTGGATGAACCTTAAGGACATTATGCAAAGTGAAATTAGTCAATCACAAAAGGAGAAATACTGCATAGGACCATTATTGTAAAAGATTAAGAAAAAGGATTGACCCAAAATTGGGGGGCAGGGAATTATATATATATTTGCTGATCACTGGGATGTATGAGATGAGGGGAGGGGAGGGCAGGAGGGGAAAATAGAGCACAGTATAGGGAATAAACACAGGACATCTTGGGTGCTGGGGTGAGGGGAGGTGGCAATACACAGGAACGGGGAGGGGAATGGAAGAACAAGGCGATGGAAGAATAGTTAGGCAGGTTTGCATGGGCTAAGTAGGTCAGAGGTAAATGATCATATATGCACACAACCTTGGAACAACAGGGCTCCGGGATACAGGGATTGAGGCATGGTTTGAATGGGTAAAAGAGGGATTAATGTAAAAGTGCTTGGCTGTCTTTTGAATCTTGGTTTCCCTTGCTTACCATTGTAAAATAGACACTTGAGGGGGAGAGAAAGAAATAGCCAGAAACATCACAATTGAAAGCTTGCCTTTGAAGTCAATCTTCAGCTTATAACTGATTGGAATACCTTAAAGGGGGCTCAAAGTTGCCCAGTGAAAGAGGCTTCCTGTGGAGGTTTTGCATTGCATAAGACCACAGGTGGAATCCTGAACCCCATCCGGAATCCTCTGCTGTTGGAAATTTCTACTTGAAAGGACAAGTAGACCAGCCTGAAGTGGCTAGAAGAACAGAAGATACTTCATGAAAGAAAGACCAGCAGGAAAAATCAAAAACAATAACAGCAGTCTGATTGACTACTACAAGAACAAGAAAGTTGTTCGCCAGGGAGCCATCAAGTCAAGTGGTCAGGTCCTCTCAGAGCAAACCCCCTCCCAAGACGGAGACTCTAGAGGATACATGAGCAGGCATGTGGTCTGGCTGGTGACCAAGTTAGTCACCTATGAGGAGAAGAGAGGCAAAGACAGCAATGAGGCTAGGAGCTAAGTCTGACCACATTCAATAGACTCCTGTGAAGCCAGGTGGAGACCTGGTTGGCCAGCAGTATTGCAAGACCTGGGGACTCCTGGGCCCACAATGACGTTGACACAGAGGACTTGTGCGGAGAGCAAAGTGTCCTGCTGATATGTGTGGGGAGATGCACAAGAACACCCATACTTGCTGATAGTACCCACTTGACCTGGCTTCAATGCTGGATAATCAGAACTCAACTAGAAGAAGTTGAGGGGAAAAAAAAAACAGTAACCTGCTACAATTTGATGAACTTTACCTATGCTTATGCATGTAGTAGCTCAAAAAAGGGAGCAAATCTTTATAATGAGGATCCCTCCCACCCCCTTGGTACACAGGATTGACAGGATTGGGCAACTTAAACATTGGCTACCTAAAGTGGGGGCTACAAAGGCAAGAAGTGACGGGCTTACAAGCTTTCAAGAGGGAGCCTAATTCTAGACGGGGCAGGAGAAGGTAGACTCTCCACGGAATGGTTTCCAATCTGTTGGCACGGGGTTAATGAAAGGAGATGGGGATAAGACTCTTGTGGTACAGTAGTGAATAATTGCTATCAGGACTGACTGCGAGGGTTGGAAATGTAAAGGTAGATATTTGGAACAAAAGAAGGGGACTGACTGATTTTTCAGTCCAGGAACAGAGGTCCTTGGGACCATCAAGTAAGAAGAGCGGAGTGCCGGACCCTACCCAGAGAAGCAGTGACACCAGAAATGGAGGCAGAGATGATGACTTGGAGAGACGGAGCAGTTGGGGATACTGGACACAGGAAGGGAGAGGGGCTGTGTGCTGACAGCTGGGGGCAGGCCTGTGGGGTGCAACCGTTGGTTGCTTGATGATGCATGAGGAGATTATAATCATCGCAATGAAATGAATACGATAGGATGAATGTAAAATTGATGTTCTCTCATGTAAACCCACATAATTCACAATAAAAAAAAAAAGATAATGGACATTTTGCATGACTTTTTTGAAGCCCCTTCATATAATCAGTCCTCATATTTGTATATGTATATATGTATTCATATATACATATATAATGTGAGATAGTGAATCATTCTCTCTTCCTTCCCACCCCTGATAAACATCACAGAATGTTTCATTAACATGAATACCTGTTCTTGACGTTTTACCATAATGGTCTCATACACTATTTGTCTTTCTGTGATTAACTAATTACACTCATCACAATGTCTTTCAGGTTCATCCATGTTATGAGGCGTTTCTCAGATTAATCATCATTCTTCAACATTGCATAGTATATCATTGTATGTATGTACCAAAGTTTGATTAACCATTCTTCTGTTGATGGGCATTTAAACTATCTCCATCTTTACTGTATTGTAAATAGTGCTGCAATGAAAATTATTGTTGTTGTTATGTGCCATCGAGTCGGTTCCAACCCATAGAGCCCACGTATAGGGTTTCTGAGGAGCAGCTGGTGAGCTTGAACCTCCAACTTGCTATTCAAACCGACCTTGCAGTCCAGCACATTAATCCACAGTGCCATGGGTGTGCATATATCTGTTCGTGTCTCAGCTCTTGTTTCTTGAGGCTATATACCAAGGAGAGAGATTGCTGGACTTCTGGTGTGGGACTGTAGGATCAGCACTGGACTGCAAACCACAAAGACGACAGTTCAAACCCACCAGCTGCTCCTTGGAAACCCTATACAGGGTCGCTATGAATCAGAACCTACTCAACAGCACTTAACAACAAAGAGATTGCTGTGTCATATGGAATTTCTAGTTCTAATTTTTTGAGATATGGGTTTCATATTTGTGTATCTGCCTATCCACTAAAATTTCATTGTAATTGCACAATCAATATCTGTAGCCATTATCACTGTTTGTTTCAGATATGCATGTACAGCAGAGCATCATTGAGTCTGTGAGAGTATTCCCTAATGCATTCTTCACACGGGGAACTTTGGGTCGGATTTTGTTGTTGTTAAATGCCATCAAGTCAGTTCCAACTCACAGTAACCCTGTAGGGGAGTTCTGAGGCTGTAAATCTTTGCAGGAGCAGAAACCTTCCTCTTTCCCCTGCAGAACAGCAGGTGGACTCAAACCCCTGACCTTGTAGTTTACAGACCAGTGCTTATCCTGCAGAGCCACCACTCTCCCTTTATGTATGATAGTTGTTGTTGTCAAGTGCCATTGAGTTGGTTCTGATTCATAGTTTCTGAGGAGCCACTGGTAGGTTTGAACTGCCAACCTTGTGGTTATCAGTTCAGTGCTTAGCCTACAGCTGAACATTTATGTATGATAAATACTTTGGAAAAGAACAAAATGTTCTAAAATAGAGAATAGCAAAGGCCCTTCCAAGAAAGTAGTATTTAGCCTAAAGCCTGAAGGCTTGTTGTTGTTGTTAAGTGTCCTCTAGTCGACTCTGACTCATAGTGGCCCTGTGTAGCATTTCTAAGAAACAGCTGTTGGGTTTGAACCACTGACCTTGAGGATAAGCAGTTCAGTGTTTATCCTTCAATGCCAAACCAGGACTCCAAAGTTTGAAGAATTAGTAGGAGTCAAAGAGACAAAGAGCTTTCCAGGCAAATAAACAACATGACCAAAGATTTTCTGGCAAGAAAGAGCTTGGCAATTTCAAGGAAATTGAAGAAAGCTGTAGAATAAGGTTGGCAGTTCAAACCCACCAGCCACTTTTTGGAAACCCTATCGAGGTGGCTATGAGTCAGAACTGACTTGGCAGCACTTAACAACGACAACAAATGTGACTAGAGAGTAGTAACCAACGAAAGAGTGACTCGAGATTGGAGAATTAGGCAGGGATGATGATAAGTACTGCACTGAAAACCATGTGATCGCCAGTTCCAGCCCACCAGCTGCTCCTCAGGAGAAAGAAGCATCTTTCTATTCCTGTGAAGACTCAAAGCATCAGAAATCCTATACAAAGTTAATATGAGTCAAAAGGAACTCGACCACCACTTAGCAATGATAACAACAGACTGTAAAACCTTACCAGACGTAGTGACATTTTGGTGTTCTGGTCTAAGGTAGAATTGTAGAATTTTTTCTCCCCATTACAACAAAATTTAAAAAGATAATTCACTAGACTGCATAGACTTTAAGTATAATAAACGAATTGTTTTATTTAACTTAGCATTTACCTGTAATCATTAAGGAAGTTATCGTTTAATTTTGTAATGATCTTCCCTCATTGTTTACAAATGAGTTTGATATGCCTTCACATTGATTTTTATTTAAATAAGTAGAAAGCAGCATTTTAAACAAAGGGAAACGATGATGTGAATAATTGTTTTGTCCCCGTGCCATTTATATTTGACTCTGGACAGTAGTTAACAACAACAATAACTGGAAGTCACTTTTTCTCTCCCTTTGTCTTATTATTATT
>NW_006408532.1:21922260-21982732 GCF_000296735.1 Chrysochloris asiatica | reverse complement strand
TATATATATATATATATATATATATATGTTGTTAAGTACCATCGAGTCAGTTCTAACTCATAGCTATGCTGTATAGAGTTTCTAAAGAACAGCTGATGGCTTTGAACTGGTGACCTTGCGGTTAGCAGTCTAGTGCTTATCCTACAGTATCACATATGTTGTTGTTGTTAAATGCCATTGAGTAGTTCTGGCCCATAGTGACCCTGAGTAGTGTTTCCGAAGAGCAACTGGTGAGCTTGAATTGCTGACCTTGTGTTCAAACTGACTTTGCAGTCCAGTGCATTAACCCACAGCACCACACCAGGACTCCACAGTACCACATATGTTACTGTTGTTGTTGTTGTTGTGTGCCATTGAGTTAGTTCTGATGCATAGTGACCCTATATAGGGTTTCCAAGGAGCAACTGGTGAGCTTGAGCCACCAACCTTGCAGTTCAAACTGACCTTGCAGCCCAGCACATTAACACACAGTGCCACACCAGGACTCCATACCACATATATATGACATTAAATTTGCAATTTTAGACAATCTTGAATGTATAATTTGGTAGCATTATTTACCTTCACTATGTTTTACAATACAGGATTTTAATTAGCAGATAAGCTCATTTGAAAGATTGGAAGCAATAAAAGAATATGACACCCTCTGTGTATCCACAGAATTTAGCTTACTCCCACTTGTATCTCCAGAGCTAGATCCCAGCCCTGAATGGATCCCTTGGTTCTGGCATGAGTCCTCTTTTATTCTATCAACATCCCTGCTGGCTGCCCTCCCTCACAGAAAGAGTCAACCCAGAGGAAAAGATCCAGGCAACTTATTTTAAAGGAATCCTTGAAATCCTGCACAGGGTTTCCATGAGTCGGAACCAACTCAAAAACACTTAACAACAACGTCTTTATTTTGGAGTCCCTGTATGGAACAAACTGTTGGCAAAAAGACTGGACGTTTGAGTCTACCCAGAGACACCTCAGAAGAAAGGTCTGGAACTTCACACTTTTAGAAAACCAGCCATTGAAAATCCTATGGAGCACAGTTCTACTCTGACACATAGTCTCCATCAGTTGTTATCAAGCTGACAGCAAGTGATTTGAGGTTTGGTTGTATTACAAAGGATTTGCTCCCCTACCAGAAGAAGGACTTTAAGGATCATATTTCTCTTTTCAAGCCTTTCCTTGTCACCAGCTGTGATTAGAAGAACAAACCTCTGGATTTATCTTGATTACAGCTCTGATTGTAGAAATGACAGAAACTTAAATACAAACAGAATCTACAGTTAAAAAAACACACAAAAAAAACTATGAAAAAAAGTTGTAAGATGGACTTTTTGAAAAAAAATTCAGTACGATGTTCCTGTTTCAGTTATTATGTTACAGTGTCAAAAGATAGATCTCTTTTGAGTGGTTACATTCAGACTTTGATCCAAGGGAATAAATCCTTAAATAGAGGAGAAAAACCAAATGACTAGTCTACTTACAAGAGATATCCTACAGATAGGCTCTCTCACAAGTACCACTGAACCCTAACAGAGATGAGGAGCTCTTTGGGGCGTGGAGGAGGTAAAGAGAAATCATTCATTTATTATACTTCCAGGTTTATAGAGGGGAAATGTAGTGGAAATCCTTTTCCATGGTCAGGAAATTGAATAGTTTTGAAATCACAGGTAGAACACAAAGGTTTCTGAGTTGAGGCCAGAGAAGCCTTGCCTGAAACCCCAGAGTTCACCAGTAGTAAATATTGATAAAAGCCCACAGTGAAGGTTGCTGAATTGTAGGGATGGCATTTTACTCTCTATATATCCCTCCAGTGGACTGGGGGAAGGGAGAGGGGCTGAATAACAGAGCATGCTCTGTGTGAGTACATGTTTCCTCTGCAAGGATGATAATATGCTTAAAAGCACAGGAAAGATAATATTTCAGAGTTACATCTACTCCAAAATCCTGCATATCCCCACCTTAGAGGGAGAGACCCAAATTTTTTTTCATGCTGAAAAGCAAATAAATTATACTGGTTTAATGTATTGTACAGTCTGTATTGTAAAGCCAGTGAAATGTCTGGTTAGATGGTGGTGGGGTAAATTATCTGTTCAACCCACCCACTGCCATTAGTTAATTCTGACTCACAACAACCCCATAGGACAAAGTAGAACCGCTCCCTAGGGGTTCCAAGATTGCAAATCTTTATGGAAACAGACTGCCTCATCTTTCTCCCATAGAGAGGTAGTAAGTTTGAACCAATAAACTTGTAGTTAGCAGTAAAATGCTTATCCCACTGTACTACCAGGGCTATGTGTTCAAGCTCCATTCCCCCTCTGAATAGCGCTAAACAGATAAACAGTTGTCATAGACTTGACTCCAAATCACGGTGACTCCACATATGTCAGAGTTGTTGTTGTTGTTGTTATGTGCCCGTGGAGTCGGTTGCGACTCATAGCGACCCTGCACAGGGTTTCCGAGGCTGTAAATCTTTACGGGAGCAGAACACCTCATCTTTCTCCCGCGGAACCGCTGGTAGTTTCGAACTGCTGACCTTGCGGTTCACAGCCCGATTCGTAACCACTACGCTACCAAAGCTCCTTATGTCAGAGTAGAAATGTTCATAAAGTTTTCGATGGCTGATTTTTCAGAAGTAAATTGCCAAGCCTTTCTTTCAAGGCACCTCTCAGTAGACTCAAACCTCCAACTCTCTGGTTTCCAGCTGAACATGTCAACCATTTGTACCAACAAGATACTCCTTACCTTGCTACTCCTTCCTTTAACCAAAGCAAGACATTTTATCTTGCTGTTACTATCTCTTCTTTTTAATTCTTTTGCAACATTGCATGCATTGATTCCAAAACCGCACTCCTGTTGGTTCCAGCAGAAAATTGGAAGAAAAAATTTGAAATTCCTTTGGATGCTATATTCAGCTCTGATATCAAGAAAGCATCATAAAATTAAAACATTATGTTACCACCGAGAACCTAAGAGAAACAAGAAAGATTCAAAGGAAGAACATACAACATAACTCAAGCTGATGCAGAACCTGGGTCTGAGAATGGTATGCACTCACTGCCAAAAAGAATAAATCACCAGACAGTGTAGAACTTGGAAAACTTTCCACCTCATCCTGAACAAGGGCTCATACCTAAGCTGTATTATTCTCTTGTAACGTGGTAGTTGTTGTTAGGTGCCATCAAATTGGTTTCTACTCAGAGAAAGTCTATGCACAGCTGGACAAAACACTGCGCCATCCTACACTATCCTCACAATTGTTATTCATGAGCCCATTTTGCTGTGCCATGGTGTCATCCCATCTTGTTGGAGGTCTTCCTCTTTTTCACTGACCCTCCACTTTATCAAGCATGATGTCCTTCTCTAGTGACTGATCCCTCCTGATAATATGTCCAAAGTATGAGAGACCAAGTCTAGCCATCCTTGCCTACTAGGAGCCTTCTGGCTGTGATGTGGTAGCTTTCCACAAATCAGACATGCCCTTTGGTATGAAGTATACACATACCTTATAATTCAAAGAAGAACTTTTTCTCCCTAATTTTTGATGAAGTGATACATAGCAAAATAAATATCAATTAAAAAATTTCTACAGGTAAAATTCAGTGACATGAGTTCTGTTTTTCAGGTTATGTTCCTGGGCATTCTTTTTCCAATTATTTGATCATCATCAGCACAAATTCACTGTTCCCTAAGGTTTCCTTCAGACCTTTTGAATTACTGTTGTTAAAATGACCTCACACAGGTCATTCCTTAGACGAGCACAATGCTTGAGACAGGCAAAGAATATTTTTTTTTATTCATCCACACAGCTATCATATTAACCCAGAAAATTCAAAATAGTGTATTTATAAAGGTACATAGTATTTTGAAAGTGGAAATTACTTTCAAGAAAGGGATTACTTTGCCCCTTTATTCTTGGGACAGAAGACACTGGCTCAAATGTCACAGCAAAGGGAAACATGAGCACAAAAAGCAGATTCAGAGTTCACTAGATACCTACTTTGGAAGGAGCTGCCCCAATATGGTGGCTCTATATGAGAACTGAACTGCAAACCACAAGGTCCACGGATCGACCCCAGCTACTCCGCAGGAGAAAGATGAAGCTTTCTGTCCCTTGCAGGTCCTATACAGACTCGCTATGAATTGGAACCAATTCAGTGGCACTTAACAACAGCAACAACAGCCCCTATAAAAGTAATTTACTTTCTGGTATAATAGGATTTTTCTCCTTTCCTCAGTCACGAAAGCAAATATATGGACTAGAAACGGGCCCGATGGTCTCTGGTGTTAACTAGCTGTGTGATCTCAGACACATCAATTAACTTCTCTGAGTCTCGATCATGTCACATATAAATGAAAATTGCAGTAAAGAATTACACAATTGAATTCTAATGCAGGTCCTATCACTTAAGTGAGTAAAAACAAGGAAAGTACTTGGAATCGTGCCTGGCACGTAGCAGTTTCTCAGTAAATGTCAAATACTACTGTTATTATTGCTATTCTTGTTACTAACAGCTCTTGTGTGACATTAGGAAAATACCCGAACCTCTCTTGAGTCCCAATTGCCTATTTGTACACTGACATAAACAGCCCTTATGAATATTAAATGACTTAACATTTGTGAAAGGAACAAGTACATTGCCAGGCCAACTGTAAATATGCTTTTAACTTTTCTTCCATCCCTGAAGTTGTATGGGTTTGTGAATAAGAAAAATTAAAACAAAACAAAAGCTCAGGGAGAAGAAAACAATCAACAAATGCAATCAATAAATTAATACAATAATAACTCAAAGTTTCAGAGACAACTAACAACTTCAAATCACACAAACACACACAAAGTCGAACAAGGTGGTACAAACAATCTTCCAGAAGAAGGTTGATAAAGAGGGATTCAAAGCATATATATTTAGGTCCTTTCAACAGACTAAGAAAGAGATTAAGGGAAGCAAAAATGATACCAAGGAAATCCTAGATGAAAATATACACAAAACCTGAAAATAATTCAGGATGCAACACAAGAACAAATTAACTGAACATTATAGAAATCATACAAAAATAACAAATAGAAATTCAAAAGATCAACACTAAAACTTCAGAAATAGATAATGCACTGAAAGGCAAACGAGTAAAATTGAATCAGTGGAAAATAAAACTAGCTAAATTGAAGATCAGTCATTTAGAAAACTAAGAATATGTGTGACACCACCGAAAGGAATAATATTCATGTGATCAGAACAGTAGGAGACAAATATATATGCCAAGAAAGTTGCCAAAAAAATTTTTTCTCCTTTTTTATTATGAATTGAGTGCAGGTTTACAGGCAAGATCATCAGTTTCACATTCAACAAACCCTACACTTTGTTTCATCTCAATGATTGCTGTTTCCCCATGAAACAACAGTTATCCCGCTTCCTCCCTGTAGTTATCCATGTACAAATAACCTCTTTCAAACTCTTACATGTTTGTGGGATATGTAAGTATCTCTTCCTCGCACACCGATTCAGCCTGTGTCTCTGCATCTACACACAGAACACTGTTGTTTCAATTTTGTGTATAGATCACTATTTACCTCCATCCCATTTAGCCATTGCATACCTCCCTGTGTATTCACTTGTCTTCTTCAATCTTCTGCCAACCTCCTTCTTGTATATTGCCCTCCTGTCTCTTTAGTTAACATGTGTTTACCCCCTAGCCAGTGGATTACTCTTCCTTCCCTCCCACCCCTAGTAACCATCTAAGAATTTACATTAACTTTTAAACTAATTCTCTTAAGGTTTTCCTAGAGTTTATTCTTAAATATTAAAGATTTTTGTTGGAAGAAAACTTTCCTAATATCATGGAAGATGAGAAGATATGCATTCAAGAAACTCCAGGAACTATAAACATGACTTATTGGAATGAAACTCACCCTGGTTGCCCAATTTTCAACAAAGCATTGGATAGGTACTTAGAGACAACAACACTAGTAAGGTTGCTCACCATGGAATGGTCAACCATTCAATATCAAAACCTGGAGACAATGTTCAGATGGGATGGGAAGGAAAGTGGAATGGAAATAGGAAGCACATGGAAGAAATGAGATAACTGGTGTTGCATGGAGAGGATTGCAGTCATCCAGATGAAACAAAGTGTGTGGTTTGTTGGATGTAAAATTGATGATCTGCTCTGTAAATCTTCACTCAATTACTAATAAAAAGTTTTAAAAATATTTTTTATAAGTTTCCTAGCCCAGGTTGTTTGTACTGACAAATTCTGCCAAATGTTAAGAGAAGAGCTGACACCAGTTCCACTCAAACTGTTCTGAATATAGATAAGGATGGAATATTCCCAAACTCATTCTATGAAGCAAGGATAACCTTAACAACAAAACCCGGCAAAGACAACACAAAAAAAGAAAACTATTGACCAATGCATCTCATGAAGATGAACACAAAAATTTTCAACAAAATCCTAGCCAATAGAATCCAACAAAGTATTAAAATACAACAATACATAGTGACCAAGTGGGATTTATGCCAAGTATGCAAAGATGATCCCACATTAGAAAAACAATCAATGTATCTACCACATAAATAAAACAAAACAACTGTATGAGCATATCAATTGACACAGAAAAGGCATTTGACATTTCTGATTTTCTCAATCTCTATAAAAACACTCAGCAAAATAAGAATCGAAGGGAAATTCTTCAACATAATTACACAAAACCAACAACAAATATTATTTTCAGTGGAGAGAAACTGAAAACATTCTCCTTGAGAACAGAAACAAGACCAGGATGCCCTTGATCACCACTCTACTCAATATTGTATTGAAATCCTAGCCAGAGCAATAAGACAAGAATGAAAAATTAAGAGCATCCAAACTGGCAAAGAGAAAATAAAACTATTTCTTTTTGCAGATGATATGATCTTATACATAGACAATCCCAGAAACTCAATCAGAAAACTATTGGAAGTAATAGAAGGATTTAGAAAAGTGGCAGCGTATAGGATTAACATACAAAAATCAGTCGAATTTCTCTGCATAATAAAGAAAACTATGAAAATGAAATCAGGAAAACAATACAACTTATTACAGCCACCCAAAAGATGAAATACTTAGAAATAAATCTAACCAGAGATATGAAAAATCTACACAAAGAAAACTATAAAACACTACTACAAAAAAACAAAAGAGACTTACATAAATAGAAGGATATAGCATGCTCACAGATAGGAAGACTTAAGATAGTGAAAATGTTTGTTCTACACAGAGTGCAATCCCAACCCAGATTCCAACATCTTTCTTTATAAAGATAGAAAAACTAATCATTAATTTTACATGGAAAGAAAAGAAACCTCAAATAAGCAAAACACTATGAAAGAAAATAAACTAAGTAGGAGGCCCCACACTCCCTGATTTCAAAACATACCATACAACCATGATAGTCAAAACAGCCTAGCCCTGATACAATGACAGACATATAGACCAATGGAACAAAATTCAGAATCCAGTACTGAATCTATCTACCTATGACAGGTGATATTTGACAAAGAATAAAACTCATTTGTCTTAACTACCATGACAATTCTGATCTTTGATTGTTAGTGTCTAATGCATCAAATCTGTCCTTGAGATGATCTCTAAATTCATGAGAGATATGTTCAGGGTCAAATATTAGCTCTCATGGACTTGTTTTAATTTTCTTTAGCTTCAGCCATTTGAGCAATTGATGGTCTGTTCCACAGTATTCCCCTAGCCTTGGTTTGGCTGATGATATTGAGCTTTATCACAGTTTCTTCCCACAGATGTATTCAATTTGATTTCTGTGTATTCCATCTAATAAGGCCCTTGTGTATAGTCATCCTTTATATTGTTTCAAAATGTATTTGAATAAATAAGGCTCTGATCATGCAAAATTCTGTCATGTGATCTCCAAATTGTTTCTATCACCAAGGCCATATTTTCCAACTATTCATCCTTCCTCTATGTTCCCAACCTTTGCATTCCAATCACCAGTAATTATCAATGTATCTTGATTGCATGTTTGATCAATTCAGCTTGAAGATTTCCTCAGTTTCATTATCATTAAAATGATAACGGTTTTAGTGGTTGGTGTGTAAATTTGAATAATAGTGGTACTAACTGGTCTTCCTTGTAAGCCTATGGTTATTATCCTATCACTGACATCATTATACTTCAAGATAGATCTTAACATTTTTTTTCATGATGAATGTGAAGTCATTCCTGTTCAGTTTTGAATTCCCAGCATAGTAAACCATATGAATGTTATATTCAAAATCACCAATACCAGTCCATATGATCTCATTAAATGCATAGGATATTATTGATGCTTGTGTATTCCATTTCATTTTTAACAAATTCCAATTTTCATAGATTCAAACTTTGTACACTTCATATTCAATTACTAATGGATGTTTGCAGCTGTTTCTCCTCATTTTGAGTTGCACCCATCAGCAACTGAATGTTCCAAAAGCTTTACGTCATTCCCGTCATAATGGTCATTTCTACTTTGAGGCAGCTCTTTCCCAGTCATATTTTGAGTGGCTTCCAACCTAAGGATTAGGTTCGTCTTTTAGCACTGTATCTGACAATATTCTGGTGCTATTCATCATGTTTGTATATTAAATATTCTAGTGCTATCTGATAATATTCCACTCTATTCATAAAGTTTTCAGTAACTAAACATTCAGAGGTAATCTGCCTCTCCTTCTGCGTCTTTCTTAGTCTAGAAACTCAGCTGAAACCTGTCCACCATGGGTGATCCTGCTGATACTTAGAATACTTGTGACATAGTTCCAGCATCACAACGATACGCAAGCTACCACAGTACAACAAACTGACAGACAAGTCACTACTAGTTGTTATGTGCTGTGGAGTCAGTACCGAGTCATAGCGACCCTGCACAGGGTTCTGGGGCTGTAAATCTTTACCGGAACAGAAAACCTCATCTTTCTCCCGCGGAACAGCTGGTAGTTTCGAACTGCTGACCCTGAGGTTAGCAGCCCAATTCATAACCACCACACTACCAGAGCTCCTTGTCACTACTAATTGTTGCTGTTGTTGTTAAGTGCCGTGGAGTCGATTCCGACTCATAGTGACCCTGCACAGGGTTTCCGAGGCTGTAAATCTTTCCGGAGCAGAATGTCTCATCTTTCTCCCACGGAACCGCTGGTAGTTTCGACTGCTGACCTTGCGGTTCACAGCCCGATTCGTAACCACTACACTACCAGAGCTCCTTGTCCAGTAGTTATGGTACATACCCTAGAGAAATTACAGTCATGACATGAATGGATATATACACATCCATGTGGGAACATGGCTCCTCTGTACAATAAGCACTAGATTGTGTGGATCAAGAACCATAAGCTCAGTGATTTGAGCCCAACAACTGCTCTGTTGTAGAAAGATGAGGCTTTCTGTTCCTGTAAAAATGTCCTGCCTTGGAGACCCTATACAGGATCACTATGAGTCAGAACCAACTCAATGGCACTTAACAACTAAACAAATTTCCTTGTAGGACTACTCACAACAGCAAAAAGATGGAAACAACCTAAGTGTCCATCAGTGGAGGAATGAATAAACAAACTATGGCACATGCACACAATGTTAGAATAACAATTCTGCAATACACCTCATGACATAGATGAACCTGAAGGATATTGTTAAGTGCCATAGAGTTGACTCACAATGACCCTGTGTAGGGGTTCTGAGGAACAACTGGTGGGTTGGAACTGCCAACCTTATGGTTCAAACTGACCTTGGAGTCCAGTGTTTATCCTACAGTGCTACACCAGGACTCTTTGAAAGATGTTATGCTGAGTGAAATTAGTCAATCACAAAAGGACAGATATTACATCAGACCCTTACTATAACAAACCAAGAAAAGCTTTACTCAGAGAAAGAAACATTGATTGAAGATTTCCATGAGTGGGAAGAGAAGGGAGAGTAACTCACTCACTAACTGAGGGGTAGACACATACTAACTTGGATGATGGGAAATGCTGCAAATATATACATGAATTTAGTGGAGAATACGGGAACAAGAAGTCCTGATGGTAAGCACTGAACTGACAACTTCAAGGTTGTCGGTTCAAACCTGCCAGTCGCTACTCAGAAAACCTATACTGGGTCATTATGAATCAGAACCTACTCAACAACACTTAACAACATACAGGAGACAAAGTTGTGATAATTTCTTAGCCATAACCAAACACCTTGAAGGAATGAATCTCTAGGCTTGGGGGCTCAGTCAGGACCATGGTCTTAGGGGACAAAGGTCAAATGGAATAACATAACAAAGACAATGTTCTACATCCTACTTTGTTGAGTATCAACTGGCATCTTAAAAACTTCAGAGTAGCCAAGTAAGGTGCAACCGCAGGTCTCTTCCACTCCAGAGCAAAGAAGAATGAAAACAACCAAAGATGCATGGAAACA
The DNA here is from genome assembly GCF_000296735.1 of Chrysochloris asiatica. Classification (NCBI taxonomy): domain Eukaryota; kingdom Metazoa; phylum Chordata; class Mammalia; order Afrosoricida; family Chrysochloridae; genus Chrysochloris; species Chrysochloris asiatica. The sequence goes on along the minus strand of NW_006408532.1, from coordinate 21,972,298 downwards.
ATTAGTGCAAAAAACTAATGGACCACATAAATCCCGCTGGCCTAAGAAAAGAAAAACTAGATGGTGCCTACTGCTCTGAAAGGGATCACAGAAGGAGGATTGTTGTTAAGCGCCATCAGAGCCAGTTTGACTCATAGCGACCATGTGTAACGTTTCCAAGGAGTAGCTGGTAGGTCTGAACCATCAACTTTGCTCTTAGCAGTCTAGTGCTTATCCTACAGCACCACACCAGGAGACTCATATAGTGGAAGAAAAATGTGAAACAAAATTCAAAATTATTTTTAAAAAGACTTATTGTTTATTGGTCTGATGTTGCTGTTATTGTTAAGTGCTATAAAGTTGGTTCTGACTCATAGCAACCCTGTATAGGGTTTCCAAGGAGCAGCTGGTGAGCTTAAACCACCGACCTTGCAGTTCAAACAGATTTGCAGTCTGGTGCATTAACCCACAGTGCCACATCAGGACTCCAAATCACAATAAAAAGCTTTAACATAGAAAAACAAAATCTATTGGTCTGATAGATTTTACTAAATCACAATTGTGGTTGTTAAGTACCATTGAGTAAATTCCAACCCATAGCGACCCTATATAGGGTTTCCAAGGAGCAGCTTGTGAACTTGAACTACCGACCTTGCATTTCAAACCAACATTGCAGTCCAGTGCATTAACCCACAGTGCCACACCAGGACTCCAAATCACCATGAAAAGCTAGATTATTGAATTCAGTAATTATATGAATTATTATTCCACTCTCCTTACATCCTGCTCTTTTCTCTTCTCGTCTTCTACTATCATTGTTTGTTGAGGAGTAGGTGTAGTAGTGTCGGTAGCTGTAGTAATTCTTCCAGAAGGAATTTACCAAGAGGGATGAAAGGAGATGTGGAAATTGCGAGGTGTGATCGATCACTCAACATCAGTTTCTTCTTAGATTCTCATTCTCTATTATCCATCTGGCTGGGATTTCTTTGGATGTTATTTTAATAAATCCTTTCCCATCATTCATGATTGCTTTCAAAATGCACAGAGTAAAAAGAAAATCAATAACTAGATCACAAGTTTGAATTTTCAGCTTTTTTATATTCTGCACACCAAAAAGTCCTGCTTAGCTGTGAAGGGACTTTCAAAATTGAAAATCCCTTGCTGCCTTATCTTTCAAACCTATGTGTATTTCTTTCTGTTGTTGTTACTAAATGCCATCAAGTCAGTTCTGACTCATAGCTACTATGTATAGAGTTTTCAAGGAGCAATTGTTGAGTTGCTCAGATCAACACACAGTCCAGTGCTCATCCTATGGCACCACACCAGGATTCCGTACTTATTTCTAGCAGTCCCATATGACTCTCATTCCATGGACAAGTTCAAATTAATCAAATTTCCAAATTCTACAACTTACTAAAATGCTATGATGGGACTGTTATTTTTTATTTATTTATTTATTTTTAAGTCTAGACTAAGTTTGCCTCTTTTTTTCCTTAGTTAAATCACAATATAGTATCATATCACTCTGGCTGTGAGATTCATTAAAAATGTGTTGCATCTTCCCTACCAGACTTCAAGCAGTAAGACACTGTTCTCATATATCCTTCTCACTCCCATGGTCTATGTGAAGTCTGGCACATTGCAGGGTTTACTCTGTCTCTATTCCTAACCATCTCCCTGTCCACTGGTAGTCTCCTTCCATGAGTATGGCTCCTCCGGATTACTACTTGTGCTGTGCTCTCTGTGTTATCCATGGTGGTCAGTGTGCACATCCTTACAGTGAACAGCGACTAGCTTGTCATTGAAGACTGCTGACAAGACACGTCCATTTAACTACCTGTTTTGCAGGGAAAGAAATGGTGCTGATAAAATGTAAAGAAAATGAAACTCAAGTAGGCCTAAGACAAAGAAAAAAATCCTAGAAGCTTAAACAAGAAGGCTCTAGAGCTGATCGGTTTTCTACAGCAATGTATAGCCATCTATGGCTATTTACACTTAATTTGAAATTGTGTTGTTGTTGTTAAGTGACGTTGTCTTTGGCTGCGTTCTCTAGAGAAGCAAAGGCAGTGAAACTTACATATGTATATCAATAAAGAGAAGTTTCTCTCAAGGAAATGGTTCACAATTGTAGGGTCCCAGAGGTCCCAAGTCCCCAGCAGAAAAGAAAGCAAGCTTTTCCTGCATTTCCATTATATTGGGAGCAGGCCACACTGCCAAGGAAATATTCTTTCAATTGATTAGATGCCAATAGTCAATTATCATATAGTTAACTATGCCTGTATTAGAATTCACCATGGGAATGTCCACATCTCAACTTCCAAACCACTGGGAATCCTGGTCCAGTCAAATTAACCCAAAATCTTAACTATCGCAGACCTCCAAGTAGGTCCCAACTCATAGCGATCCTGTATAGGGTCTCTGAGGATTGACTGGTGAGTTTGAACTGCCAGCCTTGCAGTTAGCAGACCGGTGCTTATCCTAAAATGCCACACCAGGACTTGAAATTAACTATAATTGAATGAAATAAAAAATCCTGTTCCTCAGTCATAAGAGCCATATCTCAAAAAGTGCTCAGTAGTTACCTACAGTTACTGTATTAGATAGTGCAGCCCTAGAGATTTTCATTATTATAGAAAGTTCTATAGGATGGCACTCCATGCAGAATTCCAGCTGGAGGTCTAGTTCATAGCTCTTGAGAAAGGGATTATCATTGGTGTTCACTGCTATCAAGTTGGCCTCCAAATCATGGCAACCCCTCGCACAATGGAATGAAACATGCCATCCCCATGATTGGTTGCAGATGACATCATTGTAATCCATAGGTTTTCAGTGACTGATTTGAAGAAATAAAATGTCAGGCCTCTTTTGTTAGTTTCTCTTAGTCTGGATGCTCTGCTGAAACTTGATCAGCATCAGGTACAAGCATGACAACTGCACATGAAGAGCATTGCCTAAGAATCCAACCTGGACCTTCTGTATAGTAGACAAGGATTCTATCATTGAACCCCCGACGTCCCCCTCTATTAACACTGCTGCTGTTGTTAAGTGCCATGAAGTAAGTTAAAACTCATAGCCACCCAATTAGCATCAGTGTTAGCATTAATATAACTTGTCCACAGAAACACTTTTGAGAGTGAAAAGTGTTACTATTAATAGCAGATGGGGATACTTTCTATTAACAATTACACCAAGATTGCAGACAACCTAAAGTTATTGTCACATTGATCATCACTCTTCCTGAGGAAACGTTTAGGTACATTGCATTACAAATAGTGTCCCTTGGAGTTGCATGTGGGCAACTCCACTACTTTATATATGCAACAAGAACTCACAACTAGAACTAGAACATTTTTTCTGAAAAGCCTATCACCTAAAATAGTGATCCTCTTCCAGAAACTGACCTATTTCTAGATTGGGTTGAAGCCACCATCTTTCTTGGTGCTGCAATGTTCCTACTCTAGACTATCCCAGAAGAAGCCTGCCTGGCACAAGCATTTGCTAAACTGTTAATAGATAGATGGTTTGAACCCGCATATGAGATTTACAAAAGAAAGGCATGGCAGTCGTCCTCTGTGTTCATTACAGACAAGAAAACATCTGGAGCAGTTCTACTCTGTACCACATGGGTTGCCATAAATTGTGGACCAATTCGACAGCAGCTAACAAAAACAACAGAGGATCATTCATTCAGATTGTTGTCTTGGGGTCATGCCTAAGTAAGGTCCCAGCCAAACTGAACCCAGGGCTGGGAAATAATGTTATTCTTTCAGTCCTTTCTCTAGTGTGAGATTTCCTATATTAACAAGTCCTTTTTAAAATCATGTCGTCTGCCCCAGGCTACAAGCTGTTATATAAAATAGTGCTGCTGGAGGAAAAGGATTGGGAACAGAAGTCCTGCTGATTTCAGAGGCCTTCTGGGTGAGAAAAGTACTTTTTTTTTTGTTTCAGTGTATGAGGGACTCACGAACACTGAAAAATCTTCATTTTCAAAGTGCTACCAAATAATGGATCAAGCAGTTATATGAAAACCTGTTGAAAGTCAAAGCAAAATCAAAGGGCCCTATGCCCACTTTGAGTTTTCACATGCTCCTCTTGCCTTCTTGTCTGAAGTTGGTGCCAGTAATGCATGGGCTACATGGGCAGGTGCCAGGACAACATACTTAGTGGGGTACCAAATGTGATAAGTGCAGAAAAAATTAACTTGACTAAAATATCAAAACAAATTAAATATCAAGTCAATATGACAAATGATTGCTTGAATTCTTTTTCACTCTTAGCAAGTGAAAACAGTGCAATCCAAAAATAAATCTTAGTGAAATGATTCAAATGTTTTAGACTTAAGAACAAGAAAAAAAAATTTTTTCAGAAAGCAGTTTCTTTTATAAGAATTTCTAAATATATAGTTACTTATACAATTGTATATATATGTGTTTGTTTTGAATCTTATGTTCTTAGCAAAAATAACTGTCTTCTTTGTATGGATCAGTTGTAATCAGGGCAGACAGCCCATAAATGTTTAATGTTTCCCCAAAATAGTTGTAATAATAATAATGAAGATGTAATCACTAAAGGAAATTAGATTTTTGTAAGTGATGTAGTATACAATGTTTATTTCTTATCTTTGTTGCATTATTTTTCTCAACTTACTTGAAATTAAGTAAACAAATAAGCACACCATTTTTATGGTGTTCTTGGCATTCTTTGGTGGCACCAATGGCAAAGCACTGGAATAGTTACAAAGATCAGTGGTTTGAACCCACTCAGAGACGACTAGACATAAGGTCTGGTGATCTGCTATGCTACCATGGCAACTAGCAACAACAACAATTCTGTTAAAGGGCATTGCCAATGCTCTCTGCCCATGGCTTGAAGATGTCTTCACCTGGCCTGTCCTGGAATGAGGTGGAAATAGGAGCTGTGATGCTGAAGATCCAGTCTGAGTCCCATTATGTATACTCTGTATAGGGTTTCTGAGGGGCAACTGGTGGGTTTGAACCAGCTACCTTGTGATTAGCAGCCCCATGCTACCCTATAATGCCACACCAGGGCACCAGGACTCTGAGTAATGAAGGTGGTGGTGGTTATGTGCCATCAAGTCGTTCCTACTCATAGTGACCCTGTATAGGGTTTTCTGAAACTGTAAATCATAACGGGAGCAGAAATCCTCATCTTTCTCCCACGGAACCACTGGTAGTTTCAAACTGCTGACCATGAGATTAGCAGCCCAATTCATAACTGCTATGTTACCAGAGCTCCTTGAGTAATAGATGAGGGAAGGAAAAAGAACTTGAAGTCTTGAGGAGGAAGAGCTCTGCGTTTTCAAGGATGACCTGAATGTAAGCCAGAGCACCTGAATATCGTGAGCTGGAGTGGTGCAGATAAGCTGGAAGAAGTGGCTAGCTACAGAAGATGTTGGAGTCACAGAAAAGCATCCAACTTCATTGTGAGTCAGTTGGAAGACATTCAGGGTTTTAAGTAAGATGATATGACCTGATTTATGTGTTTAAAGAAAACTCAGGATGCTGCCTGTAGAATGGATTAGAACAACAGTTCTCAAAATGGGGGTCCTAGACCAGAAGAATCCATATCACCTGGGAAACTGAGAGGTAGGCACATTTTCAGGCCCTACCCAGACCTCCTGAATCAGAAATTCTAGGAGTGGGACCCAGCAATCCAAGTTTTAATCAGTTCTCCAAGAGATTCTGTGCAGGCTCATATTTGACAACTTTTTAGTGGAAGATTTGAGTAATCTGGGGAAATTAGTTAAGAGACTACAGTGCAGGTTGAGATACTGTCGATACTGCCTTTGTACATATGTGTACCCTTGTTCTGCTGTATTAGCCAATTGAAATACACGTGACACTAGGATGCAAGAGAATCAGAAAGAAATTTTATTGCCTGCTCAGACAAGGATCAACAAGAGGTCTCTTGACCAAAATACTGCGGGAGCTCCCCAAATAGAGACACCTGGGTCTTCATTTCCTTAGATTTCCAGATTCTGACTTTTTCCTGCTCCGCCCCACCCTCTAACCCACCTCTGTCCAGAAACAGAGGTCCAGCTGTTGAGGAATGTTCTCCCAGATATTCCCTAGATGCACCCCTCACTTCTAAGGTGGGTCTGGGAAGGATGGTGGGTCAGATTATTTGTTCCTTTCAGGAGATGATAGGGTCCAGGGACAGTTAGCAGACATTGGTGTGGACTATATGTGCTCTTGAATCTGGTTCAGGCTGGAGGGATCCTACAGTTACTCTTGTGGAAGGGTCTTGCGATAAAATGCTGATGATACGCTGCTGCTACTGCTGTTGGCAAACTGGAAGAATTAGATAATACAAGGGTGAATATCAGGCCAAAATACCAAGCAAAGAGTAATAGAAAAAGGGATTTTACTCTAAGGGTTTCTGGTATGGTGCTGTGGCTACATACTGGACTGCTTACCATAAGACCGATGGTTCAAACCCATCAACCACTCCTCAGAAACACTATACAGTGTCACTATGAGTTGGAACCACTTCAATAGCACTTAACAACAATAGGGATTGTGTAGAGTTCCCATGTTTAGAAAACATTTCCTTATATTTAGGCATTCCCTTCAGGGATATAGGGAAGAAGGGGCGAAAATGTTTTCTTTCGTTCTGTCAACTAAAATCGATCTTTAAAACAGATTAGCTGTGAGGGTTGGAATTGTAATGGTAGACGTTTTGTAGCAAGGAGGGAAGTGATTAACTTTTCAGCCTAGGAGTGGAGGTCCCTGGGACCATCAAGGGAGAAGAGTGGAGAACGGGACCCTACCCAGAGAAGCAGTGATGCCTGAGATGGAGGCAGAGATGATGACGTGGAGATATGGAGCTGTTGGGGACTTTAGACACAGAGAGGGAGAGGGGCTGTGTGCTGATGACTGGGAGGCAGGCTTGTAGTGTATACCCTTTGGTTGATTGATGATGTATGGAGGGGATTGTTAACCATAGCAATGAAATGATATACAATAGGATGAATGTAAAACTAATGTTCTCCCATGTAAGCTATCACATAATTCACAATAAAATATTTTTAAAAACAGATTAGCATTTTCTGTTTATTTATTTACTTATTTATTTATTTTGGTGAAGGAACTGTTTAATTCTAAAGACTGCTTTTGTACTGTTTAGCTAAGAAAAAAATTGAAAACTGAAGTTTTTTCCTGTCTACGCCATATTATTAAAGAATAATTGTGTGGGTGAATATAGAAGACTGGTGAATTTTGCTCCTTTGTCTCTTGCAGACCAGAGTTGTTGATGTAGTTGATGTGTTACCCAAATACAGTTGGATGAAATGTTATCTGAATCGGCAATGAAATCAATTAGGAAGCACAACTGTAAGTCAAAATCCATTTACAAGTTCAGAAGGATTTTTCATATATGTTCTCACACTAGAGAGAGAAAGGAAAACCTTTATTCAACATTGTCTCATAGTCCCTGGTCAGACATACCATTCCTGACTCATGGGGGCCTTCCCCCAGGCATACTTGAAAATACACTCACTGTTTTTGTGGGCTCATTGGACGGGACTTTTATGGTTTGCCAGGGTTATCTCAACTTCTAGTCTTCCATGTTGTTGATAAGTGCCATTGAGTCTGTTCCAACTCATATTAACCCTGTGTAAGGTTTCTGAGGAGTAGCTGGTGGGTTTGAACTGCTGACCTTGCATTCTAATACTTGCCCTGCAATACCTCACCGGGACTCCAGTCTCCCTTGGTATGTAAGTAAGAATTACATAAAATCCAGACTTTAGCCAGTCAGTTAATCCAACAGGAATAGTAGCAAAGAGAGAGGCAAATAGGCAGGTAATTATTTAGGAATTTTTAATTTTGGACAAACAAGGAAGGGACCAGAGAAATGAAGAAAGACTCTGAAGAGAAAGAGGTTACTAAAATAATGGAGGGAAATTTTAACAAAAAGAAAAAAATATTGGCATATAGAAGAAAGACTGAAGCCTGATATATATTTGTGGTTTCACTCTGGCTCTTCCTCTTACTATCTGTGTGATCTGGAATGTGAATTACTATTATGCTACCTCTCTAAACATCAGTTTCTCCATATGTGTAATGGGGATCAAAATGGAAGCTAGGTCAAGAATTAATTGGAAGAAATAAAATCTTTTCACTTATTTCAGGAATAGGGCTAGGAACATAAGGGTAGGTGGTGGTGATTATGTGCTTTTAAGTCACTTCCGACTCATGGCTACCTTACAATAGAATTTCTAAGGCTGTAAATCTTACGGGATCAGAAAGCCTCATCTTTCTGTCACAGAACAGCTGGTAGTTTCAAACTGCTGACCTTGAGGTTAGCAGCCTAACTCATAACCACTATGCTACTAGAACACATAGGAGTAGATTAGCAAAGAAACAACGCACAGCCATCAAATTGATTCTGATTTATAGTGACCCCATAGAACATAGTAGAACTGCTCCTTAGTGCTTCTGAGACTGTAAATATTTATCAGAGGAGACAGCCTCATTTTTCTCTCATGAGCAGCTGGTTGGCTTAAATCAGTAACCTTGCCATTAGCAGTCCAATGCTTAACTAACCCACAGTACCACCAGAGCTCCTTTAGGAAGAGATTGTTGTTGTTAAGTACCAGCAAGTCAGTTCCAACACATAGCGACCCTGTGTAGTAGGGTTTCTGAGGAGTGGCTAGTGAGTTTGAACCAGTCACCTTGCAGTTCAAACTGACCTTGCGGTCCAGTGCTTATCCTACAGGGCCACACCGGGATTCCAGGAAGAAATTAACCAACCCCAAACCAAACGCACTACCATTGAGTCAACTCCAACTCATAGTGACCCTATGTAGGGTTTTTTGAGGGAGGAAATCTTTATGAGAGCGGATACCTTCATCTTTCTCCCAAGGAGTGGCTGGTGGGTTTGAACCACCAACCTTGTGGTGAGCAACCCAATGCCTAACACACAGTGCTACCAGGGCTCTCTCTGCTGTGCTTCTTTCAGCTAATCCAACAAGTGTTATGGTAATGAGGAAGAAGGTAAGACACTTCAAAAGAGCAAAGAGAAAGGTGTCTGCTTATTTTGTATTTTTCTATTCTAAAAGTGAAAGGGTTGCTATTTTGATACCTCATTTTTTTAAGATGCATCATCTCATGTCCTCCTTGGGAGTCATTTATAGATTAAATCATGTCCCAAAAAAAGATGTCTTGAGTTTTAACTCCTGTATCTGTAAATGTGGCCCTGTTTGGGAAAATAAGGTCTTTCTTTACAGATATTATCAGTTAATTGATTCCTGCGTAGAGTGGTCCCTTCAGAGTGGTGTTTTATAAAGGGTAAGAACAGATATGGAGAGAGTATCAAACAGGCAGAAGACAGATATGATGTGACAACACAGACAGATGTATCTATTAGCAGCAGTTGGTAGTCACTAGAAACTAGCAGAGAGGCATGAAACAATTTCTCTCTTAATGCCCTCAGAAGGAATCAACATACCCGATACTCTGATTAGAACTTCTACCCTCTACAAATGTGAAACAACAAATTAATGTTCTTTAAAGCCACCCACCACTACTTCTAAAGATGTTTCTTGTTAAGTGCATTGAGTTGGTTCTGACTCATAGCTACACTTTATAGGGTTTCCGAAGAGCAGCTGGTGAGTTTGAACTGCCGATTTTGGGGTTCAAGCAGCCTTCCAGTCCAGTGCATTACCCCCACAGCATCACACCAGGGCTCCTTAAAGATGTTTACCCATGTTTCATTTTGACTATGCAAAGGCATTCAACTGTATGGATCCTAACAAATTTTGGATCACAGTGAAATGGGACACTGAGAAACTAGGGATGCCATAAAGGTTTTAGCCTGGCCAAAGAAAAATGTGGAAGGAGGACCAAGAGTCATCCTGGCATAACAGCTGACGTTAGAATTTAGTTCCTTCTCCAGCTGCCCTCTATAATCAATCACTCCTAGCCAGGCCTCATCACTCCCTAGCCATTGACATAATCAATTACTGTAGTTTATGGTTAATCTCTTTTTTTTTAAGAATAACCACTTCTTTTTAATTGGTAGCTTCCCCCACTCCAAGGACCATCCCAGGAATAAAGACAAACAGTTATACATTTCTTGTGAAAGCCACTAACAACCACTGCTGGGGAAAGAGTTAAGGATGACTATGGGATAACGGGCAGTGTTTCATTCTGCTGTGCATAGGGTTGTTGCTATGCGTCGGTACCAACTTGATGGCACCTAACAACAACAACAATGGGAGATAAAAGGAGGACAAAGAAATTCTGAAATTCCTTGGGCTCCTACTTTATGCCTAAAATCCCTTAAATGCTCCCTCCCTTTTGCCCTTGGAGAAGCAGATCACGATTTCCCCAGCTCTCCTGTTCTCCTGTAAATCTATACACAATAAATGCTTTGCTCTTTTCTCTGAACCCTGTCTCTGAGTATTGGCTATTTTAGCACCATGTGATTAAAAATCATTTTCTGTTTACAACATTGTGAAAAATAGGAATACGAGAATACTTACTTGTGCTCATGCTAAACCTTTATATCGACAAAGAGACAGTTGCTCAAACAGAACAAGGGGTTACTGTGTGGTTTAAAATCACAAAAGGTGTGTGCCAGGGTTGTATCCTTTCACCACACCCATCCAATTTTTATGCCGAGCAAGTTATGCCGAGCAAGTAATATGAAGTAGAAAAGAGTATCAAGATTGAACAAAGAGTCATAGCAACCTGTTATGTGTAGATAGATGAAAGTCTTGCTTGCTGAAAGTGAAGAAGATCTGATGAAGCACGTACTGATAAAGATCAAAGATTATAGCCTTCAGTATGGATTATACCTCAACATAAAGAAAATTAAATTCCTCATAACCAGGCCAATAAGCAACATCATGATAAACAGGAAAAAGATTGAAGCTGTCAAGATTTCAATATTTTCCTTAGATCCAAAATTAATGACTATGGAAATAAGAGTCAAGAAATCAAATGAGCAATTTCATGGAAGAAATGTACTGCACAAGACCTTATCATCCTTCCTATCTTTCTTTTTATTGTGCATTGAGTGAAGGTTTGTAGACAAGAACATCAGTTTTACATTCAACAAATCATACACTTTGCTTCATCTGAATGAAATGAGATGAATCCCCTCCATGTAACAACAGTTGTCCCATTTCCTCCCTGTGGTTACCCATGTACAAATACTCTTTTCATATTCTTATATATATTTGTGGGATATATATATATATATATATATATATATATATAGTATATTTATCCCACTCTTCCTTCTATACCTATTCAGACTGTGTGCAAAAGACCTTTTTAAAGTGTTAAAAAGCAAAGATTTCACTTTGAGAACTAAAGTGTGCATTACATTGTATTTTTTAATCATCTCATATGCGTGCAAAAGCCTAACAATGAATAAGGAAGACTGAAGAATAGTTGATGAATTTGAATTATGGTTTTGGCAAAGAATACGGAAAGTACCACAGACTGCCAGAAGAAGAAACAAATCATTCTTGGAATGCCTCTTAGAAGCCAGAATGTCCCTTACAAAGATGGACAGACTTCACCTCAAGTATTTTAAACATGTCATCAGGAGCAACCAGTCCCTGGAGAAGGACATCAAGCTTGGAAAAGAAGAGGATCACTGAAAACGAGAAAGATCTTCAACAAGATGGATTGACAAGTGGCCACAACAATGGGATCAACAATAACAATGATTGTAAAGATGGTACAAGACCTGTCAAATGTTTCATTCTGGTGTCCATAGGTCACTATGAGTTGAAACCAACTTGACAGCACCTAACAATAACAGCATAATGAAACCACCCAGCTTGTGGCATTTTGCAATGGCAGCCTTAGGAAAATAAAACAGAGAAGGTAACATTTCCCGCTCTCAAATCTTTGTTATACTTTGTGATCCTGTCTCCTGATGCAACTTCCAAGGCTGCACAAGGCACTGTCTGCATGTCACTCCCAGAGCTGTTCACACAATCTGAATGCCTATGGTAGAGCAAGGCAAATATGTTCTCCTCACCTGCTGTGGCACTATAATATCAGCCCAAAACTGAACCACAAGGTCAGTGGTTCAAACCCACAGCTAATCCTTGGAAACCCTATATAGGGTCCCAGTGAGTTGGAATCAACTCAACAGCACTTAGCAACAATAATAATATAACAACAAATGCTAAGAGGCTTAGACCACAGGTCTGCAAGTCTACTTCTCTTTTAAAACCCAAGCACTTGAAGTAGTGAGGAAGACAAGAGTATCCAGTCTTTATGACTCAGAGGACCAGGTGATACCTACAATAGTGTTTTCTGATTCCATCAATGTAACAGGTCTTGCAGAATTCTGAGAACAGTTTTGGGCTCTCTAAATTCCAAATGATACCAATTAAAACATAGAGAAAAACAAGAGGCTCGGTGACTTGACCAAGATCATATAGCATGTTAGAACGCATTACTGACCTTTTTAAGTCAACAGCAAATCAATGTTCATCCCCAATGGCACAACTAACTAGTCCAGCCAGCATGCAATACTCATTGTTCCTTTCTCTGTGAACAGTTTGTACTTGGAAAGTGAGACGATGTTTAGAAATTCTCACTGCTCTCCTGAGACCCAACACTGCATCACTGATTTGAAAATGCTGACATTTTAGAAACAACCACAAACTAGAATCATTCATTATGCCCCTCAACAGCAAAGGCCATCCCCACCTTGCCACAATTCCAATTGCTATTTTATTTGTGAGGAGGCATATGTTCTCCTGTTGCCATCCAATCTTATTGTAGCCTAATAATTTATTCACAAAATAATCCCACTTACTTGATTTTCAGATATTTCTTTCCTAAGAAACTCTGTATATGTAATGGCAACACCACAAATATGCCCAGTAAGAAAGTGCAATTCGCAGGCTAAGAGAAAGGGCTATGTTACCACCACAGTATGGTTTCCACATGAAGGACAAAAGAATTTCCTCCAAATGTATTGATTCTGTGACAAACAAGTTAGGCAGCAAAGCACAGCTATTCATGTAGTCTACAAGAGTAATTTCCCAGCAGAATCTGAGAGCACAGGTCATAACCCATGACCGGGATTTGTGAAGGCAAGTGATAATTGACAATAAAAGCATGCCCTGTGTCCTTAATCCAATCTGTCTGCCAGACAGCCAGTTCTATATTTTGATTTTGTTTTTGTTTTGCTAATAGAAAATAAAAAGAACAATGTATGGAAAAAAAAACAAAAAAAACAACATAATAAATGCAGTATGGGACCAAAGGGAAAATCAAGCACCCAAATCAACAAACCCACACAACTGAAACAAACAGCTTCATACATTTAATATATAGTTAGCATCATATCACTTTATTTTTGTTTTGTTTTTCTAAATAAAGCTGTCTTGTCCCCCAGTGCCAAATGAGTTGAATGTCTAAGTGTACCTGTGAAAGTCCCAAAAGAAGGCTTTCTATCTTCATTAGTGGAATAGATTTTGTAGAGTTCTGAAAAGAATCTTGGAATACCCAAAGTTCAAATTATACAGAGTTAAGCAAAGGGAGTAATTATTATTACGATTTGATATGTTCTTTAAATATAAGAAAGGCCTGGGGATATAAACAAGCAAACAAACAAAATACAGGTTGCTATCAAATTGACTTCCAATTCATCACAACCTCATGTATGGCAGAGTAGAACTGGGCCCTACAGGGTTTTCCATGGCTGGTGTTTTGGAAGTAGATCACCAGGCCTTCCTTCTAAGCCATCTCTGGTGATACTCAAACCTCCAAAATTTCAGTTAGCCATAAGTATATTAACAATTTGCACCACCCAGGGACTCCACTGGAGATTTAGAGCTCCAAAAAAGAGTAGAGATATATTAAAAATTGCAAGATTTCATCTCTCATACTTTGGGCACATTATCAGGAGGGACCAGTCTCTGGAGAAGAACATCATACTTGGCAAAGTGAGAGGTCAGTAAAAAGGAGGAAGACCCCCAACAAGATGGATTGGACACAGTGGCAGGAGTCATGGGCTCAAATGTAACAATTATGAGGATGGCACAAGACTGAGCATTGTTTTGCTGTGTTGTGTATAAGGTCTTTATGAGTTGGAACCAACTGTATGGCACCAAACCACAAAAGTAAATTCAATATCCACATCTGAAAAAGAGACCCTGGAGTCTTATATGTTCATCAATACCTTTTCTTTAACTGCCACATGATGTGTCTGTGGATTCAGGTCCTACCCAGTCCTGTTGGTTCAAGTCCTCACAGAGACCACCTGGATCTTCACAAGAAGATGACTCTATTACCTCAATAGTACATTTGACTAAGAATGTCTTGGGTTCCCAGAATCACAACTCTAAATGCCCTGCAAAGTCCAAACCCACTTCTCAGCACCAGCACAATGGTTCAGACTTCAGCCCATTAAGGACACAGAGTCAGTGTGTCTTCCTTCTTTCCATGGGATCCATCTCTTCTCTTCCTCCTTAAAATTAATCAACTTCTTTCATTAATGCATGAATTATAAAGGGCCTCACTCTACATGTTTGGTGGACAAGAGGACTACCTTCCACCATATAAGTTGTTTTTGTTGTTAAGTGCCATCAAGTCAATTCCAACCCATAGTGACCCTGTATAGGGTTTCCAAGGAGCATCTGGTGAGCTTGAACCACTAACCTTGCAGTTAAGACTACATTTATTGCCTCAAAAGGATTCATTAGCAGGGTTTGGGGAAAGCAGAGACAGACAGTGAAAACTCCTCTGCCAAAACCCCCCAAAAAAAGCAAAGAAAGAGTAATCCAGCAGAAAAACTGCGGAGCTTTGGATCTTGTTTAAGGTTCCTGGCGCCAGTTCCGCACACCCATTGAGAAGAAATCTGCACGTGGAAACATGGAAACAAGATACGGTGATTTCTGAATCGACCCAGCCATGGCGGCTGGCAGCCAAAAGTCCTCAAGCTGGAGGGCAGGGCCACAGCCAAGCAGAGGCAGCGACCCAGATCTAGAGGCTGTGGAGCAGTGTGCCTGAAGGGAGAGGTGTGACTGATTTTACATCTTTCACTTTTGATTTTTCACGTATCTCTCCTCTTCATCCCAATCGTGTCCTCACTGCACAGCCCGGATGCCTTCAGGAGGGTGGGAGCACGCCCCCAAGAGGGTCCAGCATTGCACCCACAGTTTTCCAATGGCACAGAGAGGAAACCCACAGGCTGCTTCTTATGACATTTTGACCCTGGGAACCCACCCCATAATTGACCTAGGCGGGACGCTTTGCACAGCAAAGGCCAGTGAACAGCGTCAATCACAATTTTATTTTTGTTTTCAGTTGGTGGTTTCTGTCTCTGCTTTTATGTTTTTTCTGTCTATGGACCTTTTGGCCTCACTCTTCTCCCAGGGGTGGGAACATTCTTCCCCTCCCTTACCCAAGAAAAGACAGCAACTGTGCCTATATAGCCAAGTTACAAGCATACCTTATATTACCCCACCATCTGGACAAGAGCCAAAACCAGCTGCTAGACATTATACATGAAAAGGGAAGCCTATATCCATATCATATGTTCTAGGAGATGCTCAGTAAGCTTAACAAAAATCAACATACATCCATTTATTTAAGCATTAAAAACTCACATAACTGTTGAAAATGTCCAAGGAAACACAATTAAAGATATCAACACATGTCCAAAAACAGAAAGAAAGAAAAAAAAAAAAAAAACTGAAACAAATGAGCTGGAATCAGACACAAACTTTCCAGTAGAAGAGCAGACTCTGGATCTGCCTGAGAAGGATTTCAGAAAATACTATGGAAACAAATTCAAATACTCTGAAAAGGGGTGGAGAGAAATAAGGAAGAAGTCAAGAATGTGCTACAGGAGCAATCAAACAAGATAGATACAGCATTGGAAACAATGCAAAACCTGCAAAAAGAAGTCCAGATGATTAATAATAAAATATCAGAAATGAAAAATACACTGAAAGGGCAAAGGAGCAGAATGGAAGCCAAGCTGGAAGACAAATCTCTCAATACTGTTAAGATAGGAGAGCAAGCAGAAAAAAAGATTAAAAAATCTGAAGAGAGTCTAAGATTCATGCTGGATAACATAAAGGGAAATAATTTAAAAATTATTGGCATTTCAGAACAGGAAGAATCACAGAAGTCCACAGGAGAGATAGTTGAAGAGCTACTGGAAGAAAAATTTCCTAACATCTTGAAAGATGAGAAGATAAACATTCAAGAAGCTGAAAGAACCCCAGGAAGGATAGACCCCAAAAGAAAATCACCGACACATCATAATCAAGCTCTCCAAAATCAAAAACAAGGAAAGAATGCTGAAAGCAGCCAGGAAAAAGCGAAGTGTCACCTACAAAGGCAAGCAAATCAGATTAAGCTCTGACTTCCCAGCAGAAACCCTGCAGGCAAAAAGGCAATGGGGAAACATATATAAAACCCTAAAAGAAAAAAAAAAACTGCCAACCAAGAATGGTCTATCCAGCAAAACTCTCAATCAAATATGATGGTGCAATCAAAACATACCAGGATAAACAGAAGTTAAGAGATTTTGTTAAAGCCAATCCAGCGCTTCAAAACATCCTAAAGGGAGTTCTTTGGAATGAAAACCAACAAGAACAGACAACGACCAGAGCTTAACAGGTGTGGCAACACCACCTGAAACTCAGTGGATGGATAGCAGAATTCAGAACGGAACAAAATTACAACAATGAATTCAGAGGACTGTGAGGCCAACCAAAGATCAAAATATTAACAATATTAAAGAAGGGAAAAACATAGCAACAGAGATCCAGGTGGTGAGGAGGTCGAGTAGATGGCAGGTTACAATAGACTGTCTTAAATTCAGGGAAAACTTTACAGACTATAGGGTAACCCTAAAGAAAATTAATACTTCACAATTTACCATGAAAATGAAGATCCAAGCAGAATAAGGAAACATTAAAACAACAAAGAAATAGCACGAAAAACATGAACACAACACAAGAAGACATGCAGAACAAATGAACAAACATCACAACAAAAAATTAACATAATGACAGCAGTTAATACATTGTTGTTGTTGTTGTTGTTAGGTGCCATCGAGTTGGTACTGACCCATAGCGACTTAATGCACAGCAGAACGAAACACTGCCCAATCCTGGGCCAACATCACTATTGTTGCCACACTTGAGTCCATTGATGCTGCCACTTAGCCAATCCATCTTGTTGGGGGTCTTCCTCTTTCTTTCTAACCCTCCACCTGATCAAACATGATATCCTTCTCCAGTGTTGATAGTTGATCCAAGAAGAATGAGACCTTGACAACTTCAATCTTTTCTCCGTTGAAAAGAATGTTGTTTATTGGTCCAGTGGTGAGGATTTTTGTTTTCGTTACATTGAGATGCAATCCATACTGAAGGCTGTAGTCTTTGATTTTCATCAGTAAATATTTTAAGTCCTCTTCACTTTCAGCAAGCAAGGTTGTATCATCTACATGTTGCAGGTTGTCAATGAGTCTTCTTCCAATCCTGATGCCACATTTTTCTTCATAGAACCCAGCTTCTCGTATTATTTGCTCAGTATACAGGTTGAATAAGTACGGTGAAAGGATACAACCTTGTCACGCATCTTTCTTAATTTTAAACCATTCAGTGTTCCCATGTTCTGTTTGAACAACTGTTTCTTGGTCCACGTACAGATTCCTCAGGAGCACAATTAAGTGTTGCGGAATACTCATACTTCACAAGGTTGTCCATAGCTTGACACAGTCAAAAGCATTTGCGTAGTCAAAAAAGCACAGGTAAACATCTTTCTGGTATTCTCTGCTTTCAGCCTAGATCCATCAGACATCAGCAATGATATCCCTCATGTCACATCCTCTTCTGAATCCCGTTTGAACCTGTCAATACATGCTTGCAGTCATTTCTGTATTACCTTTAGTAAAACTTCACTCACATGCGATATCAAAGATATTGTCCGATGATTTTTGCATTTGGTTGGGTCACCTCTCTTTGGAATGGGCACAAATACGGATCTCTTCCAATCAGTCATCCAGATAGGTGTCTTCCAAATTTCTTGGCATACATGGGTGAGTGCCTCCAGCGCCACCTCATTTTCTTGAAAGATTTCAGTTTTTATATCATCAATTCCTGGTGCCTTGTTCTTTGACAATTCCTTCAAAGCACCTTGGACTTCTTCCTTCAGTATCATTGGCTCTTAATCATATGCTAACTCATGAAGCAGTTAAACATCAACCATTTCCTTTTGTTACTGTGACTCTGTGTATTCTTTCCATCTTCTTTTGATGCTTTCTGCATCATTCAATAATTTGCCCAGAGAATCCTTCAATAATGAAAGTCGAGGCTTGAATTTTTTTCTTCAGCTCCCCCAGCTTAAGAAATGCTGAACATGTTCTTCCTTTTTGGTTTTCTGACTCCAGATCTTTGCACATTTTGTTGTCATATTTGACTTTGTCTTCTTGAGCTGATCTTTGGACTATTCTGTTCAGCTCTTGGACCTCCTCATTTCTTCCATTTGCTTTAGCATCTCTATGCTGGATAGCAAGTTTCCGCATCTCTTCTGACATCCATTGTGATCTTTTCCTTCTTTCTTATCTTCCTAATGACTTTTTTGCTTTTTCCTTTATGATGTTTTTGATGTCATCCCATAATTCTTATGGTCTTCAGTCTTCAGCATTTAATGTATCAAACCTGTTCTTCAGATGATCTCTAAATTCAGGTGGAACATATGCACGGTCATACTTTGGCTCTCGTGAACTTGTTTTCATTTTCTGCAGCTTCAGTTTAAATTTGCACAAGAGCAATTGATGGTCAGTTCCACACTCTGCCCCTGGCATTGTTTTGACTGATATATAGAGCTTTTCCATCTTTTCTTTCCTCAGATGTAGTCAATTTGATTTCTGTGTATTCTATCTGGTGAGGTCCATGTGTATAATTGCCTCTTATGCTGTCTAAAGAAGGTATTTGAAATGAACAAATCATTGATTTTGCAGAATTTTATCATGTGATGTTCAGCATCATTTCTATCACCAAGGCCATATTTTCCAACTACTGATCCTTCCTCTTTGTTCCCAACCTTTGCATTCCAATCACTAGTAATAATCAATACATCTTGATTGCATGTTTGATAAATTTCAGATTGAAGAAGTTGGTAGAATTCTTCTATTTCATCCTCACTGGCTTTAGTGGTTGGTGCATAAATTTGAATAATAGTAGTATTAACTGGGCTTCCCTGTAGGTGCAAGGATATTATCCTATCACAGACTGCATTGTACCTCATGACTAATATGGATATGTTCTTTTTGACAATGAATGCAACAACATTCCTCTTCAATTTTTCATTCCCCCATAGTAAACCATGTGTTTGTCAGATTTAAAATGGCAATACCAGTCCGTTTCAGCTCACTAATGCCTAAAATATCGATGTTTATGCATTCATTTCATTTTTGACAATTTCCAATTTTCCTAGACTCATACTTCGTACATTCCATGTTCCAATTATTAATGGATGTTTACAGCTGTTGCTCTTCATTTTGAGTTGTGCCCCATCAGCAAATGAAGGTCCTGTGAGCTTTACTCCATGGGCTTTACTCCATTCACGTCATCACGGTCAACTCTACTTTGAGGAGGCAGCTCTTCCCCAGTCGCATTTTGAGTACCTTCCAACCTGAGGGGCTCATTTTCCAGCACTATATCTGATAGTGTTTCTCTGCTATTCATAAGGTTTTCTGTGACTAAATATTTGGAAGAAGTTTATCACTCTTTCTTCTTAGTCTGGTTTCGTCTGGAAGTTCATCTGAAACCTGTCCATCATGGTTGACCCTGCTGGGATTTAAATTAGGCATAGCTTTCAGAATCACAGCAACTCACAATCCACCACTGTATGACAAACTGACAGACGAGTGGTGGAGCAGCCCTAGAGGATAAGGTAAAACTGCCCGTATAGTTTTCTAGTATGGTACAGAAACAAATCATCAGGTCTTTTCTCCCAAGAAGCAGATGGTGGGTCCCAACTACTGAATTGACAGCTGGGTGTTTAACCAATGCATCTTCAGGGCTCCTTATATATAGGTATACATATGCAATGTTTCATTTCATTGTGCACATGGTTCCTATGAGTCAGAACCAACTCAAGTGCACCTAACAATAGCAACAATAACAAGAAATCACTTAGTATGATAATTTGCTAACATTATGTGTCCCTATAAATATTTACTCTCTCCAAGGTAAATTGTTACTACTTGCTCCATAAATTTTGCTCTAAGATAATTAGTAGGAAATAATTGAAAATTAACATACATATTAGAATGTGCCAGGTACTCAGTAAATTACTGTTTGTGCTAGATGTTTTCATGTATAGCCATATCCATCCAATGTATTCATATCATTTTTTGAAAGCTTTACATGGGATACATATAATTAAATTCATTTACAGATACTCAAAGAGGTTTAAAAAACTCAAACAGTCAGCAAATAAGGAAGCCAGAATTTGAATTCACACCTTCTTTCCCACTCTGCATTCTGATGCATTCAAATGAGAAGACAAGAAGCAGTTCCGTTTTTCTAGCTTCTAAAATGGGAGGCCCAAACTGGGTTAGAAGAAAACAAATCAATCATTTTTGTTTTTAACCTTAACACTGCTTTGGAAGAATTTCATTTAATCTTTACATCCCACAGTGTTATTGGAGAAGACATTGAATGTTGATTTGAGCCCTCTCAAATCTCTGGAGAAAACATAGGTCAAGTTTATGTAACTAGAGCACTGTATAGAAAACATAAGGCTGACCAAAGAGTGCTTTGTGCAAAACAAAGGGTATCATGGCAGCAAATTCAACTCTGAGCAAATAGTATGGAACAGAGCAGAAATCAAGGATGGTGGTGGTGGTGGTGTGCCTTCAGGTCGATCCTGACTCATAGTGACCTTGTATAGTGTTTCCAAGGCTGTGTATCTTTATAGAAAGCATCTTTCTCCCATGAAGTAGCTGGTAGATTCGAACTGCTGATCTTGCAGTTAGCAAACCAACTCATAACCCACTATGCTCCCAGGGCTCTGAAGGTATAGATACACCTGTCCAGAGAACTGACTTATTGAGGGGAAGACAAAATAAAAAGGAATAAAAAGTCCTAATGAAAGTTCAGTGTGACTTGAGAAAGTTTCAGGCTGGAGTTATCTGAGGCTACAATCATAAGGCTGCCCTGGAACCAGAAGAAGCACCTTTCTGGGAAAATAAGCAAAGCCCCACAATGTAGGATTTTACATTTCCTCACTCCCTGTTCTTATTCCAGCATCCCTAATGAGCTGCAACAGAAAAATAGAGGAGACAATAGTACAAAGTTCTAAAGGCATTACTCCAAATCCTGACTTCCTTATCTTTTTCAAAGTCTGCTTCACATTTCATTTGATTGAATGTGATACATCCATTCTGTAAAAAGAAAACAGAAACACAGGAAGTTGAATGAGTGACTGGTCCATATTAACGGGTTTGGGCACTAGACTTCACTCCTCTAATATAAGGACTTCATTCTTCTTGGATTTACTATCAACACTCACAGGAGCAGCAGTCAAGAAATCAAACGATGTATTCCATTAGACAAATCTGCTGCACAAGACCTTTTGAAAGTGTTGGAGAGCAGAGATGTTAGCTTGAGGACTAAAGTGTGCCTGACCCAAGCCATGGTATTTTCAGTAACCTCATATGCATGTGAAAGCTGGACAGTGAATAAGGAAGACTGTAGAAGAATTGATGCCTCTGAGTTATGGTGTTGGAGGAGAATATTGAAAGTGCCATGGGCTGCCAAAAGAATCAATAGATCTGTGTTGGAAGAAGTGCTACCAGATTGCTCTTTGGAGGCCAAGATGGCCAAACTTCATCTTTCCTACTTCGGACACATTGTCAGGAGAGACCAGTCACTGGAGAAGGATATCATGTTTGATAAGGTGGAGGGTTAGAGAAAAAGAGGAAGACCCCCAACGAGATGGTTTGGCCAAGTGGCAGCATCAATGAACTCAAACGTGGCAACAGTAATGAGGTTGGCCGAGGATCGGGCAGTGTTTCGTTCAGCTGTGCATAAGGTTGCTATGAGTCGGTACCGGCTCAATGGCACCTAACAGCAACAACAACAACAATATGTTCCTGCTGGACAAACAAAGAAAGGAGAGGACAGAGCATTGTTATTTTGTTTTCTCTCTCACCCTTGCTCTGTCACTCACATCACACACATACACACACTCACTACACACACTGAAGACACTGGCTACAATGAAGAGAAATAAGAGCTTCTGTGTGTGGATCAAGGTAGGAAATGTGTTGCATGGAGAATGCATGAACATTCATGATGGATTTCAATTGGCTCACAGGGGTCTATTAGTATTCTGGAAAAATGTTTGGTCTTTGAGACATTTTTAGGTCAGGGGACAAGGGGACATTCATTCTACTTGCACATCTGGAGGACAGAGAAGGAGTACCTTCAAACGTTATAACATGAGTCTATTATGTTGTTGTTGTTGTTATGTTGGTTCCAACCTATAGCAACTCTGTATAGGGTTTCCAAGGAGCAGCCAGGAAGCTTGAACTGACAACCTTGTGGTTCAAATCAACTTTGCAGTCCAGCACATTAACTCACAGCACTTACATAGGCCTCCAGCATGAACACCTGGCATGAGGAAACTAATCCAAGCACATGAACTCTTCATTATTGTCTCCCTAGTGTCACGTTTTTATTAAAAGAGAATCGTGTGATAGTAGTTGTACTTTGCTCAGAGACAACATTTTGCATATGCATGTCTACGTCATACTCAGGCATTGTATGGTTTTTCTGTGTGGTATCTCTAAATTTTGATGAAAGGTTGACATTTTCTAAAAAGTAACTTTGGATCTCTCTTCAGTTCCTTTCTTAAACCCAGCAACTAGGTCTCTGCCTATGCTTTAGAAAGTCCCCCTCTGGACTTCCTATAGAGCCAGAACAAGGAGTCCACAGGAACACAGATCTGTTTCCACCTGGAACCCATAGTCCCACTTCTGGACCACAATACCAGTGCCTGCAATCCTGATATTCCTGACCCACGTGGCCCTGATTATACTTCAGCACTTACTTAGACTCTACAGGGAATAGCCTCCTAAGATAAGACATTGCAGCACAACTTCATGATCCCAGGTCTGAGTTGTGACCAAATGCAAGTTACTTGTATTTGTAGAGGGGAGAAGAGATAGGTAGTCTTGGAATTATGGTTACTGTCTGTCAGCGTCCTGCACAGCAGCTGGGAAGAAAGAGGGCAGACTTTGGTGGTGATAGATGAATGGAGATGAGAATTGACCTCCATTTGTACTCTTGTCGTGTTGTTGTTGTTGTTATGAGCCGTGGAGTCGATTCCGACTCATAGCGACCCTGCACAGGGTTTCCGAGGCTGTTAATCTTTACGGGAGCAGAACGCAAATGAAATAAAGGTTGGATGGGGGAGAGGTTACTTCTAAAACCTCCTAAGAAGTAAAATCTCTGACCAAAGATATCCTATTAACATATAGATGTGATCCTATCACATCTCTGACTAATATTATTTCATAGTTCTTGTTGTTTACAGAACTAAGCTAAAATTTTTGGTATTTAAATCCCTTTTGATCTTGCTAATCCCTGCTTATCTTTCCTCCTACCAATCTTCCTCTCTCAGAATCATCACCTCTTACAATGCCTTACATGTCCACCTCTTTGGGCAGTCTCTTGTTCTTTAAACACAACTTATTCACTCAATTTCATGTACGTTTATCATGATATTGTCTTTCCCTAATCAGCATTTGTTGTTGTTTCATGCCATTGAGTTAGTTCCAACTCATACAGTCCCTGTGTAGGATTTCCAAGGATGGTGGATTTGAACGACTGTCCTTGCAGTTCAAACCAACCTTGCAATTCAGTGCTTATTCTACAGCACCATACCAGAACTCCTACAAAATAAATTTTTATTGAACTTACATGAAATGACCATTTATTGATGTGACAAAACAACTCTTTGAGATGTTTAATTTTTGCTTATTCTTGTATATTTTCCATACCTACCACTTCCGTTCATGACAACTGTAAACATGGAGTAAGACAAAGGTTGGGAGCAAAGGGGAAGGATTAGTGGTTGGAAAATATGGCCTTGGTGATAGAAATAATGCTGGACATCGCATGATAGAATTCTACAAAACCAATGATTTGTTCATTTCAAATACCTTCTTTAGACAGAGTAAGAGATGACTATACACATGGACCTCACCAGATGGAATACATAGAAATCAAAATGACTACATCTGCAGAAAGAGACGATGAAAAAGCTCCATTTCATCTGTGAAAGCAAGGTCAGGGGCAGACTGTGGAACAGACCATCAATTACATATATGCAAATTCAAACTGAAGCTGAAGAAAATAGAAACAAGTCCATGAGAGCCAAAATATAACCTTAAATATATCCCACCTGAATTTAGAGATCATCTGAAGAACAGATTTGGTACATTAAACACTAAAGACTGAATACCAGAAAAGTCATAGTATGACATCAAGAACACCATACATGAAGAAAGCAAAACGTCATTTAGAAGACAAGAAAAAAGGAAAAGGTCAAAATGGATGTCAGAAGAGACACTGAAACTTGCTCTCCAGCATAGAGATGCTAAAGCACATGGAAGAAAAGAGGAGGTCTAAGAGCTGAACAGAATATTTCAAAGATCTGCTTGAGAAGATAAAGCCAAATATTACAACAAAATGTGCAATGATCTGGAATCAGAAAACCACAAAAGAACAACACACTCAACATTTCTCAATCTAGGGGAGCTGAAGAAAAAATTCAAGCCTTGACTTTCTTTATTGAAAGATTCTCTGGGCAAATTATTGAATGATGCAGAAAGCATCAAGAGAAGATGGAAGGAATACACAGAGTTACTATACCAAAAGGAAATGGTTAATGTTCAATCATTTCAAGAGGTAGCATATGATCAAGAGCCAGTGATCCTGAAGGAGGAAGTCCCAGGTGCTTTGAAGGAATTGGCAAAGAACAAGGCACAAGGAATTGATGGTATAAAAACTGAAATCTTTCAAGAAAGTGAGGTGGCACAGAGGCACTCACTCATCTCTGACAAGAAATTTGGAAGACAACTATGTAGCCAAACTGATTGGAAGAGATCCATAGTTGTGCCCATTCCAAAGAGAGGTGACCTAATGAAACGTGGAAATCATCGGACAATCTCTTTGATATCCCATATGAGTAAAATTTTGCTAAAGGTAATACAGAAACGGCTACAATCATACGTTGACAGAGAACTTCCAGAGATTCAATCTGGATTCAGAAGAGGCCATGGAATGAGGGACATCATTGCTGATGTCCAATGGATCTTGGCTGAAAGCAGAGACTATTAGAAAGGTGGTTACCTGTGCTTTATTGACTATGCAAAGGCTTTCAATTGTGTGGATCATGACAATGTGGATCATGACAAGCTATGGACAACGTTGTGAAGTATAAGTATTCTGGAACACTTAATTGTGCCCATGAGGAATCTGTACCTGGACCAAGAAGCAGTTGTTCGAACAGAACAGGGGAACACTGAATGGTTTAAAATTTAAAAAGTTGCACAACAAGGTTGTACTCTTTCACCATACTTATTCAACCTGTATGCTGAGCAAATCATCCAAGAAGGTGGATTCTATGAAGAAAATTGGCATCAGGATTGGAGGAAGACTCATTAACAACCTGTGATATGCAAATGATACAACCTGGTTTGCTGAAAGTGAAGAGGACTTAAAACATTTACTGATGAAGATCAAGGAGCACACCCTTCAGTATGGATTACATATCAATGTAAAGAAAACAAAAATCCTCACCATTGGACCAATAAACAACATTCTTATCAATTGAGAGACAATTGAAGTTGTCAAGGACTTCATTCTTTTTCTATCAACTATTAACATTCAAGGAAGCAGCAGTCAAGAAATCAAATGACATATTCCATTAGGCAAATCTGCTGCACAAGACTTTTTTTTTTTTTTTTTTTTGCTTTTTAAGGTATTATTTACAAAAAGTTTTTAATTACATAAAGTAAACAAAAATTAAGTGTACAACTATGCATGCACCTCTGTAAACTATCACCCAGATTTCAACAGTCTAGAAAGTTCTCTAGGCCCTCTCCCAGTCAAAACCCTAAAGAAACTACTCTTCTAACTATCGTAATTTTTCAAAGAAAAAAATCCCTACAGTCACAGGATGAGTTTCACTATGTTAAAACGTGTGCAAGTCTTGTCAAAAGTCACCAGATGTTTAATAATAACTGCAGTTAGCTCTTAGGACTGTGGGGGGCCAGCGGGTTGTTAGGCGTTGCTTTAATTTTCTTCAGATGCACAAAACATTTTTAAAGTGTTGAAGAGCAAAGATGTCAGCTTGAGGACTTAGGGTGCACCTGACCCAAGCCATGTTATTTTCAATAACCTCATATGCATGCGAAAGCTGGACAGTGAATAAGGAAGACCATAGAAGAATTGATGCTTTTGAGTTATGGTGTTGGAGGAGAATATTGAAAGTGCCATTGGCTGCCAAAAGAACCAATAGATCTGTTTTTGAAGAAGTGCAGCCTGAGTGCTCCTTGGAGGCCAGGATGGCCAAACTTCATCTCTCATACTTCAGACATATTGTCAGGAGGGAGCAGTCATTGGAGGAGGATCTCATGTTTTGTAAGGTGGAGGGTCAGAGAAAAAGAAGAAGACCCCCAACGAGATGGATTAGCCAAGTGGCAGCATTGATGGACTCTAGTGTGGCAACAGTGGTGAGGTTGGCCCAGGATCGGGGAGTGTTTCGTTCTGCTGTGCATAAGATAAGGTCACTATCGATTGGTACTGACTCGATGGCACCTAACAACAACAACTTCATAAGATGGAATAGAAAGAATCAAAATTAGTATTAGTCCAAGGTTGATTCTTATAAGGTGTAGGTCAGATATACCTCCCCTTTTGAACCTTTTTACCAATTCTGATACCAGCATCCTTCCTAATGCATTCTTTAGTTCTCTGCTGACTGATATTTTGTTGATGACCATATAGCACTCACAAACAATCCTCATAGTTATGGGGTTAATTAGGGAAGTAACAGGTTACAATTCAAGATCAGTATCAACTTGGAAGTAATATGAATGACTCAGGATACAGTTCTTCAGTTAAGACAGATTCTTCTTAGCCATTGTCTAAGCAGACCTTTTTCTCAACCCTTGGTCCATCTGTTGCTTGTCCCCTTATCCTCTCAGCCTCTCAGTCCTTCTGGATCCTGCCCTACTTGGGAAATTTTAACAAAGCTCTTTAGCTCCTCTGACAAGTGCCCAGAAGTACTCCACTTTGCCAGGAAGTCTCCTGCCAGAAAGCACTCCACATTCTCATTCCATCAGACAGCAAGCCTCCCTCTGTCAAGTGCTCAGATGCATCGCATTCCACCAGCTAAACTTTTGTCCAAAGGGCTCAGTTCTCTCACTCCAGAGGTCAGAATACCCACTGTAGCCACCTCACTCCGTGGACCAGGAAGCTTAACACACCATCTCACATCAGAATTCTGGTTATGCTGCTGCTGTTTCTGTATAGCTAGATTCTGCCATGCCTGTTGCTGCCTTTGGTGTTACATCTCTCTGTCTCCCAGATCTAGGAGGTTCTCAGTTCAGGAACACTGGATCTGAAGGACACACTCTGCTCCTACTTTCTCTTCTTCTTGATGGTAGTCCCCTCCGTAGCCTCCAGGATGGCTCATTTAAAGCTAGCAGGGTGGCAAAATTGACCAATCTCGTTGTTAGTCTTCCATACACTTTATTTGCATGGCTCCACCCCTGCAATGTTTCATGAAACTTATTTGCATTGCTAGCAAGCTGTCCAATCCCCTTCATGGGCCACAAGTATCTTACTTGCATAGTCCCACCCATTCATTTTGTGGGAGTCACAAGACCATGAGTAGCTAGAAGGTTCACATTAAATAATTCACTCCACCACACCAACTCTCATATTTCATTATCTTAGGATATTTTATTTTCTGTGTAGATGTCCTATGCTCCTTCAACTCAATGATTTTTATCTCTGTAGTGCTGTAGGATGAGCACTGGATGGTGAACCACAAGATCAGCAGTTCAAATCTATCCACTGCTCCTCAGGAAACTTGTATAGCATCAGTATCAGTCACTATCGAGTCAGTCCCAACTCATAGCCACCCTGTATAGGGTTTCCAAGGCTTCACAATTTTATGGGAACAGAAAGCCTCATCTTCCTTCCATGGAACAACTGGTTGGCTCAAACTGCCAAGCTTGTGGTTCAAAGTCCAGTGTTTATCATGCAGAGCCATCACACTCCCATGGGCTTTTCTAGTAAATGAGAACAATCTTTGAATTGAAGAAGCAACATATTCTGTCTACATTACAAAAGTCTAGGAGCACTGGTGGTGCTGTAGGGTAAGCACAAGGTCAGAAGTTCAAACCCACTAGCCACTCTGGGAAAAAGATGATATTTACTGCTCCCATAAAGAAATCTGATATACTCTTGCTATAAGTTGGAATAGACTTGATGGTACCTAACAACAACAATAACGCTATAAAAACCTAAACTTACTCAAGAAGTTATACTCCTAATGGGCAGTCATAGTGACTGTAGGAAGGTACATTTGAGGAGTGGAGATAGATAGAAGAAAAGAAATTCCAGAGAAGGGACAGACATTGGCAGGTTGCTGAATTTGATGTTGGGGACCTGGGAGTGGCAAGACCTCCAAGGGAATATGGAACAGTAGAGTTAAAGAAGTTTTAGAGATACATATGTTGAGACAATCTCCACAAAGCAAACTGTCAGGATGCTAGACTATAAAACTTAGTACAAGCCAAGTAATGCTTCCTCTTTTCAAAGGAGAGTGCATTAAATTCACATTGCTCTTTAAAGTCAATGGACAAATGCTAGGATAATCATCTAAACTGTCATCTCCTGCTCAGAAAATGGGTGTGTTGTCCATATAAACCTCAGATGTGGCTCACCCAGTGAAGAAACGGAAAATGTCTAGCCACTTTTCCTATTACCAAGTTGATATACTCCATGGTCCCCAGATTATCTAATAGAGTTTGAATGGGAGTTCCCCAGGCTATGTGTTAAAATGGAAATGTTTCCCAGACACTTATTATTTGATCCCTCTATCCCATAGTATTTCTTTTAGTCAACCATCAAATACAAAATGGGACCAATAATGAAAACTGAATCCTATCCTTTCCCTGGAGCTGGATCTGCTGCTTCCATGAAACACATTTCCCAGCAGACACAAGAAAGAGCCTCCTACTGTGTTGTTGTTGTTAAGTGTCATTGAGTCAATTTTGACTCAGTGTGAACCTGTATAGGACTTCTAAGGAGTGGCTGGTGGGTTTGAACCACCGACCTGATGGTTAGCAGTCTCGTGCTTATCCTATAGCACCACACAGATCTGAACACCTAAATCTCAAAAGTTAAAGAAGAGCATATCTAGTTAGGATAAAAAAGCATTGCTGTGGAGAACTGCATTATGGGTTTCCTGAAGACATGGAATTAACCATTAGAGATTAGTATAAAGGATGAACAACTATAGCCACAGGCATCTCTTGACTACTTCCAACTCACTTTAAGTCTCCTAGGTATTCTTGTTTTATCCTCATTGTGAATGCTGCTGATGTTGTTGTTAGCTGTAGGTGGATCAGCTCAGACTGATGGTGACTTTATGCGTAATAGAATGAAATATTGCCACCTGGTCCTATGCCATCTTTATGATTGCTGGTATGTTTGAGTCTGTTGTTGTAGCCATTGTGTAGTGCCTTCTAACACGGCAGATTCATCTTCCAGCACCATATTGGATAATATTCTGTTCTGATTCATAAGGTTCTTGCTAAGTTTTAGAAGTAAATCTCCAGGCCATTCATATAGTCTATCTTAGTCAGGAAGCTATGCTGAAACGCATCCACCCTGAGTGACCTTGCTGGTATTTTAAATACTAGGACACAGCTTCCAGCATCATAGCAGAAGGCAAGTCACTGTACAACAAACTAAGAGATGATGGCAGAAAAGTAGCTGACAGGTGTTTCAGAATAAGCCTGCCATCAATCAACACAGACAATCTGCTTTGACTTTGTCTGTGAGTTAGAAAAAGTACTCTATTAAAATAGACACTTGAGGGGGAGAGAAAGGAATACCCAGAAACATCACCAGAGAAAGCTTGTAAGTCCATTGTCAGCCTATAACTGATTGGAATACCTAAAATGGGCCTAGAACTTGCCCAGTGAAGGAGGCTTCCTACGGAGCCTTTGTATTGCATAAGACCATAGGTGGAATCCTGAATCCCATCCAGAATCCTCTGAGGTGGTAAATCTCCACTGGAAAGGACAAGCAGACCAGGCTGGAGCAGCTAAAAGAACAGAAGATATTTCTTGAAAGACCTGCAGTAATCAAACACAAGAACGGCAGTCCAATTGACTACTATAAGAACAAATAAGTTGTTCACCCAGGAGCCATCAAGGCAAGTGGTTGGCTCCCCTCAGGACAAACCCCCTTCCAAGACTAAGAATCAAGGGGAATACACAAGCAGGTATGTGGGCTGACTGGTGACCACGTTGGTCACTGATAAGGGGAAGAGCGGGGAAAACAGCAATTGAAGTTGTGAGCTAAATCCAACCACATTCAATAGACTCCTGTGAACCCAGATTGAGACTTGGTTGGCCAGAAGTATGGCAAGACCTGTGGATTCCTGGGCCCAGAGACAGTGACATGGCCACAGAGGACTAGAGCAGAGAGTGAAGTATCCAGCTAATATGAAGTGAGGGGAGATGCACAAAAACACCCATACTTGCAGATACTACCCACTTGACCTGGCTTCAATGGCTGGATGATCAGAACTCGACTAGAAGAAGAAAGAAGAGGGAAAAAGAGTAATCTGCTACAGTTTGATGAACTTGACCTATACTTGTGGATGTAGTACCTCAAAAGAGGGAACAAATCTTTACAGTGAGGATCATTCCCAACCTCTCAGTACACAGGGTTGACAGGGATGGGCAACTTAGACATTGGCTACCCAAAAAAGGGGGGGGGGGGGAGGGAGGGATACTACAAAGGCAAGAAGTAACTGGCTTACAAGCTTTTAAGAGGGAACCTAATTCCAGAGAGTGCGGGGGAAGGTAGAATCTCCACTGAGTGGTTTCCAACCTGTCTGGACGGAGCTGATGAAAGTAGATGGGGATAAGACTCTTGTGGTTCAATAGTGAATAATTGCTATCAGGACCGACTGTGAGTGTTGGAAATGTAAAGGTAGACATTTTGTAACAAAAGGAGGGGAGTGATTGATTTTGCAGTCCAGG
This sequence comes from Chrysochloris asiatica, assembly GCF_000296735.1. Taxonomy (NCBI): domain Eukaryota; kingdom Metazoa; phylum Chordata; class Mammalia; order Afrosoricida; family Chrysochloridae; genus Chrysochloris; species Chrysochloris asiatica. Next base: position 21,940,993 of record NW_006408532.1, on the reverse strand, counting down.
AGTTGAGGTCCGTGGAACCATCAAAGGAGAAAAGCAGAGTGTGGCACCCTATCTATAGAAGCAGTGACACCAGAGATGGAGGCAGAGACAATGACATGGAGAGATGGAGCAGCTAGGGACTCTAGACTCTAGGAGGGAAAGGGTCTGCATGTTGATGGCCAGGGGGTAGGCTTGCCTTTGGTTATTTGATGATGCATGAAGGGGATTGTAATCATTGCAATGAAATGAAATACGATAGGATGAATGCAAAGCTAATGTTCTCCCATGTAAATATCATATAATTCACAATAAAAACTTAAAAACAAATAAGTAAAAGCAGAGTTACCTAAAATGAGGGGTCTATAAAGGCATGAAGTGACTGGCTTACAAGTTTTCAAGAGCGAGTTTAGTTTCAGAGTATGCAGGGAAGACAGAATCCCCACTTAATAGTTTTCATCTTGTCTAGACAGGTCTGATGAAAGGAGATGGGAATAAAATTCTTATGATTCAGTAGTGAGTAATTGTTATCATGACTAATTGCAACTGTCACAACTGTAAAGGTAGAAGTTTTTTAACAAAAAAGAGGGAGTAGTTAATCTTACAGTCCAGGAACAGAGGGCCCTAGGACCATCAAGGAAGAAGAGCATGAGCGGAATGTGAGACCCTATCCAGAGAAGTAGCAACACCAGAGATGGAGGCAGAGATGGGACACTGAGAGACAGAGTGACTGCAGACCCTAGACTCATGGAAAGAGAGAGGCTGTGTGCTGGTGGCCAGGAGGCAGGGTTGCAGAATGTGCCCTTTGGTTGTTTAAATGATTATACATTCCTGAATGTTTTTTGTGTACATTCCCCCCCAAAATAAATAAATAAATAAATAACAGAGGGAATAGAAACAAATACACGGAAAAGTTTGTAATCATTGTAATGAAACGGTGAGTGTAAAACTGATGTTCTCCCATGTAAATTATCACTCAATTCACAATAAAAACTTTATAAATAAATAAATAAAAGTAGAGAGACTTATTGAAGGTTCAAAACAGTTCAATCTAGGGGCAGTTACAATCACATAAAGTGAAATCAAAGGGTCCAAAATGGTAATGGAACAAAGACATATTTATGTCTAAACTAAACTTCCTGGTGTAGGATACACAATGGACTTGCTAACTGCAAAGTTGACAGTTCAAACCCACCAGTCACTCCTTGGAAAGCCTATACAGGGTTTCTATGAGTTGAAACCCACTCAACAGCACTTTACAACAACAACAAACATACAACCTTCTGGTTGGAAGTTATAACATCAGACAATCCTGTGGCAGGACAACTCAAAGGGAGAGGGGGGGCAAAGTTACACTGATTGGCTGGAAACATAAATGTGGAGTATTTGGAGTAGTTAATTTAAATATGTGACTAAGCAGGGTTTGACAAGGTGGTCAAAGGTAATTTGACCTAATCAGAGAATTTCTGATAAGGGTCTCAAAATTTCTGAACTCTCAAAACAGCTGTAAAGCCTATTGTATCATATCAAGATATTTGCCCCTTGGGTGCCTGAAGTCAACTCAGGAGAAATTGAGTTATTACTTGCAATTCAATTCCCAGTCTTCACAGTTACTCGTTGGGTCAAATCTATTTTGATGGTCTTCCAAATATGTTTTGACAAGGAATCACCCTCCAATTCACAGTGATATCCTGCAAGACAGAAAAGTTTTCAAGAAAAATTTCATAAAGGGGTAGGAAAGGAGATAAGTCTAGCCTGAACATAAATGCTGATTTATTATTCATGAGTCTATTACTCCCCTAATTGCCCATGAACAATCTACATATTTAGTCTTACAGACTTAAAAGAGAGCCAGTAAATGGTAAGTAAGCAGAGCTTTGGGTCATCAAATTAAAAGCACTTAGTTGCTCCCTCTCATTAGTTGAATGTGCATTTTCCACCTAGAGCAGATGTCTTGCACCAGAATATCTCCAAGCTCCCACACTCAACTTTAAACTTCATAAATAATGGCAAAGATATCAATGCCACCTTATGTTCCTTCTCTTCCTGGGAAGCCCAAACATTTCACCCACACTAGCATTTATCCCTGTTGGGATGGTAAGATAGGACCAAAATAATCAGCTACTTGATAGGCCCTCCAATCCCTTTTCTCTGTTTTGGATTCCTCCTCAGTTAGAAACAGCATCTCCTGCTAGGACAACTCTCTTAAGTCTTCCATCTGCAAGGATCCTAATTTAAATGTAAATCAAAATCAAAACACTTCTCCCAAATTTAAAATGCTCACAGTTTAGTCAGAAGTTGTCCTATTGTGGCACAGTTGAAGTCAATTCTTTTCAACTCAGTGAATTCCGGAAACTATTCTAAGTGGAATTATTGGAAGGAAATTAACATTTTAATATCATTTTTGAAATTTGCCTCTATTCTGTTTCAGGTGACAGTGGTATTTCAGGCAAGAGTTGTATACAGAATCCTCAATGCTCTGTACCAAAACTCAAAGGTTTTTACTTAACTATTAAAAGTGTTGGAGGTCCTCAAGAGTTGATGTTTCTCCTGTACCTAAAAAAATAACTCATGAGAGTCTCACTTATGAAAAACTATAAACATAGTCTTCTTTTATATACCATTTCTTAAACAATTATTTGGATCGTCTACTTTTTTTCAATCACATCTGTCATTGTCCCAGTACTTTGCCCAAACAGTGGAAGAAAAACAAGTTTCTCTATTGTCTACAATAGAAAACAATTTGCCATTTCAACTTGAATAAGAACAAAATAATAATATTAATGCACACTAAACTGTATATTTCAAGAAGAGGTGTATTGGTGCTTATTGACATTTGGAAGTTAACTCCCTTGAATGACCAGACTTTAGAATGTGTTTATTCTATATAAAGAATAAAGGAGCTTAGGTATACTGGAAGTGAAGGGGACTGTAAAGGCATAGAGAGGGCATGTGAGGATGAGAGTTGTCTTTACTTGATTCTGTGGAGGGCACTGCTGTTTATGGAGCCTGTGCAGTGGGCAGGTAGCAGAAGTTTGTTGTTGTTACTAAGTGCTGTTGTGTTAGTTCGGACCCATAGCCACCCTATATAGGGTTTCCGAGGAGTGGAATTAATTAATGCAATGCAGCGCATTAATCCACAGCACCACACCAAGACTCCAGCATAAGTTTAGAGATGAATAATATTCTCAAGATGCCTACCCCAGGGCCCATTGCCAAAACTACCTTTGGAGTCAAGATTTACATCTGCCATGCTATTCCCGGTTCCCATCTCTCTACCAGGTTAAAGGAATCTCAGGCTGGGTAATATCACTCCTAGATTCCAATCTCTACAGTTTTCCTCATGTTATGTCCACTCCTGAGAAAGTCCTCTCTTACTACTCTAAAAAACCTACACATTCTAACCAACCATCTCCTTCTTGAACCAGATTTTCTCCACCAGGTAAAAAGAGTCTGTTTCTGAACTGCTACCACCCTATATACATTACACCATGTATCCATTACATATTGAATTAGTTAAAAGTATAGGTCCTTTGTCTGCCCTTCCATATCATAAATACCTTACGGGGAGGATTGTATACTTTCCCCATTTGGAATTCCCACTTCTCTAACATCCAACACAGTAGCTTGCATTTAGCAGATATTCAATAAATATTGACTGTGGGAATGAACAAATGAATACTTTAAAAGAGTCACTAGAAGAAAAGGTTTACTTCAAAGAGGAATAATGGTTATTGAAAAGATTCAGTTAGTCATGTGGCCAGACTCAGGCCCAACCTCATATATGCTGCAATGGAGAGGTCGCCTTAAGTTGAGTATATTAAAAAAAAAATAATTTGTCATGAATAGACCGCTTCTGCTGTATCCCATTTTCTCCCAGTGGGCATTTTTCTCTGACTAGTAAAGTGGAAAATGCAAGCTGCTACTCCTTGAAACTAAAAAGGAGAATTGGATTGCTCAGAGAGTTCATGCAACTTTTTTGTCCTGCTAGACCTGGGTAATAGAAAGTGAGGGAAGATGCTGGTAGGATTATATGATTCCGTTTTATTGTGATTGGAAAAACTTGCAACTCTTAATGTGTATCACTACCATCAAAGAAGGAGAGTCAGGAGTGGAGTATGTCCTTTGGACGCTTAGATACCTGTGCACTGAACCTCCCTGCCCCAGGGACAGGAAGATGTGACACCAGAGGAGTGGCAGAAGATCAGCAGTAACAGAATCAAGATCTAGAACATGAGGCACAGCCCTGGGTTTCTCAGCCCACAAAACAAGTAAAGCTTCGTGGCTTATTTAGACAAGGAGATTTCTTTGAAGAATGGGGTACTTCCAGGCACTTAATTGGAGGAGTTAGTTTTGCTGGTGCACAGATATAGAACCAAGTGCCTTCAGGCTAAGATTTATGGTTGAGTAGTGTGCCCTGTGGGCATTTATCAGCAGCCCTAAAAAAGCTTTGTAACATTGCTGAGAAGGGCAGAGGTTGGGCCAAGGGGCTAAGGGACAACCTGCCTACTGGCTTGGTAGAGGAGAGGCTGTCTTCACTGAAAGAATTGTGTCCTGAACATCTCTGACCCTGACTTGTAACCTATTAACTTCTCTAGTAAACCCCTTAGATGTGAATATGCAGTCTGAGTTCTGTGTGACCACTGCAAAGAATTATCAAACTCAGCTGAGTAGAGAGTACTGAGGTTGCTATGGGAGTCAATTTTCACACATTGGGATTCACTCAGGAAGTAAAATGACCTGTTTTACAAATTCTGAACATTGGGCCTATGGGTATCTCTTCTGAAACTTTCTGTATCTTTTCATATTTATAAATTTTATAAAATAAAACAAAATATCCTTAGACAATACAGAGTATGTGTGAAGTAAAGAGAGCATCGAGACAGTACTCCAGGATTATTAGTTGTTCACCAATATCCATACCCCTCTGTTTGTTGAGTCTTTCTTGGACAAATGGTTACCTGACTAAAGTCTAAATTTCAGCCTCCCTTAGCACTTGATATGGTCAAATCACATTTTTCTGGATAATGGAATGTGAGAACAAGTGAGCTATACAGATTTCAGGTTGTACTCTTAAAAGCAAACTGTCCTCCACTCTCACTTTCCCTTCACAATGACTGGGGTGCAGACAACAAGACGACATCATTGCTCAAACTGATAAAGCAACACACTAGGAGATGACGGAGAAATAAAAAGAAAAAAATCTTATATCCCTAGATAACTTATGGATGAGAACTGGTCTTCCCTGGACTTCCTACCAAACTGTTATTGTTGCTAAGTGTCATGTTGTTGTTGTTGTTAGGTGCCATCGAGTCAGTACCAACCCATAGCAACCTTATGCTGAGCTGAACGAAACACTGCCCTATCCTGGGCCAACCTCGCTACTGTTACCATGCTTGAGTCCATCGATTCTGCCACTTGGCCTATCCATCTCACTGGGGGGTCTTCCTCTTTTTCTCTGACCATCCACCTTACCAAACATGATATCCTTCTCCAGCGACTGCTCCCTCCTGACAATATGTCCAAAATATGAAAGACGAAGTTTGGCCATCTTGGCCTCCAAGGAGCACTCTGGCTGCACTTCTTCCAAAACGGATCTATTGGTTCTTTTAGCAGCCAATGGCACTTTCAATATTCTCCTCCAACACTATAATTCAAATGAATCAATTCTTCTACAGTCTTCCTTATTCACTGTCCAGCTTTCGCATGCATATGAGGTTATTGGAAACACCATGTCTTGGGTCAGGCTCACCTTAGTCCTTAAGCTGACATCATTGCTCTTCAACACTTTCAAAAGGTCTTGTGCAGCACATTTGCCTAATGCAATACGTCCTTTGATTTCTTGACTAATGCTTCCATGAGTGTTGATACTTGATCCAAGAAGAATGAAGCCCTTGATAACTTCAATCTTTTCTCCATTTATAAGAATATTGTTTATTGGTCCAGTGGTGAGGATTTTTGTTTTCTTTACATTGAGATGCAATGTAAATTACTGATCTTCATCAGTAAATGTTTTAAGTCCTCTTCACTTTCAGCAAGCAAGATTTGTGTCATCTGCATATAGCAGGTTGTTAATGAGTCTTCTTTCAATCCTGATGCCACATTTTTCTTCACAGAACCCAGCTTTTCAGATGTGCACAGCATACAGGTTGAATAAGTATGGTGAAAGAATACAACCTTGTCACACACCTTTCTTAATTTTAAAGCACTCAGTGTTCCCATGTTCTGTTTGAATAACTGTTTCTTGATCCAGGTACATAATTAATGAACACTTACTGAGCACAATTAAGTGTTCCTGAATATTCATACTTTGCAATGTTGTCCATAGCTTGTCATGATCCACACAATCGAAAGCCTTTGCACAGTCAATAAAGCACAGGTAAACATCTTTCTGATATTCTCTGCTTTCAGCCAAGACATCAGCATTGATATCCCTCATTCCACAGCCTCTTCTGAATCCAGCTTGAACCTCTGGAAGTTCTCTGTCAATGTATGATTGTAGTCGTTTCTGTATTACCTTTAGCAAAACTTAACTTGCATGGAATATCAAAGAGATTGACTGATTATTTCTGCATTCTGTTGGGTCACCTCTCTTTGGAATGGGCGCAAATATGGATCTCTTCCAATCAGTCTCAGATAGTTGTCTTCCAAATTTCTTGGCAGAGATGAGTGAGTGCTTCCTGTGCCACCTCACTTTCTTGAAAGATTTCAGTTTTTATTCCATTAATTCCTGGTGCCTGGTTCTTGCCAATTCCTTCAAAGCACCTTGGACTTCCTCCTTCAGTATCATTGGCTCTTGATCATATGCTACCTCTTGAAATGGTTGAACATTAACCATTTCCTTTTGGTACAGTGATTCTGTGTATTACTTCCATCTTCTCTTGATGCTTTCTGCATCATTCAATAATTGCCCATAGAATCTTTCAATAATGAAATCGAAGTTTGAATTGTTTCTTCAGTTCTCCCAGCTTGAGAAATGCTGAGCGTGTTCTTCCTTTTTGGTTTTCTGATTCCAGATCTTTGCACATTTTGTTGTAATATTTGGCTTTATATTCTCGAGCTGATCTTTGAAATTTTCTGTTTAGCTCTTGGACCTCTTCCATTTGCTTTAGCATCTCTACACTGGAGAGCAAGTTTCAGTGTCGCTTCTGGCATCAATTTTGACTTTTTCCTTCTTTCTTGTCTTCTCAATGACTTTTTGCTTTCTTCATGTATGATGTTCTTGATATCATCCCACAACTGTTCTGGTATTCAGTTTTAAGTGTTTAATGTATCACATCTGTTCTTCAGATGATCTCTAAATTCTGGTGGGATATATTCAAGGTCATATTTTGTCTCTCGTGGACTTGTTTTCATTTCCTTCAGTTTCGGTTTGAATTTGCATTTGAGAAACTGATGGCCTGCTCCACAGTCTGCCCCTGGCCTTGTTTTCACTGATGATATGGAGCTTTTCCATCATATCTTTCCACAGATGTAGTCAATTTGATTTGTATGTATTCCATCTGCTGAGGTCCATGTGTATAGTCTTCTGTTATGCTGTCTAAAGAAGGTATTTGAAATGAACAAATCATTGGTTTCGCAGAATTCTATCATATGTTCTCCAGCATCATTTCTGTCACCAAGGCCATATTTTCCAACTACTGATCCTTCCTCTTTGCTCCCAACCTTTGCATTCCAATCACTGGTAATGATCTTGATTACATGTTTGACAAATTTCATATTGAAGAAGTTAGTAGAATTCTTCTATTTCATCCTCACTGGCTTTAGTGGTCGGTGCATAAATTTTAATAATATTGGGCTTCCCTTTAGGTGCATGGATATTATCCTATCACAGACAGCATTGTACCTCATGACTGATCTGGATATGTTATTTTGACAATGAATGCAACACCATTTCTCTTCAGTTTGTCATTCCTGGAATAGTAAATCATGTGGTTGTCAGATTCAAAATGGCCAATACCAGTCCATTTCAGCTCACTAATGCCTAAGATATCAATGTCTATGCATTCCATTTCATTTTTGACAACTTCCAATTTTCCCAGATTAATACTTTGTACATTCCATGTTCCGATTTTCAATGGATGTTTACAGTTGTTTCTCTTCATTTTGAGTTGTGCCCCATCAGCAAATGAAGGTCCCACAGGCTTTTCTCCCATGAGCTTTACTCCAATCTCATCATCATGGTCAACTCTACTTTGAGGAGGCAGGTCTTCCCCAGTCACATTTTGAGGGTCTTCCAACCTGAGGGGCTCATTTTCTGGCACTATATCTGGCAGTGTTTCTCTGCTATTCATAAAGTTTTTCAGTGACTAAATATTCGAAGTAGTTTGTCACTCTTTCTTCCTAATCTGTCTTTGTCTGCAAGCTCATCTGAAACCTGTCCACCATGGGTGACCCTGCTGGTATTTAAAATACCAGTGGCATAGCTTTCAGAATCATAGCAACTCACAAGACACCACAGTAAGACAAACTGACAGATGAGTGCTAAGTGTTATAGCAACCCTGTAAAGGGATGGACCAGTGCTTATCTTACAGTGCGACATCTAGATATTTTCGTATGAAGGAAATAAATTTCTATCTTGTTCAAGTCATTGTTATTAAGATTTCTGCTAAAGCAGCCAAGCCATATCCTAATACAGAATGTCAACAAGATGCTATCTGTCATCCTAATTTTTAGAAAATGTAAATGAATGAGTTTGTGTGATTGTATATGTATTTGTGGAGTCCTGGTGTGGCACTGTGGGCTAATGCATCAAACTTCAATGCCATTTCAACTGCAGGGTCAGTGGTTCAAGCTCATCAGCTGCTCCTCAGAAACCCTATACAGGGTCACTATGGGTCAGAACCAACTCAAAGGCTCTTAACAACAATAACATACATGTTTGTGACTAGTGACAACCTAAGTTTTGCTAAACCAGCATTAGGAATCCACCAACAAGTACCTATTAATGACATAGTAAGTACTTACACACTAAAGCATTTTGTTTCATCTAACTAAAATCCAAGTCAAAACACATAAATGAATAGAAAAGTAAAAACACAGTCAAATCATCAAGGGGTCAAGGGTCATATTATTTGCTTTGTTTTTTTTTTTTTTAGATCCTTAGCATTTAGCACAGTGTCTGACAGGTAATAAGATAATAATATAAAGACTTAAAATTCACATTGAATTAAATGAGACACTTTTCTGATTTATTAGGAAAAATGACAGTTAATTAGTTAATTGGAGTATTTATTCATGAATGACTTCTTTCTCACTTGGAGACCAAATGATGAGATTTCTCCATCATTCTTGAACTATACAATACTTCAGACTAAAATCAGGTATAGTATTCATCCCATAAATTCCACTGTGAAATTAGGAGTCAAAATGATGTCATTAATGAAGCTTGTAGCTAAGACTTGCTGACACCTGCTGAGTTAAAATCATCCAGTGAGATATATTCTAATAGGTGGTTTATAAGTTTTACTTAAATTGCCTGTTGAATTGAGAATTTCAGAATTAGGTATATTAAATGGGCACATAAAAAAGGAATCATTAACAGCATAAAAGAATTCATACCATTTTCAAAATTAGCATATCATTTACAAAAGCAAAGGAAAATTGGAAAAGCTATGAAATGATGCATGACAGAAATAAGTACTGGATGTTGTAACAATATTCAAAATCATGAAGATCTAAGAAGTTTAAAAATATAGATAACATCTGTTCTCAATCAATTGGGATTTATTTCCTAGGAGATTTGCCAAAGCTCTGAGAAGCCTCAGAATCATATTAGAAATGCTTTGTTTGTTTTTATTGTTTTGGCTTCTCAAATGCTGATGCTTAAAGGATGGACAGCAAATTATAAACCAATGTATTTATTTGCCAATGACCTAGTTGCTATCATTCATTTGACCCTTTTGTTCTGTCTCTTTCCTTCTTTTCCTACTCTAGTTTCAGATCCAGTTTTACATTTAATATTTATACAAAATTTGTATAAATAGCATAAGATTCCATAGCATTTTAATAAATCTCACATTTGATCCTCATAGCCATGTTAGTTAGAAGGTAAAAATGGAATGCATTATGATCCTTTACTCTCCCTAATTTGCCAATGATAAAATAGAATCATAAAAGTTTAGTAACTTGTCTACAGTCTGACAGATCTTGAATTTAGGGTTCTATATCATCTCCTTTCATAAATACTAGACTGTAAGTTCAATGGAAAATCCCTGGGTCTCCTTAGCTCTTGCTATTGTTGTTGTTAGGTGCCATTGAGTTGGTACCAACTCATAGTGAATCTATGCACAACAGAACGAAACACTGCCTGCTTCTGGGACAACATCACAATCGTTTCTACGCCTGAGCCCATTGCTGACACAATTGCTGTGCCAACCTGTATCATGGGGGTCTTCCTCTTTTCCTCTGACCATCCAATAAACCAAACATGATATCCCCCTCCAGTGAGTGGTCCCTCCTGATAATATGTCCAAAGTATGAAAGATGAAGTTTGGCCATCAGTGTGAATATTTATTCTAGTATAAAAATGTATTAAAAAGTTGCTATATGTTACATAGCAGAGTACTGGTGTGGTGCTATATATAAGAGAAGAACCGGACTGTTAAAGGCAAGATTGGCTGTTCAAACTCACCAGCCACTCTTTGGAAACACAATATAGGATCACTATGAGTTGAAACTGACTCCACAGCACTTAATAACAATTAAGCACTTATTGCTGTATTGCTGTTACATGCCATCAAATCATTTCTGACCATAATGAAGAGGAAATGTTGCCTGGTCCTGCACCATTACTCACTGTTGTTGTTGTTATTGTTGTGTGCCATTGACATTGTTGTTGTTGTCAGGTGCCATCGAGTCGGAACCGACTCATAGTGACCCCATGCACAACAGAAAAAAACAATGTCCGATCCTGGGCCATTGACATTAAGGAGCAGAAAATACATGGTCTCTGTCTTCACTGATCTTATAGTTAACCAAGGGAGAAAATTAAATAAATACATAAACAAATACAGATGTATTTGTGTACTCCGATATTAGTGTTAATGAATGAAAAGCTCAGAATGCTCTAAGGAAGAATAATGAAGGGGGGGAGGGGCTTGAGTGTGTGTGTGTGAGGTCTTTGAGCTGAAATATAAAGGGAAATAAAGTTTAGCGATTAACAACAACAAACAAAAGGTGAACAAGACAGTGGGTCCAATGAGAAAGATCAGCATGTGCAGATGATCTGAGGCATGAAAGTACCTAATTTTCCAGGAGCTCACAGAAATCCAGTGGGACTACATATTCCTGTACAAGGCAGGAGGATTTTCTAAGTCACGTAGGTTGTTGTAAGCCCTGTTGATGAGTTTGAGCTTTACTCCAAGTGCAAAGAGCGCCTACTGTAGTGTGAAGAGACATGATCCAATTTATGTTTTAAAGGATTGCTCTAACTTCTCTGTAGAGAATTGATTGGAGTGAGACAAAAATATAAGTAGATAAACAAGACAGAAGACTCTCATAGTAGTTCAAGAGAGAAATGATAATGGCATTGACTAAGACAGCCATGAAGGTAAGAGAGAAAAGTGAATTGCCTTAAGATGTATTGAAAGTACAATTGAAAAGACTTGATGTGGATGGAAAGGATGAGATCAACATCAAGGCTGACTTGCCAGTGTCTGGACATGTCATTTATGGAATAATTATCACCAGTTTAATGTTTTCCTTGCTGCCATATTCATAGTTAAGATTTCATACACACATAACTCCAGATAATGAGATTCATGTTTCAGGCTTATTGACATATCATTTCTCATTCTAAGCAGTAGCAGTCCATGGTATTTTTAACAGGAATTTATCCTTCTCATATTCATATTGAGATTGTGTTAGAGCACATAAAAAATGTATTTATATATCTGAAAGTGTGAGGGGAAAAGAACGGGTTTTTAACACCTCTCTATGTAAAGACTTAGATGTGATTGTTGGTAGTTTTCCAAGGAGAGGAAAAGGCATTCCCCATTTTTAAGATATAAAAGACAAGTATAATTCTTGAGAGTCTTTATAGTCTTTAAAAATAATGACATTAGCCCTTGGAAGAAAAACAACTGAAGAAAATCCTGCTCAGTCGTTCACTAACATATATATCTCATTCCTTTTCATTTCCCAATCAATATTGAGGAGACTCCATTTCTTTTGGATGAAGAGCATATTTACTATGAGAGATAAGTGCATTGTTGTTGTTGCTGTTAAATGTCATCAAATCACTTCCAACTCATAGTGACCCCATGTAAAATGAAACAAAACACTACCCAGTCCTGCTACATCCTCACAATTGTCATGTTTAATTACATTGTAACCACTGAGTGTCTTCCTCTTTTCCTCTGACCATCTACTTTACCAATCATGTTGTCCTTTTCTAAGAGTTGGTCCTTGCTGATAACATGTCCAAAGCATGTGAGACAAAGTCTCACTGCCCTCACTTCTAAGAATTCTGAGGGTACTTCTCTCAAAACAAATTAGTTTGTTTTTCTGAAAGTCTATGGTACTTTCAATTTTCTTCACCATAAATCAAAGGCATCGATTCTCCAATGGTCTTCCTTATTTATTGTCCAGCTTTCCCAGGCGTATCAGGCAATTGTAAACACTATGGCTTGAGTTGGGTGTACCTTAGTCCTCAGAGTGACATCTTTACTCATTAACACTTTAAGATAGGTTTTGTTGTTGTTGCTGCTGTTAAGTTCCATCAGTTGGTTCCAATTCATAGCAACCCTGTAAAGGGTTTCTAAGGAGTGGCTGGTGAGTTTGAACCACCAACCTTGCAGTTAGAAATTCTATACTTTCCTAATAATACTTAATACATATAGGTACAGTGCTTTGTATTGCTATATGGACTTTGCACCTATTATCCAGCTATGGACCCTTCAATTGGGTGATTGGTGATGCTGTTAACTGCAGTTGGGTCTCTCCATGACTCATGTGCACCTCATGCACAATGGAACAAAATGCCGCCTGTTTCTACACTATTCCCATCATCAACTGTGGATCTGACCATTGTGATCCATAGGGTTTGTACTGACTAATTTTCAGAAGTACATCACCAGGCCCCTTTCTTCCTCATCCATGTTAGTCTAGAAACTCTGCTAAAACATGGTTAGCATCATTGCAATATACAAGTTATCATTGATGGGTGACTGATAGGTGACCAGAAACTGAACCCAAATTTCCCTCTTGGAAGGTGTGAGCTCTACTACGGAAGCATCAACTGGATGATTCTGCTCATTTTAAAGCTAAGAATAAAAGGCGCTGTCCTTAGTGATTTTTAGGCATTAATCAGCCTAATCCTCACAACAATTTAACAGTCTAAGGGATTGGAATAAACACAAGACGTATCACTTGATAAGGCTGGAACTTGATAAGCAGAGTCCTTGAGTTCTTAGCATTCTGCAGACTCGTGATTAAGCCCAGGGGGAGTTAAAGGCACTTTGATTTATTCTTAAAACTAAGAATAAAAGGTGCTGTCCTTAGTGATTTTTAGGCATTAATCAGTTTAATCCTCACAACACTTTAATAGTCTAAAGATTTGGGATAAACACAAGAAGTATTACTTGATAAGGCTGGAACTTGGTGAGTAGAGTCCTTAAGTTCTTAGCATTCTGCAGAGACTCATAATTAAGCCCAGGGGGAGTTAAAGGCACTTTGATTTAATTCTCCAGTAGAGAATTCTACCCTCTGCCATGTTTCACAGGCTGGAAGAGTGTGTCAGGACACAACCCCAGCCCCTACAGTATAAGCTGAGTCTGGGCATGGCCAGTGCTAGTGACTAGGCTGATACTCATGAACTCCTCAGTCCTAGAGCACAAGAACTGATGTATGCAGATCTGACTTGAAGTCAAAGCTAAGAGGAGCTAACAGGGAGAAGGTTTACAGATGCTAGGAAACACAGGAAGAAATGGGAACGGAGTGAGGGATAGTTCTTCTTTTGGATGTGTCACATTAAATAAATTGCCTTCAGAGTTCAATACCTGACAAATGACATGCGACATCATAGAGGCTGCTAATTGTCAGAGTATAAATTCTCCTCGAATTTTAGCTGGACACTTGGCAGTACTGAATAAAGACTGAATAGTTCCCAACCTCCTTTACATCTAGGTATAGCCATATGATGAAGCACTTTTTAAACATTTAATTTTGATGTCATTATAGGATTATAAAATGTTGCAATAATCAGACAGAGAGGTTCAGTGTAATCATGATCCCATTTCTCCCAATGGCAGTACCTTATATAACATAAGTGCATTAATAAAACCAGGAGATTGACATTAGCCAATGGAATTTAAACAGAAATAAAGATTGTTTCCTCTCCTTTCACCCTTACTTCGTTTCATTGTCAGGGAAGAGTATGACATCACTGAAGATGGAACATTCCTCTTCACTCATTCTTAGGATTTAGGTTCAGAATTCAAGAATGGAAGGATGGCAAAAGAGCAAGAGAGAAGGATCCTGGCTCTCTGAACTGTAGAGATGTTATACTTACTTTAAACCACCTTTTCTTATAGAAGTGTGTAAACTGCCACACAAGCCGTCATCATCCTTTTCAGCAACCCAGTATCATCTCCAAATCTGCAGTTCTGGTCATCCTGCAGATCATTTCTTTATTACTTGAATTCCTTTGTCAAGAAACTCACATTATTGACCAGATGCTGTTGTTAAGTACCGTCGAGTTAGTTCCGACTCATAGCGACCCTGTACAGGGTGTCTGAGGAGTAGTTGGTGGGCTTGAACTGCCAACCTTGTGGCTAGTATTCCAGTGCTTATCCCAGAGCACCACATCAAGACTCGTATCGATCAATATAAGCCTGTAAATCCATCTAGTAGCTGCACACATGCAGACTTACCAGTGTTTGATGTATTCTTTATGCTTTATTTTTTTTAACAAACATTTAGTGTGTGCCTATGTGCTGGACCAATAAACAACATTCTTATCAATGGATAAAAGATTGAAGTTGTCAAGGACTTCATTCTTCTTTGATCAACTATCAACACTCATGGAAGCAGCAGCCAAGAAATCAAACAACATATTGCATTAGATAACTGTTACACAAGACCTTTTTAAAGTGTTGAAGAGCAAAGATGTCAGCTTGAGGACTGAGGTGCTCCTGACCCAAAGCCATGGTATTTTCAATAACCTCATATACATGCGAAAGCTGGACAGTGATTAAGGAAGATCATAGAAGAATTGATGTTTTTGAGTTATGGTGTTGGAGAATATTGAAAGTACCACAGGCTGCCAAAAGTACCAACAGATCTGTGTTGGAAGAAGTACAGCCAGAGTGCTCTTTGGAGGCCAGGATGGCCAAATTTCGTCTCTCACATACTTCGGGTATATTGTCAGGAGGGACCAGTTGCTGGAGAAGGATATCATCTTTGGAGGGTGGAGGGTCAGAGAAAAAGAGGAAGACCCCCAGCAAGATGGATTGGTAAAGTGGCAGCATCAATTGGCTGAAGCATGGCAACAATTGTGAGGTTAGCCCAGGACCAGGCAGTGTTTCCTTCTGTTGAGCATAGGGTTGTTATGAGTTGGTACCCAGCTGATGGTACCTAACAACAACTATGTGCTGGTGGTCTGTCCTGGAGCTACAGAGAAAAATAACCCATGATTTCCATTCTTGGGAAGATGTCCCTGGGTGGCATAAGCTATTAACTGAAAGACTGGCATTTCAAATCTATCCAGAGGCACTTTGAAAGAAAAGTCTGCTGATCTACTTCCAAAGATCATGTTGTTAATATTGTTGTTGTCATTCTCAATTGCTATGGAGTCAGTTCTGACTCATAGTGACCCTGTATAGGGTTTCTGAAGAGTGATTGGTAGGTTTGAACTGCTGACCTTGTGGTTCAAATCGACCTTGCAGTCCAGCACATTAACCCACAGCACCACACCAGGAGTCCATTGAAAATTCTATGGAGTATAAGTTCTATTTGGACACACAAGGAGTTAACTCAGTGGTAACATGGATTTTGGGCTTTATCCATTCACAGGAGGGTCCAATCTAGGAGAAAGAAAGGCACAAGAGGATATAATTAAACAAATTAAAACAGCATTGGGTTATTTTTTACCCATCAGGGTGGCAAATACATTGTTGTTGTTATGTGCTGTGGAGTCGGTTCCGACTCACAGCGACCCAGTACAGGGTTTCTGAGGCTGTATGGGAGCAGAAAGCCTCATCTTTCTCCCATGGAATAGCTGGTAGTTTCAAACTGCTGGTCTTAAGGTTCATAGCCCGATTCATAACCACTATGCTACCAGAGCTCCTTGGCAAATATACATAGACAACTGTAATATCCTTAAGGCAAAGGGGTAAGAACATCCAGGAGATAATAATTAACTCTGAGTGCACAGAAAGATCCACCAACAATGGGGCTGTAACATGCACTGAATATGGTAAATATTGACAATCAATAGTTGTTATAAGATTGAGGTAATAGTTGCACAATGCTGTAAAAATACTAAAAACCTTTGAATTATGCACTTTGAATGAGTGAATTGTATACTAAGTGAACTATATATTAATAAAATTGTTACCAAAAATATGCCAAGTATTTTCAAGCATGAAGAGATAAGAGTTGGAGGTATTGAGAAATTAAGAGAAGTTGCAGAAATGGAAACTACTTTGTCAAAAAATTTGAATTAAAATAGGAAAGAGGTTTCATAATTTTAATATAAAAAAGAATAAATTTTTGATTCATATATCATTCCATCATCTCCTCTTCACAGAGATGATCTTGTGTCCTATCATGTTAGCCATCATTGTAAAACCTAAATCGCACTGTTTGAGCTAGGCAAGATTCACATGGCAAGGAGAAGCAACAAGAGTTGACTCAGGTGGTGTTTGTTTATACTTCTTCAAACAGCACTTGCCAAACATATTTACATTTCCTAGGTACCGGAATCCAGGAGTGGTCCACTGCTTCCTAACCAAAAACACAAGCACCATCAGTAGCACTTAACTGCTTTTAAGAGCTGTAGGGTACACAGAGAGCATCCAGCATCCCATTGCCCCCAAGAGGCACAGTGTAAGTACAATCACTTTCAAATGTCACATAAGATTCCCAAGCTGCAGAAGTTTGGTGGTGGTGGACTCAGTTCTGTCTCATTTCAACCCTTTATAGGGGTTCTGAGGCTGTAAATCTTCACAGGAGCAGAAAGTCTCATCTTTCTCCCATGGACTAGCTGGTAGAGATGAACTGCTGAGCTTGAGGTTAGCCCCACAACTCATAACCCACTATCCTACCAGAGCTCCTAGCAGAAATTTAATGCCCTCAAATATTCTTACAGATTTTTAAATCTGTATGTATTTAGAATCTGACCACTAAATAAAGAAGAAGTAAATAAATCGATAGACAGACAGACAGAAAGAAAGAAATGTAGATAGATAGTTGTTGTTAAGTGCCATTTTGTCAGTTCCAACTCTTGGTGACTCTGTATAGGGTTTAACGAGCTGCTGGTAGTTTGAACCATCAACTTTGTAGTTCACATTTCAGTGTTTATTCTACAGTGCCACACTAGGACTCCAGATAGATAAAGGATAGATAAAATAAAGTTTCTGTTACTGTCCCTGCAATGATATGTAGCTTAGTTGTTGCATTTATGATTTAGGTTCAGAATTCACTAATGAAAGTATCTTACCAATTAAGAAGAAATCTTATAGCATTAATAGTCATACTTTGGGAGCTCTTCAAAACACCATTTTCTTCCTTAAGTGAAACTTCAATCAAAGTATGAAACTTGTTTAAAACGGAGAAAATGTAGCAATTCAGACCTCTGCTACAAATTTTAAAAACATCAGAAGTCCTGAATTCCAGTTCTGTCTAGTCATATTCTTGGCCAAATCATTCCCCAGTCCAGACCTCAATTTCTTATCATTAAATAAAGATGTAGGATTAGCTGAACAGTTCAATGTTTAGTGATTCTTTGATAGGAAAAAAAAAATCAAACAAAATAGCATCTTGCTGTTTTATACACGGTCATACAGACTTGAAATGATATTTCAGCCTTCAAAAGTCAACTGGCAGACTTAGAGGACTAGAGTAAGGAGTGAAGCATCCAGCTGATATGAAGTGAGGGGAGATACACAAGAACACCTATACTTGCAGATACTACCCACTTGACCTGGCTTCAATGGCTGGATGATCAGAACTCGACTAGACGAAAGAAGGGGGTGATGAGAGTAATCTGCTACAATTTGATGAACTTGACCTATACTTATGGATGTAGTAGTTCAAAAGAGGGAACAAATCTTTACAGTGAGAATCATTCCCAGCCCCTTGGTACACAGGATTGACAGGGATGGGCAACTTAGACATTGGCTACCCAAAATGGGGGGCTACAAAGTCAAGAAGTGACTGGCTTCCAAGCTTAATTGCTATCAGGGAGCCTAGTTCTAGAGAAGGTGGTGGGGTGGGTGGGGAGGTAGAATCTCCACTGAGTGGTTTCCAACCTGTCTGGACTAGGCTGATGAAAGGAGATGGGGATAAGACTCTTGTGGTTCAATAGTGAATAATTGCTATCAGGACCTACTGTGAGTGTTGGAAATGTAAAGGTAGACATTTTGTAACAAAAGGATGGGAGTGATTGATTTTACAGTGCATGACCAGAGGTCCCTGGGACCATCAAGGGAGAAGAGCAGAATGCAGGACCCTATCCAGAGAAGCAGTGACATCAGAGATAGATGCACAGTCGATGATGTGGAGAAATGAAGTGGCTGGGGACTTGGACTCAGG
>NW_006408532.1:21891195-21922160 GCF_000296735.1 Chrysochloris asiatica | reverse complement strand
TGATGCATGAAGGGGATTGTAATCATTGCAATGAAGCAAATTACGATAGGATGAATGTAAAGCTAATGTTCTCCCATGTAAACCATCACTTAATTCACAATAAAAACATTTTTTAAAAAAGTCAACAGGCAGAATGTAAAGAGATCCTTCAAATATCTGGTCTCAAGCTGAGATCCTTTTGTAATGTATAAATTCAGCAGACAGACTGACCAGAGGAAGACTCCTCCGTATTACAGAGCTTGCTTTCCATAGACACTCCTCCAGGAAAAGAAATCCTAATCAAAAAGGAAAATAATTGATCAAAATTAAATATTAAATAAACTGGTGTGGTGCTGTGGATTAAGGCACTGGACTGAAACATCAGTTTGAACCACAAGCTTGGCAGTTCAAGCTCAGAAACCCTGTGCAGGGCCACTATGGGTCAGAACCAACTCTACCACACTTAACAACAGCAACAACAATTGGAGCCAGGAGGACACAGCTATATTTTCTATATCTCTTATTTTCTATATCTTATATTTTCTATCAGAATCTAGAATAATAAATGAATAGTTAGCAGTCTCCTACTCCTCTTAGTTAGCATGTGCTATCTTAAGGTCAAATCGATCATGCTCTCATTTCATCAAATCTTCTTCTTCCCCTGTTTCCATCTGAATCTAAATGTACTATAATTCAAATGGACTCATCAGGTGTTTAAGAAGGTGACAATGGAGGGTTGCCTCCCAGATACACTCCCCCTGATTTGGGGAGAAAGATTGAAGTCGTCATAGAGTTCATTTTACTTGGATCCACCGATGGAAGCAGCAGCCAAGAAATCAAATGAAGAAATCAAATGCATTAGGCACAAGACCTCTTTTAAAAATATTCAAGAGCAACATTTCACTCTGTGGACTAAAGTATGCCTGACCCAAGCCATGGTATTTTCAATAGCCTCATATGCATGTGAAAGTTGGACAATGAGTAAGGAAGACCATAGAAAAATTGATGTATCTGAGTTATGGTACTGGAGAAGATTAAAGGTACCATGGACTTCCAGGAGAACAAGCAAATCCATGTTGAAAGAAGTACAACCAGAATGCTCCTTAGAAGTCAAGATGGCCAGACTTCATCTCTCTTACTTCAGACATGTTATCAGGAGGGACTAGTCCCTGGAGAAAGGATATCATGCTTGGTAAGTGGAGGATTAGTGAAGTAGAGGGAGACCTCCAATGAGGTGGAGTGTCACAGTGACAGTAACAATGGGCTCAAGTGTAGCAGTAATTGTGAGAATGGAGCAGGACCAAACAGTGTTTCATTCTGTTGGACATAGGGTCCCTATGAGTTGGAACCAACTGGATGGCACTTAACAACAACAGCGTTCCCAGATTAAGTCATTCCCTGACTAACCCACAGATATCTGGAAAGCCAGACAGCCTGGTTCTTTTATTTCTTGATTTATTCTTTTCAAGAAAGCCAAATGAAAAATAGAAGCCCTTCAAATTAATAAGACTGTATCTCAAGACAAGTTCTGAAGACTCTACTCAGAAATTCATTAAAAGGCAATCCGTTTGTATACATAATAGATCAAAATTGATAGCAATAATTAAATTTTAATTAGGAAAATTCCTAATGATAGATTTCACAGCCTCTTCTATATGCCTTATAAGTATGCATTCACTCATTTATTCAACAAACATTTTTGAGTGCAAATGTGTGCCAGAGTCCATGCTAAGGAGGAGGAATTCAAAGAGAAAATAAGTTTATGAAAATATAACTATGACCTACCTAAATTTCAGTATAGGCCAAAATGTGGTTCCTAAGAAAATGTTGATAGAGTTTGCTACACACAAAACATCTCATGCAGCTTGGGTATTCTCTGTGTGCTTTCCAAAGACTAGGATCTGGAAAATAATATCCAAGTTTGATCTCAATCTCACAGCCTGAGCAAATACATTCTCTGTCCAGAAAAACAGATCCTGGCTTCCGAAAGTCTGTGTGACTTGGAAGATGTTGCGTTTATTAGCAGGAACTGTGTTATTTTGAGGCTGAAACCACTTCTGTTTCAAATAGCATAAAGTTGTACCCAGGAATGATGAAAATGCCAAAAGTCATTTCCAGCATTCCAGGTGATT
The DNA here is from genome assembly GCF_000296735.1 of Chrysochloris asiatica. Taxonomy (NCBI): domain Eukaryota; kingdom Metazoa; phylum Chordata; class Mammalia; order Afrosoricida; family Chrysochloridae; genus Chrysochloris; species Chrysochloris asiatica. Next base: position 21,920,049 of record NW_006408532.1, on the reverse strand, counting down.
AAAAAATTGAAAACCAAATTTTTGGGGTGAAAGCAAGTGTATAACAAGTGTTTATTCAAAATTTTATATAAGAATATTATTTTCTTCACATTTCTGCATTGCACATCCATTCTTCCTTTTCCCACATAATCAAATGGCACATATTATCCCAAAAGCAAAGACACAAGAACCTGTTTTCTCTTGAGCTTTCTTTTTATGAAAATACTTTCCTTTGTCTTTTATGAAATCTTTCCAGAAGCACTGAAACCCAGGGGGTAAGAGTCCTAGAGGTCAAATATTTCTCTCACTTTACTTATTGGAGGAGTTGTCCTGTGATGCTGCACTGCAAATTGGTCTGAATTACAAGATAGGCAGTTCAAACCCACCAACCGCTCTTTGGAAACCTTATACTTTCACCATGAGTCAGAACTGTAGCATCAGCACTGGACTGCAAACCACAAGGTTGGCAGTTCAAACTTACCAGTTGCTCCTCGGAAACCCTACACAGGGCTACTGTAAGTCAGAACCAATTCAACCGCGCTTAACAACAATGTAACCTCAGACCGTGCTTCTCTGTCACTTGCTGTGAAGCTGATTTCAACCCACTGTGACCCTATGTGTGTCAGAGTAGAACTGGCTTTTCAATGACTGATTTTCCAGATTTTCCATGCGTTTCTAGGCACCTCCATGTGTAGCCCAATTACTAGTCTTTCTGTTAGAAGTCAAGCACTTAATAATTTGCACCAACCAGGGATTCTTATTTTCTACCCCCAGCTATTTTTATGGCATTGTACAATCATACTCAAACTATAGATATTGAAGCTAGAACCACCAAAGAAAGATGAACTAAATTCTGCCCTCAAATAATAGAAAAGATTGTTGGGGCAGAAGTGCATTAGTATAATTTTCCTTTCAAAGCTTCACTATGCTTCCTTTCTTCTTTACAAGAAAGTACTAATGCTCTGATGAATAGTGTACAGTTCTTGAGGTGTATTATCCAAACCAGCCTTCCTCTAATATTAGTAAGAAAAACAAAGAGAAAGAAGGCATCCCAGAATGGATTCCCCTGAACCCTGCTTCCTGCATCAGGACTTCCTAACTCTTTTAAACTGTGGTTAAAAAATAAATAAATAAATAATCTATCTTTAATCACCACCATCTCCTTAGGGTTTCAAAGCAATAGCCAGCAGTTCATCTTGGAGGCGCAAACTCTTCCCTGACTTACTCATTTATCTCAAGTCAAGTGTAGAAAGTTTCTTGGCAGCTATTCAGAGGAACAGAGGTGAAACCTCCAATTAAGATAGACTTACTTGTACTCATCTAGCCAAGAGTTTCCCTGCCTTATTCCCCTCCCTTACTCTAATTTAAGAGGTAGGAGCTTATGTACTCAACATTCATTTATTCCCGTTAAGAGTAATTATCTCAATTTTTGATGATGCTTGCAACTGTCAAAGAGTGATGGTATGTCAGTAAGATGTTTCTCTCCATTCGGGAAGAAAATATGAGAGGCTTTAGAACAAGGTTAGCTCTCAATTCACAACCAGTAAATTAATAAGACTCTTTAAGTACAAGATTCAAATTTCAACTTCCTTAATAGGCTGCAATTTTTATGTCTTATCTGTCTTCTTTAAATCTAAATGACGGAAGAGACACAGAGTAAGGAACTTTTGTGGTATCAGGATAATACTTTTACAGGGTAAGTCCAAAAGTATTGCTACAAACTCACAGAAACCTTTTTTTATACAAAAATATCAAAATGTGAAGCTATTGTTTCTTAACATTACTTCTATCTAGATCTATACACTCCTGAAAGTGGTGTTTGCACCTCTCTAATACCTTCTTCAAAATCTTCTGTGCTTTTCTATTTATACCAAGTCAAAATGGCAGTTTAAGTATACTTGAGGGACCCAGTTGTATTCCTTTTCAATGTTCTTTGTGTTTGGGGAACAAAAGGAAGTCTAAAGGAGAAAGCTTAGGGCAGTAGAGTGGATTGGGTAAGGTTTCCCAAGGAAATTCTGATAGAACACCACCGGTAACCCTCAAAAAATGAGCAGGTACATGGTTTTGATGGGAAAATATTCCTTCTTGCAACTTTCCTGGCCTTTCTTACCACCAATGCAGTTTTCAATTTTCTTAAAATTTCTTCATAAAAAGCGCCTGTGATTATCCTATGAAATTTGAGAAAATCTATCAAGATTGCCCCTTGGGGATTCCAATAAGAGTCACTATAACCTTCAGAGCTGACGTCTGTGTCTTAAATTTCCCTGGCCCAGCAGATTTCCTGGAAGCCACTGTTTAGATTGGACCTCTTTTTCTTTTTTTCTGAAGCATTGGACTGCTAACCACAAGGTTGGTGGGAACCCTAGGAGTCAGAACCAACTCCATGGCATTTATCAACAACCACAAAGACGACTAAGACAAGTGTATTACTGAGAGAATTTGTCTGCAGCCATCCACTGATCACATAGATGTGTTTAAACACATTTTGTTTGGAATAAACCCATTATTGTATGAACTGAAACTTGTGTAGCAATACTTTTTTACTTACCCTCATATTAAAAGAACCAATTACACAATCCAGGGTGAATAAGTAGCCTCCAAGATTAGGTTCCATCCCACCAACATTGAAACAAGCTTAAATCCCTCTTATCCCAACAAAATACTTACTCCCCACAATGACATGCTCTAATTCTCTCTTCTCTCTCTCTTTCTGTCTCCCTCTTTCCTTGCACTCCTCGTCTGCCTTTCCAGAATGTTTATCAGAGTTGTCTCTGTCGATGCCTACTCATTTCTAAACACACTACTTAATCTGGCTTCAGTCCACACCACTTAATTAAAACTGTTCTCTCCAGAATCAGTAGTCCCATGTTTGTGGCTAAATCCCATAGACAGTTTTCAATACTTCCCTTATAAAAGACAGCTTATTACTTCCTTTGACTTTGAGCACTATGGGAAATTGTCTTAACTCCCTCTTATCACATGGACTATGTAGAAGTACTGGGCTCTTCCAAAGGGCTTTGTAAAAAGATGTTAGTTCTTGGAAGTGCATAGGACCTTAGGTGGAATCCTGAGCCCCATCAGAACCTTCAGAGGTGGGACATTCCCACTAGAAAGGCCAAGCAGAACCAACCTGGAACAGCTAGAGTGACAGAAAATACATCTTCCAAGAAAGATCATCAGGTTTTTCCAAGAAAAACCCAAAACAAAAATGGCAATATAACTGGCTACTACAAGAGTAAGCAAGTTGTTTGCCAGGAAGCTATCAAGGCAAGCAATGAAGTTCCTTCAGGACAAACCCCCCTCTAAGGTTGAAATTCAAAAGGAGCATATAAGTAGGCATGTAAGCTTGCTGATGACCACATTGGTCTGCTGGTGAGTGGAAGAGGGGGAAAGGCAGCAATTAAGAAATTGAATGAGTTCAACCATGGTCCATAGACTTCTGTTGACCTGGAGATGAGAGAGAGAAGAGGAAGGGCTGGTTGGTCCAAAGCATGATGAGACCTGGGGACACCTGAGTCCATGGACAAGGACATAGCTACAGAGGGCTACAGCTGAGAGTGAAACACCCAGCTGATATGAAGTGAGGGGAGATGCCCAAGAACACCCAAACTTGCAGATAGTACCCATTTGACCTAACCTCGATGGCTTGATAATCAGAACTCGACTAGAGGAAGATTTTTGTTGTTGTTGTTGTTGTTCATGAAGGAAGCGAGGGTAAATTGCTGCAATTTGATGAACTTGACCCATACTCATGGAAGTAGTAACTCTAAATACCAACAGAGAGGGAAGGAGTCTTCACATCAAGTATAAATGTTATCCCCTCTGTACACAGGGTAGATAAGGATAAGCAACTTAGACATTGGCTACCTATAATGAGGGGGCGATGAAGTCACGCAGTAACAAGCTTATAAGGTTTTAAGAGGGAGTTTAGTTTAAGAGTGTGTGAAGAAGAAAGAGTCCCCACTGAATAGTTGTCATCTTGTCTAAATGGGTCTGCTGAAAAGAGACGAGTATAAGATTCTTATGATTCAATAGTGAGTAATTGTTATCATGAGTAATTGTGACTGTCACAATTGTAAAGGTGTAAGTTTTGTGGCAAAAATGGGGGAATAGTTCATCTTACAGTCCAGAAACAAAGGACCCTAGGACCATCAAGGGAGAAGAGTACAAGTGGAATGTGAGACCTTATCCAGAGACGCAGCAACACCAGAGATGGAGGCAGAGATGGGGACATGGAGAGAGGGAGCAGCTGAGGACTCTTAGATTCATGGACTAAGAAGAGAGGAACTAAGAGCTGGCAGTCAGGTAGCAGACTTGCAGAATGTGCCCTTTGGTGGTGCAAATTATAATATATGTCTGTTTTATTTTTGTTTTTTTTTAAAAAAAGCTAAAGTGAGTAGAGAGAAATACTGTTACCTGATGGTACATGGAGGGGATTATAACCATTGTAATGAAACAAGATGTATGATTTGTTTGCATGTAAAACTGATGATCTGCCCTGTAACCTTTCACTAAATTCACATTAAAAACTTAAAAAAAAAAAAAAATTGTTAGTTGCCATCAAAAGGCCCAATTCATGCCAACCACCTGGATAACAGCAGAAAATACTGCCAGTTGTGTGTATAATCAAGATCAGTTGAAGACAGGATCATTGCGTTCTATAGAGTTTTCACTGATGGATTTTGGAAGCAGATTACCAGGCCTTTCTTCCTAGTTCATCTTAACTCTGAAAGCTCTGTTGAAACCTGTTCAACACCAGGCCAACATGCAAGCCTCCTCTGACATGAGGTACATTGGATGGGAATTCAACCTGGAATCTCCCAAGTAGAAGAACAGAATTCTACCCCCACTGCCTTCTTACAAAAATGAAGAACCTGTTATGTGTCAGTCACATATAGTAATTCATTTAAACCTGACAATAATCCTAAAGAGTCAACTAAAATAATAGAAAGACAGCAGAGATAAAAATAGTAATAGAGATAGAGAGAAAAAGAAAAAAATGTACCACTCTTTAATTAGATTTGTTGGCTGTAAGAACATACCTGTTATTTGCTTATCATCACTAAAGGGCATAAACACAGAGCATAAACAGGAAAGAGGTGAATAAAAGGAACATGAAATATAGTGCCAGCCTGTGCTATAAATTCTCCCACTCTGCCCATTGCAGCTTGTTGCTGGGTTTAGGTGCCGTTGAGTTGACTTCAGTTCATCATTACCTCATGTGCAGACTAGAAGTGCCCTTAAGGGTTTTCTATGCTATAATCTTTGCAGGAGCATATTATCAGGACTTTCCTACCAAGAAACCAAGAGTAGGTTCAATTCACCAACCTTTCAGTCAGTAGTTAGTGCTTAGTCTGTGTCATAGAGTTAACTTCATAAGCATTTCTTGACAAATGAGTGGGTTAACTCGGGGATAAGCACACTCTCAAGATTGGGTCTTGAACATGGAATTTCTATTTTCTGTCTCTGGACAATAAATCTAAAGATTTTGAGAGAAAGGTTCTCCATCAGGAAGAAGCAGCAGAAAGTTGCAGGCAGAAAAGTCTGACTTTTAATTCTAGTGAAATAACCCAGGACTTCACAGAAGTTAAATAGGTGAATAGCCAGAAATTTAAAGAGCAATTTTGAAAGAAAATAAGTATTTGATTTGAATGTAACAATTAAATAAAATTAAAATTACATTTGGAGAAACAATTCCCAACAGTTCAGGAAATTTCTTTGTTGTTTTTCTTTTCTTTTCTTTTCTTTTCTTTTTTTTTAATCTTGCTGTTATAGAATGTGGAAATCATTGAACAATATCATTAGTATTACACCCAAGTAAAATTTTGCTGGAGATAATTCAAACATGGTTGCAACAGTACATTCACAAAGAACTGCCTGAAAATCAAGCTGGATTCAAAAGAGGACGGGAAACTAGGGGTATCACTGCTGACATCAGATGGATATTGGCTAAAAGCATAGAGTACCAGAAAGGTGTTTACTTGTGCTTTAATGACTATGTAAAGGCTTTCGACTGTGTACATCATGACAAACTATGAATAACACATTATGAAGAATGGGTATTCAGAACACTTACTTGTACTTACTCATGAGAAAACTACATAGACCAAGAGGCAGTTGTTAGAACAGAACTAGAGGATATGGGATGGCTTAAAATCATGAAAGGTGTATGCTGAGATTGTATTCTTTTACCATATTTATCCAATCTGTATGCTGAGCTAGTAATCCAAGAAACTGGATTATATGAAGAAGAACTTGGTATCAGGATTGAAGGAAGACTCATTAACATCCTATTATAATCAGAAGATAGATACAACCTTGCTTGATGAAAGCAAAGAGGACTTAAAATACTTACTGATGAAAATCCAAGAGTACACTCTTCATTGTGTATTGTGCTTCCATGTAAAGAAAACAAAATTCCTCACAACTGGACCAATAAATAATATCATGATAAATGGAGAAAAGATTGAAGTTGTCAAAGACTTTGTTTTGCTTGGATCCACAATCAGCATTCAGGGAAGCAGCAGTCAAGAAATCAAAGTATTGAATTAGGCAAATCTGCTGCACAAGACCTCTTTAAAGTGTTAAGGAGCAAAACTTAGTTTGAGGACTATGGTGGGCATGACCTAAGCCAGGATAGTTTCAATTGCCTCATATGAATGTGAAAGTTGGACAATGAATAAGCAAGGCCATCATATAACTGATGCATTTGAGTTATGGTGTTGTAGAAAATATTACAAGTACCATGGACTGTTAGAAGAACAAACAAATCCATATCAGAAAGAATACAGTCAGAATGTCCCTTAGAAGCTAGGGTGGAGAGACTTCATCTTTCATACTTAGACATGTTATTATGAGGGACCAGTCCCCTGGAGAAGGACATGATGCTTGATAAAATAGAGGGTTAGTGAAAAACAGGACAATCCCCATTGGGATGGATTGACACAGTGGCAGCAGTAATAGGCTCAAAGATAACAATTGTGAGGATGGAGCAAAACTGGGCAGTGTTTGGTTGCACATTGTTGTTGTTGTTGTTAAGTGTCATCATGTCGGTTCTGACTCTCATGACCCTGCATAGGGTTTCACAGGTGCGACTGATGATTTCAACCACAAACTTTGTGGTTAGTTAGAAAATCAGTGTTGTTCATACAGCGCCACACAAGGACTCCTATGTTGTGCAAAGGGAGGCTATAAATCAAAGTAACTCAATGACACCTAATAAGAAGTGTCTTGTACTATTGTATTTCTAGGCTATTCACAGCTGGATTTATAAATGTGATGGATAAATTCTGGAAGAATCATGGAAGAAGCTTCAAAATGATCATTATGAAATTGAAATAAATGGAAAAATAACATAATAAGCTATAGTCTCCAATTCACATATAATTCTTTGGTTTGACAAGGTGGTACCTGAATTATAGTAGGATACCATTTGATAACGTAGTGGTTACGAATCGGGCTGTGAACCGCAAGGTCAGCAGTTCGAAACTACCAGCTGTTCCACGGGAGAAAGATGAAGCTTTCTCCATGGCACATAACTACATTTATAGTAGGATACCATTTGATAACGTAGTGGTTACGAATCGGGCTGTGAACCGCAAGGTCAGCAGTTCGAAACTACCAGCTGTTCCACGGGAGAAAGATGAAGCTTTCTGCTCCCGTAAAGATTTACAGCCTCGGAAACCCTGTGCAGGGTCACTATGAGTCGGAACCGACTCCACGGTACTTAACAACAACAACAACCATTTGATAATGTCATCATAAATCAGATCTGATTTAAGTCATTTACTTAAATGTCATTAAACATAATACCTTTGTTTTGTTTTCTTTTATTATCGCCTTTCATTATCAGTATTTTTGTGAATTCGATCTTTATCTTTGGGAGTTGGAAACATTACATACAGATTTACAGATACATTTTAATAAATACATACATAAAAATACACAAATTATAAAAACATATGCAGACAATGAAGAAGAATTTGGCAAGGTTGGCATTTTGTCAGTTATGTTATTACCATAACTCCATTGTGGAAGCTTCGGGATCATCTGGATTGTCCCTGAAAATACGGAGAGCTCTACTAGTCAGAAAATTAGTGAGAATTGTCTGCTCCTATAGTCCTTTTCTTTTTCTCTCCATAAGCTTCACAGTAAGATATCACTTCTTCCTGAATCTGTCTGTTGCTTTCAGCAAAGTGATCAGCTTTTAGATGCATTCTTTCAAACCAAAACCCCTTAATTAATTCAGAAAAACTTCAGCCAATACTTTCACTCTGACAAACATTCAGTTTCTCTCCTTTCTCTTCCTCATGATTTCTTTCTTCTTCAGCATTTCTTTCCTCTTCAAAAAACACCAAGTTCTGATCTGTCAATCCCCTTTCTTCATGATCTACGAGCTGTCCTACATTCGCAATATCAAGTTCTTAACTCAGCATTCTTGCCAAATGGATGATTTTTCCACCAATCTCTTTCATCAGATTATCCTGATCAAATGCCTGGAGCCTGTACATAAAACTCAGTAATTTTTTCTAAATCCCTGTATGCATTTTTCCACAACTTCCTCCCAGGAAGCTGCAATGTTCTGGTTACACTGAAAAATATTACAATAAGTTGGCATCAGTGTCCTAACAATGAAGTTGGGATCATAAAGGCTGTTGGGCACATGCATATTTGAATTGTTATATGTCATTAGAATTGAATATTGTCTTACTTTATATCCATTCTGACTCTACACTGATACCAACACAGACGTCATTGCAGACCAGACCATTGCCCGCTATATGGGCAGTGTTTTGAACATTAAATCACAACATTGAACATCTGTAAGTGAATGTCTGAAAAGGATAATATCAGCAAATAGTGTATGTTTGTAACACTTTTGAGTAACAGTTAGATTTAATTGTTAAGGAAAATGGTGGAAAGGTATTAAGTGTTGTTCATTTTAACTCAAATCTATCACAAATTGGGGACTGGATTTGGAATGGTTGTTTTAAAGCATATTCATGATATGCTCAGCATCGTTTATATAAAGCAAAGTGACGCAATCCTTTCTGGGGGAAAAGAATATGGTCTTTATTTTAAAAATACAAAATTTTACTATTATATTTATTCAATTTTTTAAGCCTTCAAGAAAAATTGTTGTGCCTGGAAGTGTGCTTGGGACCAAAGATGCAAAAATTTGCACGTGCCTATAGGAAGTCTCAGTGTAATGGGAGAAAGAGATGTTTAAATATAGTCTTCTTTTTTTAATGCATCCTCCCAAAGGTTTTATTGGCAACTTTCCGTACAGTTAGTCAAAATATAAAAAAATACAGACCACAGCAGACAAAATCTCATACACTAGAAACCACCTTAACAGAAGTGCCTTCTTTTGACTGTAAAAACAAAACAAAACAAAACAAAAAAACCCCAGAGAATCATTTTGATGGTAAATAGGCTGTCTGCCCCACCTCCCACCCTACCCCTATCCCCCTACCAAATGAACCAAAATAACCCAGCAGAGAATTTAAACCAAGGGAAAAGGTCAGACTTAAAAATAACTGCTTTTTGTAACAAACATGGAGACAGAAAAAGACATGTTTGGGTTAAGCAATGTCTTTTCTGATCACTATATCAGTATTGCTGTGCCAAGTCACAGGACCAGACAGCATAAGGCATGCTTGTGCTGTCTCTGCCCTTGGACACCCCACGCCCCTCACTGGCAGGCTGATCACCTCTGTGACCTGTGTCTGTTTCAAATAGGAGACCAAGTTCCTGAGAAGCTTCCTCCTTAGGCCTGGCTCCTTCGTGGACATCCCTGAGTGCCAGGCCCACCGATCTGGGTGGCTAGGAGCACCACATAGCCACTGGGGCTCCCCTGCTTCATTCTACGAGTGACCTGGTCAGGTTTGGGCTGGTCCAGTCAAAGGTGCTAGGCAATATCATCTGGGTCAGTTTACTTCTTAAGTGTGGTCTTTGAGAGACTACTGATGACTCCTTGGCCCCCATCTAGGATGTACAGAGATGTTGAAAAGCAGCTGCTTTTCAATACAAGTAGCCCATTCCAATCCAATTGTAGTATCTGATCATACTCTGAAAAAGATTCTTTAGCTTTTTGGGCTAAAGACATCATTTTAGTCTCAGGAGCGAAGCCACCACCACGAGACCAGAGACAGCGAGTGCCATCATCAGACCACTGAAGCTAAGCTCAAGTAGCTCAAGAGTTAAATATTTTCTTCTAATCACTCCGTTGGGGTTATTTTAGCCCAGTAGGGGTGGAAAGATTCACAGCCTCGGAAACCCTGTGCAGGGTCGCTATGAGTCGGAACCGATTCCATGGCACATAACTACATGGGTGGAAAAGGAAAGTGTGACTAATTTCACTACAGGTTAATTTTCATGAAAAATCAGCTCTATTTTTGAAAGAAAATGGCCTTAGCATTTTATGGCTTACGGCAATGTTTGCTAGTAGATTTTGAGTTTAAAAAAAAAAAAAAAATCAGTCACGTTTAAATGGTTTCTTTTATTTCAAAATCACTTGGAATTTTTATTAAGAATGGTTGCTGGATTTTATGATGCCTTTTGGGCATCTATTGATATAGTCATTGGCTTTCTTCATTTAATTTGTTGATATAATAAATTACATTGATAGATTTTCTAACATTGAACCATCCTTATGATCTTAGAATAAACTCTTCCAGGTCACATTACACTGTTCTTTGAATCTGTAGTTGGAATTGATTGCTATATGTTATGAAGAATTTCATAACTATATTCATATAGAAACTATAGGTTTTTTTCTTTTTATATTAATCAATTTGGGGTATTAAAATTATACTAGCATTATAAAATTAATAAGGAAGTTTTCATTCCTTTTCTATGGTCTGGAGTAATTTAAATAACTTTATATTTCTTTGAAAGATAGATAAGATTTTGAAAAATATATGTACTTTCTTTCACGTCTTCCTTTTAATTTGGAATAAAAAGAAATTTGAGGCTCTCTGGAACTGCATACATTCTTTTTGACATTGTTTAGTAATTTTATAGCTCCATGTTGTCACAGGTTGGATTTCTCATATAATAGACTGTGAAATGGAGACTTAAGTGTAGGGAGGACCCTTGGAATTAATATTTGTAGATGCGTGAATTGGCCAGAGGGAGAGATGTTGTCTAACTAAAAGAGGTAGAGGGAGAACCTCGTGCCTCTGCATCAATCAGTCATTGGCTAAGAACTGACCGGGGAAGGACCCTAATTTTTCATGAGACAGTTCCTTTAGGTGAAGGACAAGTCCTTCAGAAAGACTCAAGTGAGACTTCAGCAGTCAACACTCCCAGCAATTGGGAAAATAAGCACTTTGGCCCTGAAGAGGGATCTCATTGAAGGGGCTACTACAACTACACATAATTTCCCTACAACCCCATTGCTGTTAGTTTCATTCTGACTGCTGTCAACCCAGTGTGTTGCTCTGTAGGATTTTCATCAACCCAGAGCAGAACTGCTCTGTAGGATTTTCTTGACTGTAATCTATGTTGAAGTCAACTGCTAGGCATTTCTCTGGTGGTATCACTGAGTGGATTCACACAAGTAGTCAAGTTCAAACCACTGGCATCACTAAAGGACTCCATACATCCTTTGTTGCTGTTCAGTGCTATCGAGTCAGTTCAACTAATAATAAACCTGTATAGGGGTTCCAAGGAGCTGCTGGTGGGTTTGAACTGCCAACCTTGCATTGTTGTTGTTAAGTGCTGTGGAGTCAGTTCCTATATAGGGTTTCTGAGGCTTTAAATTGTTGCAGAAGCAAAAAGCCTCTTTCTAAAAAAAAAGCCTCTTTCTCCCTACAGAGCCCCTGATGGGCTCAAATTGTGCACCTTGAGATTTAAAGTCTAGTGTTTATCATATAGAGTCACTGCACTCCAAGCCTTACTTTTTTGTTGTTGTTAAGTGTCATTGAGTCAGTTCTGATTCATAGCGATCCACTGTAGAGTTCTCAAGGAGCAGATGGTGACTTTGAACCACCCACTTTATGGTTCAAACTGACCTTTCTGTCCAGTGCTGTATCCCACAGCACAACACCAGGACTCCAACCTTGCTTTAGTTGGAGTAAAAATTTGTAGTTCATTCCTTTAGAAAAACATAGATCAGTAACTTACAGATTTTTTCAAAACCGCTTCATGCCTTTATGAAAAGCAACAGTAATCTCATAACTTTATCTGCTATTGTTTTGTTTTTTGTTTTTTTAGGTGCCTTTCAGTTAGCCCCGATTCATAGCAACCCTATGCACAATAAAGCAACTTAGCCTGGATCTATATCATCTCACAGTTATGTCTGAGCCCATTTTTACAGCCAGCGTCAGTTTGTCTTGCTGGGGGGCTTCCTCTTTTTTGTTGACCTTCTACTTCACCAAATATGATGCTCTTTTCCAGGAACTGGTCCCTCCTAATGACATGTACAAAGTACAGGAGACAAAGTCATTTTAGCTTCTAAGAAGCATTCCGGTTGTACTGCGAAGATATAGATTTCTTTATTCTGGCAGTCCATGATACTTTCAATATTCTTTGCCAATACCATAATTCAAATGCATCAATTCTTCTCCAGTGTTCCTTATTCATTGTCAAGCTTTCATACACATATGAGGCGATTGAAAATACATGGCTTGTATCAGGAATGCCTTAGTTTTCAAAGTGATATCTGTGTTCTTTAACACTTTAAAACGGTCTTGTGCAACTGATTTGCTTAGCATAACGCATCCATTGATTTCTTGATTCAAGTCCTCTTCATTTTCAGCAAGCAATGTTGTGTTATTTGCATATTAAAGGCTACTGATGAGTCTTCCTCCTTCCAATCGTGATGCTATATTCTTCTTCATATAGTCCAACTTCTCAGATTATTTGCTCACCATACAGACTGAATAATTCCAATGAAAGGATACAACTCTGGCACATACCTTTCGTAATTTTAAAGTATTCAGTGTCCCTTTGTTCTGTACAAACTACTGCCTCTTATTCTATGCATAGGCTTTACATTCACACAACTAACTGTTTTGGAATTCCTATTCTTTACAATGATATCCATAGCTTTTATGATCCATACAGTCAAATACCTTTACATAATTCATAAACCACAAGTAAACATCTTTGTTATTGCTTGCTTTCAGCCAAGATCCATCTGGCATCACCAATAATACCTTTGTTCTACATCCCTTCTGAACCCAACTTGAATTTCTGGCAGCATGCTATTGATGTGCTGCTGTGATCATTTTTTAATTATCTCAGCAAAGCTTTATTTGCATGTGATACTAACAATACTATTTGGTAATTTCTGCATTGTTAGGTCACCTTTCTTTGGAATGGGTACAAATATGAATCTCTTCAAGTCAATTGGCCAGGTAGCGCTCTTCCAAATTTTTTGGCCTAGACAAGTGAGTGCTTCCAGTATTGCATCTGTTTGTTGAAATATGTCAATTGGTATTCCATCACTTCCTGGAGCCTTATTTTTTGCTAATTCATTCAGTGCTGCTCAGAATTCTTCCTTTAATACCATCGATTCTTGATCATATGCTGACTCTTGAAGTGGTTGAACACTGAACAATATGTTTTAGTACAGTGACTGTATTCCATCCATCTTTTTTGATGCTTCCTGCATCATTCAACATCTCACCCACAAAATCTTTCCATATTGCAACTTGAGTCTTGAATTTGTTCTTTCAAACAAGTTCTTTTAGTTTGAAAAATGCTGAACATGTTCTCTCCTTTTGGTTTTCCAATTTCATGTCTTTGTACATTTCATTATAATACTTTGCTATGTCTTCTTGAGTTGTCCTTTGAAATCATCTGTTCAGCTATTACTTCATCATTTCTTCCATTCGCTTTAGCTACTCTAAGCTAAAGGAGCTATGGTAGCATAGTGGTTACGTATCGGGCTGCTAACCTCAAGGTCGGCAGTTCGAAACTACCAGGTGTTCTGCGGGAGAAAGATGAGGCTTTCTGCTCCCGTAAAAATTTACAGCCTTGGAAACCCTGTGCAGGGTCACTAGGAGTCAGAACCGACTCCACAGTACTTAACAACAACAGCATGCTAAAGAGCAAGTTTCAGAATTTTTTCTGATATCACTTTGATCTTTTCTTTCCTGTCTTTTTGTTGAACATTTCCATTCTTTATGTATGATGTTCTTGATGTCATTCCACAGCTTCTCTGGCCTTCAGTTATTAGTGTCCAGTATGTCAAATCTGTTATTGGGATGGTCTCCAAATCCACGTGGGATATACTCAAGGTAATATTTTCTATCTTCTGCAGTTGCTTGTGTTTTCTTCAGCTTCAGTCTGAATTTGCATATGAGCAATTGATGGTCTATTCCACAGTCTGTCCCTGGCCTTGTTTTGGCTGATGAATTTGAGCTCTCTTCCCACATATGTAGTTAACTGATTCCTGTGTATTCCATTTGGTGAAGTCCACCTGAAGACTTCCTGTTTATTACTGAAAGGAAGTATTTGCAATGAACAAGTCATTTGATCTTGCAAAATTCTATCATGTGATCTCCAGCATCATTTCTATCATCAAGGACATATTTTCCAACTATTGATCCTTCCTCTTTGTGCCCCACTTTCACATTCCAATCATCAGTAATTATCAATACATCTTGGTTGCATGTTTGATCATTTCAGACTGAAGAAATTTGTATCATCTTAAGTTTCTTCATTACTGAAATTGGAGATTTATGTGTAAATCTGAATAATAGTTGTATTGGCTGATCTTCCCTGTAAATATATAGATATCATTACAAATATATATACCCTATCACAGACCTGTCCACTGTGGATGACCCTACTGGCATTTGAAACACCAGAAGCATAGCTTTCAGCATCACAGCAACATGCAAGCCACCACAGTATGACAAACTGATAAATGCATGACGCAAGCAGCTCTAACATGGTAATTTTCAAATAGGACTATCAAAAGTAAGTAAATTCTTTTCTCATTTGGCAAATGTAATGTTATTTGCATTCAGGCATAGGAAGCTGTGTGCCTCAGATGAACGCTTCTCTCCTTACACCATTACTTTAATTCTTAAGTATATAATATTCTTTGTAGAATATCTGCAATTCATTATCCAATATCCTTAACATATCTTTCGTCATTAATCAAATAATGTTCTGACTGTCTTCATCTGCAAGTGTGAATATTCAGAAACTGACCTAAAGTGGATCACCTTCAGAGATCCTTCTCCATGCCTGTGCCTCTTATCTATCCTTTTTCTGTTAATTTTTAATGTTGTGAAACTATAAATAACGCATTGCCAATTCAACAAATTTCATGTATAAAGTTGCATGAGATTAAGTACGTCAATCATGGTGTGCCCATATGTCCTATGATCATTCTCTTAAAGCATGTACATTGTAGAGATTTTTGTGCAGACCTGGTGTCTTCACCATTTGATAAGATACACATTTTGGAAAGCAAGTGGGTGTTTTAGTCTCTGACTCCATCATAACCTCTGGTATGGGGTCTATGACAGGATACTGCTGTCAACAAATATGGATAGCATTTAATTTGCAGAGCACAGCCTTGAAACTTCAACCCTACCTGAAATCAACAAGCCACCCTCAGGCCACTTTGATTCCCCTTTCTTCTGCTGACACTGTAGTGCAAAGAGTACAATGATTGTAGGAGAGCAGCAAGATGAAGAGGGTGGAGGAGAAGCAAACACTAAAAGGAAGGTTTGTCATGTTGCCCCAGGAGAAATGGGGAGCACAAGCAAGGCAGTAAAGTCACTAGATGGAAGTTTGAGGCAAGGACACACAGAATGTGACCAGCAAATATTTGTTATAAGTAATAGTCAGATGTCAGAACATTAAACTGACAAGTTCAGGATTGGGACACATTTAATTTAAATTACATGGATTTAGAAGACCTCACTGGGACAAAAATAATTTTCTATTGCAATTAATTTGCCTCTCTGAATTAAGAGCATAGTGGTTAAGTTCACTTGTTTCTTAATTGCGTAAAATATTGTTTTAAAAAAATAAAACACATTTCTGTTCATAAATCATGAGTTTGGGGATTATTTTCTCGGTAGAGTAGTGGGTATGAGTCAGGCTGCTAACTTTAAGATCAGCAGTTCAAAACTACTAGCCACTCTGTGGGAAAAAGATGAGGCTTTCTGCTCCCATAAAGATTTACAGCCTCGGAAACACTATACTGACTATATACTATGAGTCAGAACAAACTCCACAGCACAGAACCACCACCATCACCATAAAATTCTTCAAAGTCTTATCCTAAAATACTTTATTGAGTTTAAAAAGCAAACAAACAAGATATCTAATAAAATTTCTCTCTTGAACCAGAATTTATTTAAGATTCAGAGTGCTTAATAGATACCTCTAAGGGAAAGATAGTTTCCTTTTGTCTTTAATAAGAAGTCCTGTTGGCACCTGCATATTTGTATAACTCAACTAGCATATGGTAAACTGTGGTTGTTGTCAAGTACCATCAAGTCAGTTCTCACTCATATTAACCCTGGATAGGGTTTCCAAGGAGTAGTTAGTCGGTCTGAAGGCTGACCTTGTGGTTAACAGTCCAGTGATTATCCTATAGTACCACACCAGGGCTACTACGGTTAGTGAAATGCGTTCACTGAAAGAATTATGTTATATCAAAGGAACCACTAGGACCAGAACAAGAATGAGAACTGAATAGAAAGCTACAGTGAATGTAGACAACTCTCAACATGGCTATGCTATCATCCATCTATCTATCTATCTATATCTGTTCCTCTATATATCTGTCTGTCTGTCTCTCTACTTCTCAAGGTATCTCTACCTCATTCCTTACTTCTTTCCAAATAATTACTCTTGCCCACATCTAAGTTATTTAATGTTTCTGCAACAGAAGTACAAGTTGTTGTTGTTGTTGTTAAGTACCATGAAGTGCAAGTAGATGGCTTTAATTAACAGAAATGTATTCATTCTCTCAGTTTAGAAGGCTAGAAGTCGTAAGTCAAAGTGCCATCTCTAGGAGAAATCTTTCTCTTTCTGTGTCTCCTGAGTCTAGCAGGTCCCCAGCATAGAGACCTCAAGTCCAAAGGATATACTCTGCTCCAGCCTATTTTTCCTTGCGGGTAGTAGGTCACTTTGATCTCTGCTCCCTTGTTTAATCTCTTTTCTATCTCAAAGAGATTGACTCAAGATACAACTTAATCATGTACATTGCATCCTGGATGATTTACATAAATGCCACTAATTCTGTATCATTAACATTATTGTTGTTATGTGCCTTGGAGTCCGTTCTGACTCATATTGACCCTGCACACGGTTTCCGAGGCTTGTAAATCTTTAATGGAACAGAAAACCTCATCTTTCTCCTGCAGAACAGCTGGTAGTTTCGAACTGCTGACCTTGACGTTCACAGCCTGATTCATAGTATCGTAACCACTACGCTACCAGAGATCCTTCATTAACATTATAGAGACTAGGATTTACAACACTTAGGATAAGGGCATGACTTCACAATGGTTGATAATTACATAGGACAGAAAACCATGGCCTAGCCTAGTTGACACAATTTTGCAGGACACAAACCAATTCATAACAATATCCTATAGTTTAATTCTGGAGGGAGCCAATCATATAGACTTCCCTCAGAATCATGTAAATTCTGGTCTTTTATCTATTTTTCCATATCACTTCCCTGGGTTTGAGCTGTCTTAAGTCAAAGGCCCACTCCTGACCTAATTAAAACTCCCCTCCACAAAGAACAATTCTGTACTGATTCCTTGAGCTGTGAGTTGTTGATAAAGCAGTTAAAACAAATGAAAGGGGTCCTGAGTGAATGATCATGTCAGTTAGCATAATCATTTTTATCTTCCCTTTGTCCATTATGGAAAATAATTGCTGAAAGCCCACAGTGAGTATTGTCTTCAAGAATTCCTAATTATACTATCAGGACTGACTGTGAGGGTATGAAATGTGAAGGTAGATGTTTGTAGTAAAAGGAAGGAAATGGTTGACTTTGCAGACCAGGAGCAGAGGCCCCTGGGACCATCAAGGGAAAAGAGCGGAGTGTGGGACCCTACCCAGAAACAGTGATGCCAGAGACAGAGGCAGAGACAATGACGTAGAGAGATGGGGCAGCTGGGGACTGTAGACCCAGAGAGGGAGAGGGGCTGTGTGTTGAGGACCAAGGGGCAGGCTTGCAGGGTGTACCCTTTGGTTGGTTGATGATGCATGGAGGGGATTGTAACCATAGCAATGTAATGATATACAATAGGATGAATTTAAAGCTAATGTTCTCCCATGAAAACTATCACATAATTCACAATAAAACAGTTTTCTGCTTTTCTGTTTTCATTGCCCACATACATGTCTAACGACTTTGCGGTCCAGCACATTAACCCAGAGCACCACAGTTTCAAAAAACACACGAATTCCTAATTATTGGAAACCCTATACAGGGCCACTATGAGTCAGAACTGACTCAGTGGCACTTGCAACAGTATGGAACCAATGTTAATTATGTGATATCTCTTTTAAAAAGCAATAAGGATCCTACGTAATTATGTGCTATCATTCATTACTAAATTGCTGTATACCTATACCATATAATAAGATTGAGTTATAATAATAATAATAAGGAATAGAGGAGCTCTGGTAGCTTAGTGGTTACGAATCGGGCTGCGAACCTTAAGGCCAGCAGTTCGAAACTACCAGCCGCTCCGCGGGAGAAAGATGAGGCATTCTGCTCCCGTAAAGATTTACAGCCTCGGAAACCCTGTACAGGGTCGCTATGGGTCGGATCCGACTCGACGGCACTTAACAACAACAACAACAATGGCACAACAGTTAAATGTTTGGTAACTGAAAGGTCAGCAGTTGGAATCCACCAGCTGCCCCAAGGGAAAGGGACCTGGGGATCTACTCCAATAAAGTTTTTGTTGTTGTTGTTAAGTGTCTTTGAGTTGGTTCTGATCCATGGCAACCTTGTATAGGGTTTCCAAGGAGCAGCTGGTGAGCTTGAACCACTGACTAACAGTTCAAACCGACTTTGCAGTCCAGCACATTAACCCAGAGCGCCACACCAGGACTCCCCAATAAAGATTTGTTGTTGTTGTTCAGTGCCGTCGAGTCGGTTCCGACCCATAGCGACCCTGTACAGGGTTTCCGAGGCTGTAAATCTTTACGGGAGCAGAAAGTCTCATCTTTCTCCCATGGAACAGCTGGTAGTTTTGAATTACAGTCTAGGAAATCTTATGAAGCAATTATATTCTGTCCTATAGGGTCACTATGACTAGGAATAGACTCAGTGACACACACCAACAATATTTACATTGCCTCTAAAAATTTCTGACTGCTTTTCAATTCATAACAAATCCATGTTAGATGAACTGCTCAGAAAAAATTTCCCATTTAATTACTTCTCTGTAGTACTCCAGAAGCTGTAAGACACAGTAGAATCTAGAACATATTTGTGTGTTGTGAGAAGTTGTTTTGATGTTAAAAAAAAAAAAAAAAAGTCCTAATTAAACTGCAAATATCCCCATCTTTGGTTTATTTCAACAAGATTTTAGAATGAGTCAAACCAACCAATATTTATTAAGCATCTATTTCTTCTCTGTGCTTTGCTTCATGTTGTGCTGCATCCACACATGTGACAGATTTACAGAACTGGGAAAGAGTTTAGAAAGTCTTTTGTCATGTCCTAGTGAGAAAACTGATGCCTGGGGATATAATAACTTGAGGATACGAAGATCTGGCTCTTAGAGAAATTTTAGAACTGGTTTAAGGTTCTAAAGACAGAGCTCCTTGAAAAAAACTGGGCAGGTGGGGGCGGGGGGCTGGAGAGAGAACAAGAAAACTAATCAATGTTTATGTTGGCTATAAGAATTCATGAAAGTGAAAACTTACACTAAGATGGCTCAGGCATAACCTATGAGAAGGATAGAATTGAGAGTGGTGGTAAAGGCACATGGCCCAGCATTGCAGACTCACTGTGAGAAAAGATTGGGCAATAGTAGAAGTATCCTCATGAGGATCCGTGAAAGGTAAAACTGTATTTGGAAGGTCATTTGATTGGGAGCTTTCTACATTAGACCATGGAGTTTTAATTAACCCTAACAATTAGCCTGTTTGACCTAAAACAAGTCATTATAGGTTTTGAAGTAGAAATAAAGCTTCAGTACAGTGGATTACTAAATATGGCTTCACATCTTTGCAAGAGCAAAAAACCTCATCTTTCTCCAGTACTTTACATACTGATTCCTCTACAAATTTATAGATTCTTCCACATTGTTTCATTCTGGAGTTTTAGTGTTTTCTGCTTTTCTGTTTTCATTCCCCACATACATGTCCAGCCATACTATCATCAAAAACTTCCTTAAATGTGTTAAGAACTCCCAAATTAACTCCATTAACTTCATTTTCCCAAAGTTCTCACTAATTCTCACTACGTCTATTTGAGATGAATAAAAATGAGGTGTACTGTACCAAAATCCATGGAGTACAGAAAAGCAGGAAATTTACAGCTATGCATGCTGGTAGGTTAAGCACTTGATCACAAGGTTGGTGGTTCAAACTCACCAGTCACTTCTCAGAAACCCTATATAAGGTCACTGGGTCAGGACCGACTCGACAGTACTTAACAACAACAACAACATGCTTGCACTAAAAAAAGAAGAAAGATCCCAGGACAATAGTCTAACTTTACAACTTAAGTTACTAGAAGAAAAAGAACAAACTAAATCCAATAGCAAAAGGAAGAAAATAATAAAGATTAGAGTGATGAATGAAATAAAACATTGAAAAAAATAGAATCAACAAAATTAAAAAGCTGGTTTCTTGAAAAGACTCAACAAAATTGACAAAACTCTGACTAGGTGGACCAAGTAAATAAAAATAAAATATTCAAAATGCTAAAATGAGCAATGAAAGTGAGGCATTACTACCAACATTACAGAAATAAAAAGAATTGTAAGAGAATAGTGTGAACAATTGTCAGGCAACAAATTTGATTTTAAAATGAAATGGACAAACTCCTAAAAGCATACAATCTACTAAGACTTACCCAAGAAGAAATAAACCTGAAAAGACATATAACACATAAAGAGATTTAATCAGTAATTAAAACAAAAATCTTCCAACAAAGAAAAATACAGGACCAGTGTCCTCCCTTGTGAAGTCTACCAAATATTTAAAAAGAATTAACACCAATTCCTCTCAAATACTTCCAAAAAGTAAAGGAAGAGGGAGCAATTTATAATCTTGAGGCCAAGATTACCATCATACCAAAGCCAAAACAAGACCACACAAGAAAGGAACAATTATAGTGCAGTATTACTTCTGATTATGGATCTAAAAATCCTCAACAAAATACTAGGAAATCACACCCAACTGCATATTAAAAGGATTTGCTCTTACATCATGAGCAAGTGGGTTTTATCCCAGGAGTGCAATGGCAGTTCAACACATGAAAATTGTTAATGTAATATACCACATAAATAGAATTTAGAGAGGAAAAAAATACAAAAACACACATTATCATTTAAAATAATCCAGAATCCCCATATGACAAAAATCAACAGCTTTTCATGTTTAAAACAAAAACACTAAGATGAAGTAGGAACAAAAGGAGCCTAAGAAACCTCCTCAACCTGAAAAACACACAATTAACATTGTATTCAACGCTGAGAGACAAATCAGGAACAAGGCAAGCATAACCACTCTCATTGTTTCTATCCAACGTTCTACTGGAAGTCCTGTCTTGGCAATTAGGCAAAATTGAAAAGGAAGAAGTAGAATTATCTTTATTCACAGAAAACATGATTTTAAATTCTAAAGAATTTGTACACACATACCAAGGTAAAATCATAAAAAACAAAATCATAGAAATCTTTACTAAACAATATTATCTAAATGTGAAGCTTGTGTTTTTCAGTGTATCTTCCACCTAAGTCTATACACTTCTGAAGGCAGCGGCTCCATCATTCTAATCCTTCCTGAAATAATTCTGCCCTCTTTGATGCTCACCATGTCAAAAATGGCAGCTTGGGCCTCCATGAGGGACTCAAAGCATGTTCATTTTAAATGTTCATTGAGTTGGGCAATTATAAAAAAGAAGTCTGAAGGGACAAGATCAGGACAGTAGGATGGACGGGGTAAGATTTCTCAACAAACTTTTTGTAGGACAACCCTTGCTACCCTTGAAGAATAAGCAAGTATATTGTTGTGACAGAAAAAATTCCTCAGTGCAACTTTACTAACATTTTTCTTGCCAGTACAATTCATAATTTCCTTAAAACTTACACATAATAAGAAGTTTTGATTATCCTGTGTTTTAGTAAAATCTACCAAGATTGTTGTTGCTGTTGTTAAGTGCCGTCAAGTCAATTCCAACCCATAGCGACCTTGTATAGGATTTCTGAGGAGCAGCTGGTGAGCTTGAATCACCGACCATGCAGTTCAAAAGGCTTTACAGTCTGGCACATTAACCCACACCACCACACCAGGATTCCAACAAGACTAATACAAGTTTATTATTGAAAGAATTTTTCAGGACATGTTTAAACATGTTTTGTTTGGAATAAACTTATGCTTCTATGAACTGGAAGCCTAGTGTCAATACTTTTATTGTTGTTTTTTCAAATCAAAGAAATTTTACTTATCACATCGTAAAGCTGCAAATTGCTGTACAGGCTGGCTTGGAAAAAACTGCAAGGGATAGATGCTTCCTTTAGTATGATTATCTTTTCTTAAGCTTTTACAATAACGGTCTTATGAAATATTTGTCCTTTTCTGACTGACTTATTTAACTCAGCATAATGTCCTCAAGGTTCATCTATGTTATGTGGTAGTTTGCAGCTTCATTGTTCTTCTACAAGGTAGCATATAAGTACCAAAGTTTATTTATCCATTCTTCCATTGATGGGTACTTAGGTTGTCTTCATCTTTTTGCTATTGTGAATAGCGCTGCTATGAACATTGGTGTGCATGTATCTACTGTGTTCTGGCTTGTATTTCTTGTGGATATATACCAAGTAAAGGAATTGCTGGTATTTCTATTTCCAACTTTCTGAGGAAGTGCTATACTGTTTTCCAGAGTGGTTGAACCATTTCACATACCCATTCTCTCCCACATTCTCGCCAGTATTTATTGTCCTCTGCTTTTTTGAATTTCACTGTTATTGATGGTATGAGATGGTATCTCATTGTTGTTTTCATCTGTATCTCTCTAATGTCTAATGGTGTGGCATTGTGGATTAATAAACCAGACTGCAAAGACCTTTGAACTGCAAGATCAGCAGTTCAAGCTCACCAGAAGCTTCTCAAAAACCTTATACAGGGTCATTATGGGTCGGAAATGACTCAACAGCACTTAACAACAACAACAATGTTTAATGATTGTGAGCATTTCTTCATTTGTTTGTTGGCTGCTCAAATCTCTTTGTGAAGTGTCTGGTCATGTCCTGTGCCCATTTTACAATTGGGTTATTTGTCTTTTTCTTGTAGAGGTGTTGTAGTTTCCCATAGATTTTAGAAATTAGTTCCTTGTCTGATATGTCGTTGCAAACAAAAATTTTCCCATTCTGTGGGCTCCCTTTCTACTCATTTAGTGAAATATTTTGATGCACATAAGTTTCTAATTTTGAGTATATCCCAATCATCTATTTTGACTACTTTTGTTTGTGAAATTCTCACAATATTTGAAAGTCTATGTGTGCCCTGTATTTGTATTGATTTTGTATTGATATTTATATTGTGTTTGTATTGATAGTCTATGTGTGTCCTTAAATTTGTCCCTATTTTTCAATGATGACCTTTATAATTCTGGGATTTACAATCAAGTCATTCATCCATGTTGAGTTGTTTTTTTGTATGTGGTATGAGATAAAGGTGTTATTTTATTCTTTTGTGTATCCATTTCCAGTTTTCCCAGCACCGTCTGTTGAAGAAACTACCTCTTACCCATTCAATGTACTTTGGCCCTTTGTCAAAGATCAGTTGGCTGTATGTGGATGGGTTAATTTCTGGGTTCTCAATTCTATTCCATTGATCTATGTATTTTTCATTGTACCAGTAGTACCAGGCTGTTTGACCACTGTAGCCAAGTAGTAAATTTTGAAATCAGGGAATGAGAGGCTTCCAACTTTGTTCTTCTTAAGCAGTGCTTTGCTCATCCTTTCCATATAGTTTGTAATTTTTTTCCTATCTTTAAAGAGTCTCATTGGAATCTGAATTGGGATTATGTTATATCTGTAGATTGCTTTGGGTAGTATTGACATTTTCACAATGTTAAGTCTTCCTATCCAGGACCATAGTATATTCTTCCATTTTTCAAAATCTCTTTTGGTTTCCTGTAATAGTGTTTTGTAGTTTTCTTTGTATAGATCTTTTGTTTCTCTGGTTAAATTTATTCTTAACTATTTCATCATTTGGCTATTGTAAATGGTATTGCTTTCCTAATCTCCTTTTCATTGCTGCCATTATTAGTATAGAGGAATCCGACAGATTTTTGTATGTTGATCTTGAACTTTGCCACTTTGTTAAATCTTCCAGTGAGTTCTGGTAGGTTTTCGGGGGGGTTCTTGCTAAGTCTTTGGGGTTTTCTATGTATAGTACACATCATCTGCAAATAGAGACAGTTTTACTTCTTCTTTGCCAATTTGGATGCCTTTAATTTCCCTATCTTGCCTTGTAACTGTGGCTAAGACTTCCAACACCATATTGAATAGGAATGGTGATAAAGGACATCCTTGTCTGATCCCTGTTCACAAAGGCAATGTTTTCAGTTTATCTCCATTGAGAGTGATGTTGGCTGTTAGTTTTGTATATATGCTCTTAATTATGTTAAGGAATTTCTCTTCAATTTCTACTTGGTTGAGTGTTCTTATTAGGGATGAATGTTGGATTTTGTCAAATGCCTTTTCTGTATCAATCAATATGATTGTGTGGTTCTTTTCTTTATTTTTACTTATGCAGTGGGTTACATATATAATATTGTATTGTTTTTCTAATATTGAAACATTCTTGCATCCCTGATATAAGTCCCTCTTGGTCATGATGTGTTGTTTTTTTGTTTTGTTTTGGTTTTTTTGATATGCTGAATTTTGTTGGCTAGGATTTTGTTGAGAATTTTCTCATCTATGTTCATGAGTGATATTGTTCTATAATTTTATACCTTAGTGATGTCCTTCTGTGGTTTTAGTATGAGGGTTATGCTTGCTTCATAAAATGTATTAGAAAGTTTTCCATCCTTTTCTATATTCTAGAATAATTTGAGTAGAATCAATATTCTTTTACTTAAATATACTCACAAAGAACTACTCAAGTTAGTAAATGAATTTACCAAAATTGATCAACATACAAAAATGAATTGCATTTCTATACACTATCAAATAATCCAAAAAGGAAATTAAGAAAACAATTTAATTTACTATACCATCAAAAAGAATAAAACACTTAGGAATAAATTTAACAAATATAGTGTAAGTCTAGCACACTGAAAACTATAAAACATTGCTGGAAGAAATTAAGAATACTTAAACAAGTGAAAGGAAAGTGTGTGTTCATGGATTGAAAGATTTAATGTTACCAAGATGGCAATATTTGCCAAATTGATTTACAGATTCCAAACAATCCCTTGCAAAATCCTTGCATACATCTATGTTCAATATTTTAGGCAACAATGTCAAGCACAATCAAAAGGGTAAATAATCTCTCCAACTAATAGTGCTGGTACAACTGGACAATCATATGCAAAGGAGTAAAGTTGGAGCATTCCTTCACACATTTAAAAAAAAAAAAAAAAAAAAACCTCAAAATGGATCAAAGGTTAAGGTGCACTGAGATTCTGTTAAAGGTGATGGAAAATTGAGTGATAGTGTGGTCATTACACAACCTGGTGAACAAATTAATGTCACTGAATTGTACATGTAAAAAAAAATGTTGAAATGGGAACAAACAAGATGGCGGATCAAGTTGATGTGCTGTGAGGAGCTCCGTCAGCAACAAAACAGAATACTGGACCAAGCAGGCTCAGGGGATGGTGCCAGAAGTCTGAACCATGTATAAAGGAATATTTAGGAGGTTGGTAGGCTTACAGCTAGGGGAATTTGTAGCAGAAGCAAGAAATCCATTCCTTTCTAATCCAAGATGCTCAGCTACTCCCAGAGCCACCATCTTGGGTGAGACCAAGTGGGGAAAGGATCAGAGCAGCCATAAATGCCTGACAGAACCACGGAGATAAAGGTGTGGACATTATTATTATTATTATTATTATTATTATTATTATATTTGGTATCTACTCATTGGCTTCTCACTGGCTTCACACCTCCATTCTGGTGACTAGAGGAGATGCCAGAGCAAGTAGACACCCCACCCCCACCTCCAGAGGGTTCTACTACACATGTGCACAGATTTTCTCAAAATTAAAAGTGACAGTTTCCACTTAAAACCAAAAACAACTGTAAACAGGCCACAGCAGGCCCTGAACTGTTTATCGCTGGGCAAAAGGCCTGAATGAGATTGTGGAGCAGGACAGGCAAACTAAAAAGGAAATAGGCTGAAAATTAAATCCTGAGTTATGTCACAACAACCAACAGTGGTTTCTTGAAATTACACAGGAAGAAGAGTGAAAAGGGAAGTCCATCTCCTGATCACATCTACCTAGAGGCAATCAGAAAGCATTAAAAATACCAAAATACACACCCATTTAAGTATTAAGGCCACAGTAACTCCTAAATATGATCCAAAAACAGAAACAGATGACCACATCAGCACATGTCCAGAAACGAGATTAAAATGACTGAGGCAAATGAGCTGGAAGCAAACCTACACTCCATACTGTAAGATGGGCAGGCTTTGGAAATGCCTGAGAAGGAATTCAGAAATGATTATAATATGTATCAAAATACTATACAATGGAGTTGAGAAAAATAAGGAAGAAGTCAGGAAAGCGTTACACAAACAATCAAATAAGATAGATACAGCACTGGAAACAATTCAAAACCTATGTAAAGAAGTCCAAACAATTAATAATAGAATGTCAGAAATGGACAATACACTAAAAGGGCAAAGGAGTAGAATTGAAGAGTTAGAAGCCAGAACTAGTGAGCTAGAAGATAAATCTCGCAATACTACTAAGATAGAAGAACAACCAAAATAAAGGATAGAAAAATGTGAAGAAGGCCTAAGATTCATTTTGCACAACATGAAGAGGAATAATTTAAGAATTACCAGCATTCTGGAACAAGAACAATCACATAGAGGAGATAGCTGAAGAGATGCTCAACTAATCCCAGGACGGATAGACCCTAAAAGAAAATCGCCAAGACATGTAATAATCAAACTCTCCAAAATCAAAGATAAGGACAGAATCCTGAAAGCAGCTAGGGAAAAGAGAAGTGTAACATAAAAAGGCAAACAAATCAGATTAAGCTCAGATTTATGGACAGAAACCATTCAGGCAAGAAGGCAATGGGAAGACATATATAAAACCTGGAAAGAAAAAAACTGCCGACCAAAAATCCTCTACCCAGTGAAGTTGTCAATCAAATACAATTGCGTGATCAAAACATTCCAGGATAAAGAGAAGCTAAGGGATTTTGCCAAAGAAACCCTGCTATGAAAAACATCCTAAAGGAAGTTCTGTGGACTGAGAACCAACAAGAACAGGCAACAACCAAAGAATGATGTACGTGGCAGCATCACCCTGAACTCAATTGACAAATGAAAGAGTCAAGAACAAAATAAAATTATAAGAACAGAGGATCTGGCAGGTCAGTCTATGATCAAAACAATTACAAGGTGAAAGAAGGTAAACACAGAGGAACAGAGATC
Source organism: Chrysochloris asiatica (assembly GCF_000296735.1). Taxonomy (NCBI): domain Eukaryota; kingdom Metazoa; phylum Chordata; class Mammalia; order Afrosoricida; family Chrysochloridae; genus Chrysochloris; species Chrysochloris asiatica. Next base: position 21,892,266 of record NW_006408532.1, on the reverse strand, counting down.
CAAGTGGTGATAAGGTCAGGTAGATTACAGGATAAAATAGACTGTCTTAAATAGAGGGAAGAATTAATGGAATATATGGTAACCAAAACAGTGGTGTTGAGGTGGGGGGGTTAGTTCGGATGTTGGGGAGGGCAAAACAAGAAGAGGGAGAAGGCAGAAGAACAAGATAGATAGGTGAACACTGAGACAGGTTTACATGGCCTAAGAGGTAAACAGTGATGCATGCTCAACCTTGGAACAACAGGGCTCTGTGATACAGGGATCTAGGCATAATTTGAAGAGGGAAAATAATACTAAAATTCTTGACTGTCTTATGAATATTGGTTTCCCTTGCCTACTATTGTAAAATAGACACGTGAGTGGGATAGAAAGGAATGTTGGGAAACACGATTACAGAAAACTTGTAAGGCCGTCTTCAGCCCATAACTGATTGGAATACCTAAAAGGGATTCTAGAACTTGCCCAGTGAAATAGTCCTCTTGCAAAGCCTTTGCAGAGTATAGGACCTTAGGTGGAATTCTGAGTCGTATGCAGAACATTCTGAAGTGGGACATTCCCACTAGCAAGGACAAGCAGACCAGCCTGGAACAGCTAGAGCAACAGATGATACATCTTCAAAGAAAGATCAGGAAAAAGCCCAAACAAAAATATCAGCATGATGGGCTACTACAAGAATAACCAAGCTGTTTGCCAGGAAGCCATCAAACCAAGCAATCAAGTTCCTTCAGGACAAACACCCATCTAAGAATGAAACTCAAAGGGAATACAAACACAGGTATGAACGCTTGCTGGCCACCACATTTGTCTACTGATGAGGTGAGTAGAAGAGGGGGGAAAGGTGGCAATGATGAAATGGGCCGAGTTCAACCACAGTCCATTGACTCACACTGACCTGGAGATGAGAGAGAGAAGAGGAAGGTCAGGCTGGTCCAAAGTATGGTGAGACCTGGGAACACTTGAGCCCATGGACAAGGACATAGCTACAGAGGGCTAGAGCTGAGAGTGAAGCATCCAGCTGATATGAAGTGAGGGGAGATGCACAAGAACACCCAAACTTGCCTAGAGTACCCA
>NW_006408532.1:21886768-21889181 GCF_000296735.1 Chrysochloris asiatica | reverse complement strand
TTTCATCTTGTCTCTGGTGAAAAGAGATGGGGATAAGATTCATATGATTCAATAGTGAATAATTGTTATCATGACTAATTGCTACTGTCACAATTGTAAAGGGAGAAGCTTTGTAACAAAAAGGGAGTGGTTAATCTTACAGTTCATCAAGGGAGAAGAGTGCAAGCATAATGTAGGACCTTAACCAGAGAAGCAGCAGCACCAGAGTCAGAGGCAGAGAAGTGGTCATGGAGAGAGGGAGTGGCTGAGGACTCTAGATTCATGGGAAGAGAGGGACTAAGAACTGGTTGCCAGGAGGTAGACTTCCAGAATATGCCCTTTAGAGGTGTAAATTATTATATATGCTTGAGTGGGTTTTTGTTATTGTTGTTGTTGTGAATAAAGCTAAAGTGAATAGAGAGAAATACTGTTAACTGAAGGTACATGGAGGAGATTACAATCATTGTAATGAAACAAGGTGTATGATTTGTTGAATGTAAAACTGATGATCTGCTTTGACTCAATCCACAATAAAAACCTTAATTTTTTTTTTTTTCATTTTGTTGTGTTAAAGCATCTTCCCTATAGTCCTGATAATGCTCCATCAGACTTTCACTTGTGTGGTCTCCTGAAAGCAGCCCTTCAAGGATAATCATTCATCTCTGATAAAGAAGTGGAGACAAAGATGCATTCGTGGCTTGCAGATCAACCTAAAATATTTTTTAATAAGGGAACACAAAAGCTTGTTGACAGATGGACAAAGTATATTGAAAAGCAAGGAGACTATGTTGAGAAATGATATCCTTGACTTTTCTACAAGTTGATTAAAATAAATTCTACAGCCAGAGTGTGGATATTTTTTTTCTTACCCTAGTATTTTTAACTGCATCATCAAATCTATAATTTCTTGTTTGTGGCCTACCACAGGATGATTCGCAGCTCAGTGATATGAGAAACCAAGACTAGAAGTAAAACAAAATGGGTTTTTTCAATAATTATGCTCCATCAACATCCATATATAGGCTTTTTTCCTCTGTTTATCACTTCAAGTTCATAAAATGACCAATATCGATTCAGTAATCACATCCTCACACCAGCATTTTACACAGGAAATAAGGGCTAGAGAAACAAATTTTCTCCACGCAGATCATTCCTTTTTTATACATGCAGGAGACTTCTACAGATGCTCCCTAGAAGACTATGTAATGGCAGGACTTTGGTGAGAACTGAGTCACATGGTCACCCTTAGCTGCAAGAGAGGCTGGAAGAGTGAAAATCTGGTAAAGGCAAAGGGACTTCATGAATTACTTAGACCAAGACTGATTCAATCTTCAGGGCAGGTCACTTTACCTCTTTGACCAAATTTGGTTAAAAAGGAAGTAGTAAGGAATAGTTAGCTACTAGTTGTTGTTGTTGTTGCTAGGTACCATCAAGTTGGAACCGACTCATAGCGACCTTCTGCACAACAGAAAAAAACACTGCCCAGTCCTGGGCCAACCTCACAATTGTTGACACGCTTGAGCTCATTGATTCTGCCACTTTGCCAGTCCCCTTGCTGGGGGTCTTCCTCTTTTTCTCTGACCGTTCACCTTACAAAACATGATATCCTTCTCCAGTGACTGGTCCTTCCTTACAATATGTCCAAAGTATGAGAGACGAAGTTTGGCCATCCTGGCCTCCAAGGAGCACTCTGGCTGAACTACTTCCAACACAGGTCTGATGATTCTTTTTGCAGTCCATAAACTTTCAATATTCCCCTCCAACACCATAACTCAAAAGCATCAATTCTTCTATGGTCTTCCTTATTCACTGTCCAGCTTTTGCATGCATATGAGGTTACCATGGCTTGGGTCAGGCGCACCCTTAGTCCTCAAGCTGACATTTTTGCTCTTCAACACTTTAAAAAGTTCCTGTGCAGCAGATTTGCATAATGCACTACGTCATTTGATTTCTTAACTGCTGCTTCCATGAGTGTTGATAGTTGATTCAAGAAGAATGAAGTCTTTGACAACTTCAAACTTTTCTCCTTTGATAAGAATACTATTTATTGGTCCAGTGGAGAGGATTTTTGTTTTCTTTACATTGAGATGTAATCCATACCGAAGACTGTGCTCTTTGATCTTTATCAGTAAATATTTTAAGTCCGCTTCACTTTCAGCAATCAAGGTTGCATCATCTGCATATCGCAGGTTGTTAATGAGTCTTCCTCCAATCCTTATGCCACACTTTTCTTCATATAACCCAGCTTCTTGGAAATTTTGCTCAGCATACAGGTTGAATAAGTATGGTGAAAGAATATAACTCTGTCACATACCTTTCTTAATTTTAAACCATTCAGTATCCCCATATTCTGTTCGAACAACTGCCTCTCAGTCCAGGTACAGATTCCTCATGAGCACAATTAAGTGTTCCGGAATACTCATACTTCACAATG
>NW_006408532.1:21881929-21884732 GCF_000296735.1 Chrysochloris asiatica | reverse complement strand
AATTTGTCATCCCCTGCATAGTAAACCATGTGGTTATCAGATTCAAAATGGCCAATACCAGTCCATTTCAGCTCACTAATGCCTAAGATATCAATATGTGTTCCATTTCATTTTTGACAACTTCCAATTTTCCCAGATTCATACTTCGTACATTCCATGTTCCAATTTTCAATGGATGTTCACAGCTGTTTCTCTTCATTTTAAGTTGTTGCCCATCAGCAAATGAAGGTTCTGTGCACTTTTTCCCCTGAGCTTAACTCTATTCATGTCATTATGGTCAACTCTACTTTGAGGAGGCATTTTTTCCCCCAATCGCATTCTGAGTGCCTTCCCACCTTCCAGTCCTGTATTAATAACCTCATTTAAATGTGGAAGTTGGGCCATGAATAAGGAAGACTGTAGAAGAGTTGATGCATTTGAGTTATGGTGTTGCAGAACAATATTAAAAGTCCTATGGACTGCCAGAGGAACATACAAATCTGTGTTGGAAGAAGTACAGCCAGAAGGCTCATTAGAAGTCTGGAGGTTGAGACTTCATCTCTCATACTTTGGACATATTATCAGAAGGAACCAGTCCCTGGAGAAGGATATCGTATTTGCTAACATAGAGGGTCAACAAAAAAGAGAAAGACCCCAATGAGATGGATTGACACAGTGGCAGCAGCAATGGACTATTGTTCAGTTTAGCACTGATTGTGAGCATGGCATCAGCTCAGGCACTGTTTTACAGTTGTCACCACTCGTATCATATGGTCTGCCCTTTCCTACTCAAATGTGTCTCCTGCATCACCTAGAATCTTGTTAGAAATGGAAATCAGAACCTGCACTTTAATCAGTTGATTTATATATACATTAAAGTTGGAGATGCTCTATTGTAGCTGGTATTTCATCTGCCTGTTTGATCTAAAGAAAAAAGATTTTTCTTTGGGGGGTGGGGATTACTTTACCCTTTACCTGTTACCTGTCTTGTCCTCCCATCTTTCTTCTTACCATGGTTTTCATTCCTTCAAAAGGCAAACAAGCTGAATTCTTGATGAAATGCTTACATAGGGAAGGTTCTAGTCTTTTGAGAAATAGTGTGGTCATGTAAGATCACAAAGAAAAGTGTTTAGATATCTAAATGTGATAGTTGTGGTTCTGGGTCAATTTGACTGGGTAGGATTCTAAGTGGTTTGCAGGTTGAGATGCAGTTATTCCTCATGACGGTATCTAATGTATTATAATCACTTCTAAGATGCGATCTACTAGAATGAGTCAATCAATTTAAACACATTTCCTGGTGGTGGGGACTGCTTTCAATATATTGGATACTTAGACAAATCTTGCTGATTTCTACTGTGTCTGGATCATATATTTGGCTCATCATTCAACTTCTGGTTCTTTGGACTCGGGCCAGTGGCCTCCTCTATTGCTCTAGCCTGGGAGTCATCAGCAGCCTGCCATCTTACCTGCCTAAATTGTGTGCCTACCAATCTTGGTTCTCTGATCCAAAAACTTGGGACTTGCCCATCTCTACAACTACAACTACACTTCCTTGATATAAACTTATGTTTCTATATATATATATAAGTTTTACTTAAAAATATATATATATAGGCTTCATAGGTTTTGCTTCTCAAGAAAACCCAACCAAAGACACCATCCACCTCTCAAAGTTAAACAATGTTTGTCTTTTACTTTATATATCTTAATAGCCTTGTTTTCAGGAGTTTCGATTTGTAAAATTAAACTTTCTCTCCCATCCTCCCTAAAATTGAAATTTCTAGCTCTGCAGTGTTCACTAAGTTTGTTGTTGTTTTGTGCTACTTTGAGCCATTTCAGACTCATAATAACCCTATGTACAGAAAAAGCAACACTACCTAGCCCTGCATCATTTTCACAATTGTTGCTGTGTTTGAATTCATTGTTAAAGCTACTGTGTCCATCCGTTTCAATGATGATCTTCTTTTTTGCTGACCAAGCATAATATCTTTCTCTAGGAACTGGCCCCTCCTGATGACATATCCAAAGTACATGAGGCGATAGCTCACCATCCTTACCTCTAAAGTGCATTATGGCAGTACTTCTTCAAACACAGATTTGTTTATTCTTCTGGAAATGCATGGTATATTCACTAGTCTTTGTCATCACCTTAATTCAAACACATCAATTCTTCTTCAGTCTTCATTTATTCACTACCCAGCTTTCACATGTTCACAATGTGAATTAAAATACCATGCATAGGTAAACCTTCATCCTTAAAGTGATACATTGGCTTTTTAATTCTTTAAAGAAGTCATTTGCACAGATTTTCCCCAAACACTGATTTCAGGACTGCTGCTTCCATGGACTTTGATTGTGGATCCAAGTACAATGAAATCCTTGAAAATGTCAATAGTATTTCTGTTTATCATGATGTTGTCTATTAGTTCAGTTATGAGAAATTTTGTTTTCTGTATGTTAAGGTAAGCCATATTGAAGGCTGTATAGTCTTGGATTTTTATCAGTAAGTGCTCCAAGTCTTCTTCACTTTTAGCAAGCAAAGTGTGTCATTAGTGAGTCTTCCTCCAATTCTGATGCTGTGTTCTACTTCATTTAGTCCAGCATTTCAGATTATATGCTCAGCATACAGATCAAATAACTATGGTGAAAAGATACAACCCTGACACACACATCTCTTGATTTTAAATCATGCATGCTATCAGTCTTAATCAAAGACCCTAAACTTCTCTGCTTCTTTGTTGTTGTTGTTGTTAAGTGCCGTGGAGTCGGTTCCGACTCATAGCGACCCTGTACAGGGTTTCCGAGGCTGTAAATCTTTACG
>NW_006408532.1:21873520-21881829 GCF_000296735.1 Chrysochloris asiatica | reverse complement strand
TTGTCTTCCAAATTTCTTGGCAGAGATGAATGAGTGCTTCCTGTGCCACCTTAGTTTCTTGAAAGATGTCAATTTTTATTCCATCAATTCTTGGTGCCTTGTTCTTTGCCAATTCCCTCAATGCACCTTGGACTTCTTCCTTCATTATCATTGGCTCTTGATCATATGCTGCCTCCTGAAACAGTTGAACATCAACAATTTCCTTTTGGTACAGTGACTCTGTATATTCCTTCCATCTTCTTTTGATGTCATCTGCATCATTCAATAATTTTCCCAGAGAATCCTTTAATAATGAAAGTTGAGGCTTGAGTTTTTCTGCAGTTCCTACAGCTTGAGAAATGCTGACACCAGCAATGTCTTCCAGGCAGCTACTCCATATAGTATCTATATAACATGTTTTACATGACTTATGCCTTGGAAGAGAATCTGTGTGTTTATATAATCTTAAACTAAGCAAAATGCATCTTCCTACCAAATACTTTCTTTTGATCCATTTTCACAGTGCAAACTCTCTCATTGTTTGTGGGTGTGTGTTTTGTTCTTTCTTTTTAAATCTCCTGGAAGTCTGTACTTTTATTGCCCAATCTTGTATTTCCCTATGAGTCATTCTGCTGGTTGCCATTGATAAATGTTTTACAATCAAATTCCCAGCAAACAAAACAAAGCAACTTCTTATCCCTAATTCTTAAGGTAAGTAATTGATGGCCCTTGTACCAGCCTGCCAATGACAACTCTTGCAGAAGCTTTTCTACAGTTGACATTGTTGTTAAGTGCTGTCTAGTCAGTGCTGATACATAGTAACCCTGCATAGGGTTTCCAAGGATGTAAACCTTTGCAGGAGCAGAAAGCCTAATGTTTCTCCTGATGAGCAGTAACTGATGGACTCAAACAACTGACCTTGGGGTTAGCAGTCCAGTGCTAATCCTACAGAGCCACTGTACTTCCCAGGCTTTCCCTGTAGTATTGGAAAAATGCCTAATTTAAATCAGCACAAGCCCAAGTGTGGCTGGAATCAGCACCTCCATTAAGGGCTTACGTTCTTGGCTTTTCTCTTCTGACAGTTTATTTGACTCCTAATTTCCCTGCTAATCAATAGTAGCCTAAGTTTATTCCTAAATACCTCCATCTTCTCTAAATGAAGGAGCCATAGTGGTGCAGTGGGTTAAATGTTGAGTTGCTAATCAAAAGATCTGTGTTTCAAACCCACCAGCTGCTGTGAGGGAGAAACATGAAGCAGAATGTCACTATGAGTTGGAATCAACTTTATGGCAGTGAGTTTAGTTTTTATGTCTCTAAATGAATAAACAAGTAATTTCCATCATTTATGACTTTGTTATAAAATCTTATTATTTTTCCCCTTTTTCTTCTGTTCCAATTACTTCCGATTGTTCTCTTGTTATTATAGTTAGGTGCTGGCGAGTTGGTTCCAACTCATAACAACCCTATGCACAACAAAATGAAACACTACCCAATTGTACACCATCCTCACTATTATTATTATGTTTGAGCCCATTGTTGCTGCCACTGTATGAACCCATCTTGTTGAAAGTCTTACTCTTTTCCCTTGAAAATCAGCCACGGCACTGCCTTTACCAAGTGCGATGACCTTCTCCAGGGAGTGATCCTTCCCGACAACATGTCCAAAGAACTAGAAACAAAGTCTTGCCACCCTCATTTCTAAAGAACATTCTAGCTGTATTTCTTCCAAGAAAGATTTTTTTTTTGTTCAGGCAGTCTATGGTACTTCCAATATTCTTCACCAACACCATAATTCAATTGCATCGATTCTTCTGTGGTCTTTCTTATTCATTGTCAAAAATTCACATGGATATGAGGTGATTCAAAATACCATGTGTTGAGTCAGGCACACCCTAATCCTCAAACTGATCTCTTTACTCTTAAACATTTCAAAAAGTTCTTTTGTCACAGATTTCTTGACAGCTACTTCCATGAGTGTTGGCAGTGGATCTGAGCAAAATTAAGTCATTGGCCACGTCAATCTTTCATCCATTTATCATGATGCTATATATTGGTCCAGTTGTGAGGATATTTGTTTCCTTTACATTGAAGTGCAACCTATACTGATGGCTATAGTCTTTGATCTTCATCACTTTTTTTAAGTCCTCTTCATTTCCAGCAAGCAAGGTTGTATCATCTGCATATCGCAGGCTATTAATCAGTCTTCCTCCAATCCAAATGGCATGTTCTTCTTCATAAAATCCAGTTTCTCAGGTTATTTGCTCAGCATACAGACTAAATAAGTATGGTGCAAGGATACAACCCTGGTGCACATCTTTCCTGATTTTAAACCATTCCAGACAGAACAACTGGCTCTTGGTCTATGTCCAATTTCTCATGAGCACAATTAAGTGTTCTAGAATTCCTATTATTTGTAATGTAATCCATAGTTTGTTATGATGCATACATTCTAATGTCTTTGCATTGCCAATAAAGCACAAACATCTTTCTGGTATTCTCTGATTTTAGCCAAGATCCATTTGTTGTCAGCAATGATATCCCCCATTCTATGTCTTCTTCTGAATCTTACTTGAATTTCTGGCAGTTCCCTGTCAATGTACTACTACAAAGATTTTTTAATTATCTTTAGCAAAACTTCACTTGCATGTGATGTTAACGATATTGTGCAATAATTTCTGCAGTCCATTGGATCACCTTTCTTTGGAATGGGCATAAATATGGATCTCTTCTAATCAGTTGGCCAGGTAGCTGACTTCCAAATTTCTTGGCATAAACAAGTGAGCACCTCCAGATCTGCATCCTGATATTTCTAGTCTTCATTTGAGAACTCCTCATACTCAAAATTCAATTATACAAAGACTGTAAGTCATAAATTAAAACTAGTGGGCTTCCATGTAGTCACTATACTCAGAAAAAAATATCATACATACAAAGTATCATTACTCTTTTTTGTCTGCACATCTATACAAATGTTTTATGAAGTTCTATAAAATTAAAGTGGAGGACAAAAAAGAAGGGCATAGGGAAAAATACTGAAAAATTCATAGGGAGTGAGGGCTGATAAATGTAAATTAATTATACAGAATTAATGTTTAATAACTTAGGATGTGGGAGTCCGGGAGTGGCACTGTAGGATAAGCACTCAACCTCAAGGTCAGTTTGAGCCACAAGGTCAGTTGTTCAAAACTCATCAGCCACCCCTTTGAAACCCTATACAGGGTCACTATGAGTCAGAAATGACTCGACAAAGTGTAACAAAACAACAAATTAAGATGTAATGAAAATGGGATTTGTATTACTTTGCATAAGGTTCAGCTATGAGTAATAAAAGACTTTCAAAAAATAGTAGTTTTAAACATTTATTTCTCTCTTATTGATTACAGTCATTGATCAAAACTTGGTCAGATGACCAGAAAGACTTTACAAAGGAGTTAAGAAATGTAGAATTTGATGACTAAGTGTTTACCCAACATCTTCAATTGGTTCTCCAAAAACAAAAGGAAAATGAATATGGGGAGGAAATAGGCAATCTCTGTCATGTTACCAGTCCTCTATTCGGTGAACATAAACCATATTTTAAGTGCTTTGTTGTTTTACTCATGATGTGCTTTTTCTAATTCATGTATTCTCAGTAGGGCAATACCACCACCAAGAAGGAGAAATTGGTTCTTGGGGAGGAAAAACAATATTACTCTTTGTCTTAGTTTCTTATTGCTGCTATAACAAATACCATAAATGGTGGGTTTAAATAATAGAAATGTATCTCTTCACAGTTCAGGAAATTTGAAGTTCAAATTCAGGGCACCAGTTTTATGAAAGGTTTTCTCTGTGTTGGCTCTGGGGTTAGCACTTGTCTCAGCTACTTGGTTCCTTGTTGTATTTATTGTTCCACGTGTCACGCTTGCTTGTCTCTGTACATAGTCTGCTTTTGCATATCTCATAAGTGATTAGGCTTAAGACATATCCTACATTGATGTAACCTCAGTAGCATAACAAAGAAAACCTTAGTGCTAAATGGGATTACATCTATACGTGTAGGAGTTAGGATTCTAACATATGTTTCTGTTATGTTCAATCCATAATATAAATGTCCAAATATATACACATATACTTATACAGTACAAAACAGATATACAGCATAATTGTTGTTGTTGTTATGTTCCATGGAGTCGGTTCTGAATCATAATGACCCTGTACAGGGTTTCCGAGGCTATAAATCTTTATGGAAGCAGAAAGCTTCATCTTTCTCCTGTGGAACAGCTGGTAGTTTCGAACTGCTGACCCTGAGGTTCACAGCCCGATTCCTAACCACTACGCTACCACTAGTTTTCAAATGTCATGAAGAGGAGCAATTAAGGAAAATAGATCACAAAAAGCTCTTTGGGTGATGCTGTTGTTGTTGTTAAGTGTCATCAAGTTAGTTCGACTTATAGTAAACTTTTTTAGGGTTTCCAAGGAGTGGCTGGTGAATTTAAATAGCTGACCTTGTGGTTCAAACCAACCTTGCAATCCAGTGCTTATCCTATAGCGCCATGCCAGTACTCCTTTTGGTTGATTTGTTGTTGTTAAGTGCTGTTGTGTCGGTTCCAACTCATAGCAACCCTGTATAGGGTTTCCAAAGAGCAATTGGTATGTTTGAACTACCAACCTTGTGGTTCATAGTCCAGTGGTGATCCTATGGTACCACCAATAGAATGAAATGGCTGACAAGCATTGTTCTAACACAAGAATTTTCAGAAATATGTCTTTTGGCAAAGCTTCCATTTAATATTTTATAGGCTTCATAAAACAATGGAGCCTGGTGTGGCATTATAGAATAAGCACTGTACAAAAAGGTAGACTTGAACCACGAGGTCAGTGGTTCAAACCCACCAGCCACTCCTTGGAAACCCTATGAGTTGGAACTGACTCAATGGCACTCAACAACAACTACATAAAACAATAGAAGAGACAAGCAGTTTTAAATTGGACAGACAATTCATTTATTCAACAATCATTTCTGAGTATATACTATATGCGAGAAAATGTGCTGGATGCTTTGGGGACAACCAGGAATGGTACAGGTATCCCTGGTCTCCTGAGGCTTTGGAGCTGTTGAAGAAGCAGACATTGGACTTTGAGTATTACGTTGATGCCCAATCTCAAGCATAAGTGTCCAAGGCATCTATACACATTTCTACATTTGAATCCTGCATCACTTCCTTGACAAATGTTTTAGTGTGGAGTGCCATTAAGTCAGTTCCAACTCACAGTGACTCTGTACAGGGTTTCAGAGTAGCAACTTGCAACTTTGCTGTTAGCAGTCCAGTGCTTATCCTACCTCACCAGGACAAATGGCCTGGGAAAACTATACCTTCTATAAACAAAATTTTCTACTATTATCTACCTAACAGTAATTTTGTGAGGACTCAGTGAGATGTGCTTAATTATGACCATACCTAAACATGTTGCTATTGTTAAGTGCCATGAAGTCAGTTCTGACTCATAGCAATATGGGTTTCTGAGGAGCAGCTGGTGGGTTTGAACTGTCAATATTTATGTTAACAGTACAGTACAGATCCTACAGCGCTCCACAAGGAGTCCATACTTAAACATACCAGGGGCTTAAGAAAATGTATAATTTATAGTACAACATAATGCTTTTTTATATATCATATTGACTGAACCCATGTTTTTCTCCTACCTTAAACTGCTAACATTTGACTAATTGTTTCCTTATCCTCCATCTTCCAATTAATTGTGTTAATAATGACTCTGGGACTAGATTTTTCAAATCAGTTGGGGTTGCAAATAGTCTGAAAGGCCTGCTATTGCTGCTGTTATTATTTGCCATCATGGTGACTCCATGTGTACAGAGTAAAACAGCTCCATAGGAATTTCAAAGCTGTGACCTTCTGAAAGAAGATTGTCAGGCCTGTCCTCTATGACATGTCTGTCTGGGTGGGTTCTAACCACCAATCATTCTGCTCATCGTCAAGTACTTATCCATTTGTGCCACCCAGAGATTCCCTGAAAGGCCTAAAGCCCAGAGAATTTAGGACCTATGACCATTCATACTATTTTATCTATCTGTTCCAAATGTTCATTAAACACAAATGTCTGGGTTTAGCTAAGTTATAAAGAGGGTAGAGAGAAAAAGAAAAACATAATAGACCCATGCTTGTATTTGAAAAGTGATGAATATTTGTTAGTGTGACAAGAGTAACAAAATAAAAGAGCAAAGTGCTGTGGAGCACTGGTGTCATTGTAGGATAAGCACTGGACTGATAACCCACATAGTCAGCAGTTCAAACCCACCTGCCTCTCCTGGAGAGAAAGATGTGGCTTTCTGTTCCCATGAAGATTTATAGCCTCAGAAACCCTGTAGGGCTGTGATGAGTTGGAACCCATTCAACAGCACTGACAATAACACCAGGTGTTATGGAAGCATTTGACAAAGATCTTCACCAACGAGAGAAATCCTCTCTGAAAGTTGAAGGGATTTGATGAAGGCAGAAAAGAAGAATTCTAAGTGAGTACAGTAGTGAATACATCCATGAAGAAACAAGAGAGAATGTTGAAAGGATGTCCAATAAACACAGAGCATATAGACACTAGGAGTCCCGGTGTAGTGTTATAACATAACACTACAAAAGGTGAGTTTGAACCAGAAGGTCAGTGGTTTAAACTCAACAGCTGCTCCTTGGAAATCCTATACAGGGTCATTATGAATCAGAATTGACTTTATGGCCCTTAACAAAAACATATAGATATTAACTAGATTGGGATACAGGTCTTGCTCTCTAATAGCTACCATGTTCTTCCTCTTCTTGTTTCTCTTCCTGTTTTCTGTCTCACATTAAAATCCCAACCTGCCCTATAAAGCATTTATTAGCATGGCTCCATACTATAAGCATTGCATTTCAGAGCACAGGTTTGGGGTTTGAGCCCACCAGTCGATCCATAGGAGAGTGATAAGACTTCCAGCTCCACAAAGATTTAAAGGCCCAGAAAACCCCACATAGGATTGCTGAGTCAGATCTATTTCTGAAATTGATTAAACATGCAGTGAAGATGTATTGATAATTACTGGTGATTGGATGCAAATATTTGAAGCAAAAAAGAAGAATCCGCAGTTGGAAAATATGGCCTTGGTGACAGAAATGATGCTGGAGATCACATGATAAAATTGTGCAAGACTAATGACTTATTCATTTCAAGTACCCTTTTATTTTTTAAACAACATAAAAGATGACTGTAGACATGGACCTCACCATATGGAATATGCAGAAATCAAATTGATTACATCTGTGTGATGAGACTGTAGAAAGACTCCATATCATCAGCTAAAAGCAGCCCACTAAAGTTCAAAGACAAAAAGAGTTATGGGATGACATCAAGAACAGCACACAGTATAAAATCAAAAAGTCTTTAAGACAAGAAAGAAAGAAAAGGCCAAAATGGATGTGAGAAGAGACTTTGAAACTTACTCTTCAGCACAGAGATGCCAAAGTAAATGGAAGAAATGAGGAAGTAAAATAACTGAACAGAAAATTTCAAAGGGCAGTTTGAGAAGACAAAGTCAAGTATTACAATGAAATGTGCAAAGACCTGGAGTTAGAAAACATAAAGATAAGACATGCTCAGCATTTCTCACATTGGAAGAACTGAAGAAGAAAACAGAAAAGGTGTGTGCCAGGGTTGTATTCTTTCACCATACTTATTCAATCCATGCACTGAGCAAAAAATTCAAGAAGCTGGAATATATGAAGAAGAACATGGCATTGGAGAAAAGCTCATTAACAACCTGAGATATGCAGATGTTATGACCTTGCTTGCTGAAAGCAAAGAGGATTTAAAATATTTACTGATAAAGATTAAAGACCACAGCCTTCATTGTGAGTTGCACCTCAATGTAAAGAAAACAAAAATCCTCACCACTGGACCAATAACTAGCATGATGATTGAAGTTGTCAAAGACTTCATTTTGCTTGGATCCATTATCAACACTCATAGAAGCAGCAGTCAAGAAATCAAACAGTGTATTGCATTAGGCAAATCTACTGCACAAGACCTCTTAACAAGATCAAAGATGTCAGTTTGAGGACTAAGGTGTGTCTGACCCAAACCATGGTATTTTCAATGTTGTTGTTGTTGTTGTTTTCAGGTACTATCGAGTTGGAACTGACTCATAGTGACCCCATGCACAGCAGAACGAAACAATGTCTGATGCTGGGCCAACCTCACTACCACTGTCACACTTGACGCCATCAATGATGCCACCTGGCCAATCCATCTCATTAGGGGTCTTCCTCTTTTTCTCTGACTCTCCACCTTACCCAGCATGACAT
>NW_006408532.1:21865863-21868235 GCF_000296735.1 Chrysochloris asiatica | reverse complement strand
CAATAAACCCTATAAAAGCCACAATTCTGTGAAAGACAGAAACCTGTCAGAGAAGGGAAGCTCAAATTATTTTTCACTGATACAGAGCAATGTTATTGTTATGTACCGTGGAGTCGGTTCCGACTCATAGCGACCCTGTACAGGGTTTCCGAGGCTGTAAATCTTTACGGGAGCAGAATGCCTCATCTTTCTCCCGTGGAACTGCTGGTAGTTTTGAACTGCTGACCTTGTGATTCCAAGCCCGATTTGTAACCACTATGCTACCAGAGCTCCTTTCTCTGCTTCTTTAGTATGTAAGAATTGGGTTTCCTTAGATCTTCCTCTACTTCCAGTTCAGGATTCACCCTTCCACTAAAACTGTTCTCAACCAACATATCCTTATTCATTCTTTCTTCATCTTCCACATTGCCTCTTTGCAGTCTTCAACTGGTATTTGTGGTCTTTGGAACTCCTTTCTTGGATTTGCCACCACAGTGACAGATCAGTTATTGGCAATAATAACAATCAACACTTCTAGAGTATGAACTCTGGTCAAAATGTTATACTGAACACTTAACATTTCTTATCTCATACACTCTTCACAATCACTTGATACGGGACATAGTGCTCAAAAACTGGCTCCAGATTCCAAATCTGTGGGTTTGAATCCCAGCTCTACCACTTACTATCTATGAGACCTTAGGTGAAACACCTAACCATTCTGTATTTCAATCTTCTTGTTGCTGGTAAGTGTCGTCAAGTCTTTTACAACTCATAGCGACCCTGTATAGGGTTTCCAAGGAGCAGCTGGTGGTTTTGAACTTCCAACCTTATGATTGACAGTCCAGTGCTTAATGATAATACCTACTCCATAGAGTTGCTATTAAATTTAAAGTTTTATATATGTAAAGTGCTTATTTATGTGTAAAATATTTTTGATGCACATTAAATGTTTATGTGTAAAATGGAGATATTAGTAACAATTTTAAATGCAGTTACTAAGGAGCCCTGCTAGCATAATGGCGACATGTTGGGCTGCTATCTGTAAGGTCAACAGTTCAATGCTACCAGAAATGCTCTGTGGGAGAAAGATGAGGCTTTCTGTAAAGATTTACATCCTTGTAAACTCTATACATGGTTGCTATGAGCCTTCAGAATGGCAAACCCACCACCACTAACATTATTTCTATTTACATATGAAAGGATGGAGGCACAAAGAGTTTTAGAACTTTCCTGAGTTGGTGGTGAAGCTAATCCATCTAACTCTGTAGCCTACACATTTATGAAGGAATTTAACAACTAAATTGTAAAACTTTAGAGAAACCGTGACTGACTCCAACTGTGTAGTCAAGACTAGACATTTAATGGGTTGGTACTGGAGCTATGCAGAGAGGGATTGCACAATGTCTGAGCAGTGGAATGCCTCTTTATGAGCCCTCAGCTTGAGAGTTATCTTTCTCTTACCCAAAACTAGGCAAATCGGAAAACACTCCCACAAAAGGGCACAGAGAAGAAGACACTCTGAGATAGTATTTAAAAACACAAAATTAAAAGAATGTCACACCTCCGAAACTTTAATTGGCACAGTTTTGGGCAAAATCAAACATGAAAAGAAATGGGTAAAGAGTAACACAAGTAACTCTCAAGAAAGTAAAAAAGAAAGAATTTTTTTAAAACAAGAATAAGACGGGGGAAATAGTAACTTTATCAGAACATGTCATAAGTAAGAAAGAAATGTAAGACTTTCGAGTTTTCAAATATCGTACCCTTTCTGTTCTGTTTCAAACAAAGTGATAGGTGTCACATGGAAAGAGAAAGGGTGGCCACACAAATACATTAATCTATATGTCCTGGTGTGGAGCTGCTGAAGGATCAGCACTGATTTGCTAACCACAAATTTGACAGTTCAAACCCACCTGCCATTCCTTGGAAATCCTGTACAGGGTTACTATGAGTCAGAAACGACTCTGGCGGCATACAACAACAAATCAGCACATAAGAAGGGACTTCAGAAAGTTTGTTGAAAAATTCGATTATCTTTTCATTCCACGTTTCCACTAACTCTTTGAATCTCACTCACATTTCCTACGTGCCTACTATTTGCAAAGTATGGTGCTGGGGATACGGCAAGGAACCATATCTCTGATTTCATAGACCACATATTTAGGGATGCAATGAACAAATAATTTCAGATGGTGATAAGGTATATGATGAAGATGAAGAAAATACTATAGTTGTTGTTGTTGTTGTTGTCAGGTGCCATCGAGTCGGATCCGACTCATAGCGACCCCATGCACAGCAGAACAAAACAGTGCTCGATCCTGGGCCAACCTCACCACCGCTGACACCCCCGAGTCCATCAATGATGCCACCTGGCCGATCCATCTCGTTGG
>NW_006408532.1:21844418-21864419 GCF_000296735.1 Chrysochloris asiatica | reverse complement strand
GATGCATTCTGCATCATTCAATAATTTGCCCAGTGAATCTTTTAATAGCGAAAGTCGAGGCTTGAATTTTTTCTTCAGTTCCCCCAGCTTGAGAATTCATTATAATGAATGAATATAGGTGTTTCAAACAAAGTGATAGGTGTCACATGAGCCAATCTGATGGGGATTAGCATTGAACCAAAAGATTAACATTGAATTACTCCCAACTAAGATACCCTTACTCACTCTTTCTCCATTTTCCACATTGCCCCTTTGCAGGCTTCAACTGGTGTTTGTGGACTTTAGAGCTCCTTTCTTAGATTTGTCATCACAGAGAAAATATCTAACCCAGCAGCTCCATGGAGAATAGGATCCGTACCAAAGGTAAAGCACAGACATTTTCCCGTAGCCATTGTTAATAAAGAGAGCACTACGCCAGTTTTATCTGTACTTAAGCTTGTCGATAGGAGACTTCTCAATAAATCTTTTTTGTTTGTTTGTTTTTCACTTTATAAAAAACAGAACTAAAATGGTCCCTCTGGGTATTATTTGATGTTACCTGAACAGGAGTAAGTTAACTGTCATCTGTGGTTGCAGTTCTGGGACTTGGGAAGGTAAATCACAATAGGCAGTCCCTTCTACATAATGGATTCTGAGTGGAGACTATGGCCTTGTCACCCATCACAACTTAGCCAATTTATGCTCTATTTGGTGGTCATCTCTTGTGCAGTCTCTGTACCATGGTTCTCACAAAGCACACTAAAGACCTTTAAGCCCAAAGTGCTAAAAGACAACAAAGTAAACAGCTTTTTCTACCTTTTCTATAATACCACTTCTCGTTTCATATATGAGTGTCCTTTGTACTGCTGAAGTTAGATTCATGCTTCATTTATTCATAGTGCCAGACACAATATCTTCAACAGAGTTACACATAAAGCCAGACACAGTGTCTTAGACCTCAGGTTAAAGCCTTAGAACTTAGTGTTCTTTCTGCTTTAAAAGAAAGAAGAGGAGACAAGGACCACCACTTTCATTCCTATCTGGAGAATTCTGAAATTCCTTCCTCACAATTCTCTTTTTTGATCCTGAGCTCCTTCTTCTGTCCTTTATTTTCACTGACTTGTGACCTAGAATTTCTGCCAAATAAGGGGAACAGATAGTAATTTGGGATGATATAACTCAAAGTTATCATGATAAAAGAACCAATGAAAGATATTCCTACAGTCTCTCTTGCTAACCCTTCTTCCTCTCTCCTTCTCTCTCTCTTGACCCTCTCTCATTTGCTACCTCACACACACACATACACACACAAATATACTCACACTTAATATTATTCAGATAGGTGGATGATTTTAGTTATTCTTCACCCAATCTAACAATACCATCTTACAAAAAACATCCAAGACCTCAAGGGTGATCCTCTGGCGGCATACAACAACACAGGGCAGGATTGCACAGGGTAGGGCCTTAGGTTCCTCCAGCCTCTTTCTGACCAGTAAACCCAGGTTTGTTTTGTTTTAGTTTTGTTCTATATTTTCTTCCACTCTACCCTCATGGCCCAACTTTCAGCCAAGTGATAGGTACATAGAGTGGACAACAACACTAGTAAGATATGCTCACCACAGAATTGTCAATCATTCAAAATCAAAAGTGCAACATTTTTCTAATGACCAAGTTGAGAAGGAATGGGAAGATGGGTGGAATGCAAATAGGAACCACAGAGAGAAAGTGGGATAACTGTTGTTGCATGTAGGGGATTGCAATCATTGAAATGAAACAACGTGTATGATTTGTTGAATGCAAAATTGATGATCTTGTCTATAAACTTTCACTCAACTAAAAGTGTTTTCTTTTTTTTAATCCAAGATAAGTAGGATGAATCATATATCTACTTTAAGCACCTGCTGGAAGCAAAGAGGACTTAAATACTTACTGATGAAGATCAAAGACTACAGCCTTCAGTATGGATTGCACCTCAATGGAAAGAAAACAAAAATCCTCATAACAGGACCAATAAATAACAAAAAGATAAATAAAGAAAATATTGAATTTATCAAAAGACTTCATTTTTCTTGGATCCATAATCAACACTCATGTAAACAGTAGTCAAGACTCAAAGAGTATATTGCATTAGGTAAATCTGCTACACAAGACTTATTTTAAAGTGCTCAAGAGCAAAGATGTCAGTTTGAGGACTAAGGTGCATCTGACCCAAGCCATTTTCAATAGTCTCATATGCATGTGAAAGTTGAACAGTGAATAAGGAAGACTGCAGAAGAATTGATGCATTTGATTTATGGTATTAGAGAAGAATATTTAAAGTGGATGGCCATAAGAACAAACAAATCTGTGTTGGAAGAAGTACAACCAGAATGCTCCTTATAAGCCTGGATGGTGAGACTTCATCTCTCATTCTTTGGACACGTTATCAGGAGGAACCTGTCCCTGGAGAAGGACATCATGCTTGGCAAGGTAGAGGGTCAGCAAAAAAGAGGAATTCCTCCAATGAGATGGATTGGCACCATGGCAGTAGCAATTGTTTCCAGCATTCACAATAATTATGAGGATTGCACAGGGCAGGGCTGTGTTTCATTCTGTTGTACATAAAGGTCACTATGAATCAGAACCAATTTGACTGATAACAACAACAAGGACCAAGTCAATTATACCATGAGTAGGTCAAACTTCATACAGACATAGTAATTTACCAAAGAGAACTAGGGGGGATTATAATTGAGACTTCAGAAATAACGCCATATCTACACATTGAGTTGGTAACCACAAAGTCAGCTCTATGTGTAGATATGAGGCTTTCAGTTCCTGTAATGTTTTACAGCCATGAAACCCTAAACAGGGTTATGATGTGTCAAAACCAACTTCTCCGAGCACATAACTACCAATACCATGACCAGTTGGTCTTCAACAAAGGTATCAAGTTAGTTGGATAATTCAATGGAGAAAGAAATGTCTCTTCAACAATGGTGCTGGAACAAGTGGATTTCTACATGCAGAACAATAACGTGAGACACCTACCTCATACCATATACTCAAATTAACTTCAAATGGATCAAGAACCCAAAATATAAACACTAAAACAAAAAATGATTAGGAAAAAAAAAAAGTTTCGCAACTATTATACTTGATTATGAATTTTCAGATATGTTACCAAAAGCATAACTAACAAAAAAATATAGATTTGGCTCCCATCAAACTAAAGATGCTTTAGTGTATCAAAGGGCATTATCAAGAAAGTGAAATGACAATCTAGAATGAGACACAGTATTTGTAAATACTCTATCTGATTTGGATTTCACAAGCAGATTATGTAAAGAACTCTTAAAACTCAACAACAAAAGTCAAATAACTCAATGTAAACAAAAGAGCAAAGGACTGGAATAGGTATTTGGCCAGTGAACACATGTTGTGAGGTGCTAGCAAATGAACTGGAACTCACAATGACCCTTTACACAGCAGAACAAAATACTGCTGCTCCATGCTGTGTGATGTTCATACTTACTGTTCTGTTTGATGCCATTTTTGCAGCCATTGTGTAAATCCATCTCTTGAGGGGTGGGGGGTCTTCCTCTTTTTCACTGACCTTCTACTTTATCAAGAATGATGTCCTTTTCTAGGTATTGGTCCTTCTTGAGCAAAGTACATGAGACAGTCTCTCCATTCTCTCTTCTAAGGAGCACTCTGGCTATACTTATTCCAATACACATTTGTTTGTTCTTTTGGCAATTCATGATACTTTCAATATTCTTTAATGACACCATAATTCAAATGCATCCATTCTTGTCAGGTTTTCCTATTCATTGTCCAGTTCTCACATGCACATAAGGCATTTGAAAATACTATGGCTTGAGTCAGGCACATCCTAGTCCTCAAAGTTACATTATGCTATTTAATACATTGTTGTTGTTGTTGTTATGTGCCGTGGATTCAGTTCCGACTCATAGCGACCCTGTACAGGGTTTCCAAGGCTGTAAATCTTTACGAGAGCAGAAAGCCTCATCTTTCTCCTGCAGAACAGCTGGTAGTTTCGAACTGCTGACCCTGAGGCTCGCAGCCCGATTCGTAACCACTACGCTACCAGAGCTCAAGAGGTCTTATCTAGTAGATCTGCCCAGTGTCACACATTATTTGATTTTTTGACTGCTGCTTGCATGAGCAAAATGAACTCCATGACAACTTCACTCTTTTTCCAGTTATCATGATGTTGTTTATTGGTCCACCTGTGAGAATTTTTGTTTTCTTTGCATTGAGTTGTAATCCATACTGAAAACAGTACTGTTTGATATTCATCAGCAGGAGCTTTAAGTCCTCTTCGCTTCCAGAAAGCAAGGTTGTGCCATTAGCATATCACAGGTTGTTAATGAGCCTTCCTCCAATCCTGATGCCACGTTCTTCTTCATAAAGTGAAGTCCAGCTTCTCCAATAATGAAAACATAATAGTGGCTAATAAACAGAAAACAATACTCAACAACATTTGGCATTATTACTGTTGTGTGTCTTGATTCTGACTCATACTGAAACTAAAAGGCAAAGTAGAGTTTTATAAGCTGTAAACTTTATGGAAGCAGATTGCTAGGTCTTTTCTTTATGAAGCTGTGGGTAGGCTTCAAGCACCTCCTTTTGGTTAGCCATCAAGCATTTAATCACTACACCACCAGGTCTCCTTCATTAGCCATTCCAATCCAAACAAAACCGACTGACATCAAGGCAATTCTGACTCAAAGCAACCTTATATAGGGTTTTCCAGACCGTAACTCTTTAAAGGAGTAGACAATCTCATCTTTCTGCTGGTGAATTTAAACTGCCAACATGGTAGTTAGCAGACCAATGTTTATGCTACAGCACTTTCATTAGCCATTGTTATTGTTGTTGTTAAAAGACATTGAGTCAGTTCCAACTCACAGCAATCCCCTATAGGGTTTCAGAGGCTGTAAATATTTGTGGGACAGAAAGTCTCTTCTTTCTCCCTCAGAGTGGCTGGAAGATGCAAATCACTGACCTGGTGGTTCTCAGTCTAGTGCTTATCCTACAGAGTTACTGATTTTGCTGTTAGGTGCTATCATGTTGGTTCTGACCCATCGCAAACCTATGTACAACAAAACTAAACACCACCCCATCCTGTGCCATCCTCACAATGGCTGCCACTGTGCCAATTCATCTCATTGGGGGTCTCCTCTGTTTCTCTGTCCCTCCACTTTACCAAGTATGACGTCCTATTCCAGGGACTGTTCCCTCCTGATAATGTGCCCGTAGTATGAGAGATGAAGTCTGAACATCTTGGCTTCTGAGGAGCATTCTGGTTGTACTTCTTGGAACACAGATTTATTTGTTCTGCTGTTAGTCCATAGTCCCACACCATAACTCAAATGCATCAGTTCCTCTACAGTCTTCCTTATTCATTGTCCAACTTTCACATGCATATGAAGCTATTGAAAATACCATCCATGGCTTGGGTTAGGCACACTTTAGTCCTCAAACTAACATCTTTTCCTTGAACATTTTAAAGAGGTTTTATACAGCAGATTTGTCTAATGCAATATGTTGTTTGATGTCTTGACTGTTGCATCCATGAGTGTTGATTATGGCTCCAAACAAAATAGTCTTTGACAATTTCAATCTTTTCTCCATTTATCTTAATGTTGTTTATTGGTCCATTGGTGAGTTTTGTTTCCTTTACATTGCATTGCAGCCCATACCAAAGACTGTAGTCTTTGATCTTCATCAAAGTATTTTAAGTCCTCTTCATTTTTAGCAAGCAAGGTTGTATCATCTGCATATCACAGGTTATTAATGAGTCTTCCTCTAGTCCTGATGCCATGTTCTTCAGATAATCCAGCTTCTCAGATTATTTGCTCAGCATACAGATTGAGTAAGTATGGTAAAAAATACAAAACAATCCCAGCATACATTTCCTGGTTTTAAACAATTCAGTGTCCCTTTATTCTGTTCTAATGACTGCCTTTTGGCATGTACTGGTTCCTCATGAGCAAAGTTAAACATTCCAAATACTCATTCTCCCTAATGTTGTCCATTGCTTGTCATGATCCACACAGTTGAAAGTCTGAAAAGTCAATAAAACACAGGGAAACATTTTCTGGTATTTTCTGTTTTCTGCCAAGATACATCTGACATCAGCAATGATATTCCTGGTTCCATGTCCACATCTGAATCCAGTATGAACCTCTGGCAGTTCCCTATTGCAGCCATTTTTGGAGTTATCTTTAAGAAAATTTTATCTGGATGTGATATTAATGATATTTTCTGATGATTTCCACATTCCATTGGGTGACCTCTCTTTGGAATATGGATCTCTTCCAATCAGGTAGCCAGGTAGCTGTCTTCCTTATTTCTTGGCATAGATAAGTGAGTGCCTCCACAATTTGTATTCCATCAATTCCTTTAATACCATCAGTTCTTGATCATATGCTGCCTTTTGAAATGATTGAACATCGACCATTTTTTGTGTGTGATATAGTGACTCTGTGTATTCCTTCCATTTTCTTTTGATGCATTCTGCATCACTGAGTACTTCGACCAAAGAAAAGTCGAGGTTTGCATTTTATCTCAGCTTGAGAAATACTAAGTGTGTTCTTCCCTTTTGGTTTCCTAACGCCAGATCTTTGCACATTTCATTATAATATTTGACTTTGTCTTCTCAAGCTGCCCTTTGAAATTTTCTGCTCAGCTCTTTTACCTCCTCATTTATTCCATTTGCTTTAGCATCTCTATGCTGGAGATCAAGTTTCATCTGGCATCTATTTTAAACTTTTCTTTCTTCTTTATTTTCTTAATGACCTTTTTCTTTCTTCCTTTATGATGTCCTTGATGTCATCCCACAAGTCTTCTGGTATTTGATCACTAGTGTCTAATATATAAAATCTGTTCTTGAGATGATCTTTAAATTCATGAGGGATATGTTCAAAGTCATATTTTGGCTCTTGTGGACTTGTTTTCATTTTCTTCAGCTTTAGCCTGAATTTGCATATGAGCAATTGATGGTCTATTCCCCAATCTGCCACTGATCTTGTCTTGTCTTGTTGTTGTTGTTGAGAGTAGTCGAGTCAGTTCTGACCCAAAGTGACCCTGTATAGGGTTTCCAAGGAACAGCTAGTGAGCTTGAACCACCAACAGTGTGGGTCAAAAGAGTTTGCAGTCCAGCGCATTAACCCACAGTGCTACACTGCAAATCAAAATTATAATGAGATATCACTTCACACACATTAACAAAGCTATTATCAGGTAAATGAAAACAAATGTTGGCAAGGATATGCAGTAATTCAAACCTTCATACCTTACTGGTGGGAATATGAAGTGATACAGACACTGCGCAAAACATCTTAACAGTTCCTCTAAAATGTTAAACATAGAACTACCATATTATCGTGAAAAAGTGCCATCGAGTCAGTTCCAGCTTACAGCGACCCTGTTTAGGATTTCCAAGGAGCAGCTGATGGGTTTGAATCTTGTGGTTCGCCATCCAGTGCTGATCCTACAGAGAATTACCATACGGTACAATTCCACTGCTGGATATAGACTCAAAAGAATTGAAAGCAGGAACTCCAAACAGATCCTTGTAAACCAATGTTTATTGCAGTGTTATCACTCCCACCAAAGGTAGAAACAAGCCAGTGTCCATCCGCAGGTGAATGGAAAAGCAATATGTGGTATAGACAAACAGTGGCATTGTTGTTGTTAAGTGTCATTGAGTCAGTTCTGATCCAAAGCAACCCTGTATAGAGTTTCTGAGGAGCAGTTGGTGAGCTTGAATCACCGACCTTGTAGTTGAAACCAACCTTGTGGTTCAGCACAATAACTCACAGTACCACATCTGCAATATAGAGAGATAGATTTCTAACACATGCTACCAACTGATGAGCCTTGAAAACATCGTGTTCAGTTAAGGAAGACACAAAAGGGCATTGTTACTAAATGCCGTCAAGTCAATTCTGACCCATAGCGACCCTGTAGAGGGTTTCCAAAGAGCAGCTGGTGAGCTTGAACCACTGACCTTGCAGTTCCAATGACTTTGCAGTCTGATGCATTAGCCAACAGCACCACACCAGGACACTGTAGGATCTCATTTATGAAGAGCTAAGGACTCCTGGTGTGGCACTGTGGGCTAATGCGTCAGACTGCAAAGTCATTGGAACTGCAAGGTTGGTGATTCAAGCTCACCAGCTGCTCCTTGGAAACCCTATACAGGGTCGCTATGGGTCGGAACTGACGCAGCAGCACATAACAACAACAACAACATTGCGTAATAGGTATTGAGTTTCTGTTTGAAGTGATGAAAAAGGTTTTGGAAACAAACCCATGGTGATAGTGAATGTAATTAAATTTCTTGAAAATCATAATTATAATGGTTAAAATGCCAATCTTATGTCATGCAGGCTTTAAAAAGTTCGTGGAGACATTCAATTGAAAGTTAGTGGAATTTTTCCACAATCTTTTTGAAGTCCCCTCATATATGTTTAGCATAATAACATTAAAAAGAAAAGAAAATCAGAGGGAGGAAAGGCAGAAAATCAGGGGAATGGCCAGTTTTTCAAGGCAAGATGCTGCTGAAACAGAAGAAACATGAGGTTGCTAGGGGGATACAAAGTGACCTTTCCCTGAGTCTCTGAAAATTTTAAGTGTGGTGTATTTTTCAGACTTTTTCATAAAGAACAGCTGATATCGAAACAATCTGAGTAAAGTCTGTATCCAATTATTTCTGTGGTCATTTGTGGTTTATTTTGACATTCTCACATCCACTTACTGTTTCATGAACCAACCAGACCAGGCTGCTTGTGGGTTTTCTGTACCTCTCTTCCCTATATGCTCCACAAATCCATTCAGAAAATAAGCATAGACAAGTGTCATGGGTCTCTTAAGGCCTAGCCATTCCCAACAACACTGTGACTATGTTACTTTTCTCCAGGCCTAGCGGTAATTGAGCTGGGAGGCTAACTTCTGCACCAGCTTTTCATCTTTCTGAAGTCACTTGGAGCCTTTCTGGCTGATCCTAGGCTGCCAGGTATTTGAACACCTAATACTGAATCCTTGTTTTAGTGTACAATCAAAAAAAGGTCACACAAAGGTGTACAGTCGGAAAGGTCACACAACTTACTTTGGATTTTAAAGTTTTAGTGTACAGTCAAAAAAGGTCACACAACTTACTTTGGATTTTAAAGTCCTACTGTGAGCCATCTTGTGCGATCTATTGTTAGATTTGGTCTCCATTATTCTAGGAAGCAGAGGAAAAGCCAGAAAAGCCTCTCTCCATCTGAGTCTTGCTTCAAAACAGCATAAAGAAGAAGAATGATCATATAGGTAGTAAATAATGCTAGCCTTATTTTACAAGGAAGACTGCGCCACTGATACTTCAAATACCAGCAGTGTCACTCATGGTGGACAGGCTTCAGCAAAGTTTCCAAAGTATGATAGACCAGGAAGAAAGGCCTGACAATCTGCTTCCCAAACTCAACTAATAAGAACCCTACAGCTCACAATAGGCTCTTGTCCCATATAGTGCTGGAAGATGAGCCACTTAGGTTGTATGGTATTCAAAATACCCAGTGGTCGCAACAATGGACTCCAACATTCCAACAATTGTCAAGACTTCATTCTACTATACATGGGGTTGCCAAGAATCAGAGTCAACTGGATCTAATTACGAATAACAACAAACTTGTACTCCACTGTCTTTCATCTAGTTAACCATTTCCCATACTGTCTTATCAACTTTCTTATGTGGTACATACTTTTACTCATGGTAAGAAAACTGAATACAAAATATTACATATCTTTAGGATTACAATTACATGTAATCCTAAAGATATGTATTCTAGAAGACTTTTAAAGCTGCATTTATGGCATAAATGGCTCTGCTCCATTTCTGCTACCCTATTTCATCACAACTCGTGGTTTTAATAGGCACATCATTTTACCAGAAATGCCCAGATCACAGAGCTAGGTACTGGCAAACCGTTTCAGCTCATGTTTTAGGTAGCTTGATTTCATGCACAAGTGTGATGTGCTAATGGAAGAATTTATGACTAAAATGTCCCAGAAAAATAGCTCTTCCTCTTTTAAACGTTTTTTTAGAAAATACCAATGTGTAACAGAGGAACAAGAAAGCACAAGGAATTATTTTGCTTTGCAAGTTGGGAAATCAGTCTTCCAACCACACAAACAGGCCT
The DNA here is from genome assembly GCF_000296735.1 of Chrysochloris asiatica. NCBI lineage: Eukaryota > Metazoa > Chordata > Mammalia > Afrosoricida > Chrysochloridae > Chrysochloris > Chrysochloris asiatica. Next base: position 21,854,244 of record NW_006408532.1, on the reverse strand, counting down.
GATGTTCTTCTCTACCCCAACCAACGCCAGGCACTGGGTTTCTGACTACACAGAGCCTCTTAAGTCATCAAAACATGGGACCAGGAAAATAAGAGACATGTAAGCAAGTCTCAAACAATTGGGGAGAGGGCTTTATGGTTGCCGTTATTTGCTGTTAGAAGGAAACACTGCCATCCCCATGGCATCTTCCAGATCAGTTCATGTGATCTATAGGGTTTTCATTGGCAGATTTCCTTTCTTCCTAGTTCTTCTTAATCTAGAAACACCACTGAAACCTGCTCAGCACCATAGCAACATACAAGCTTCCAAGGAGGGAGGAGTGGTGGCTGTGTATGAGGTACATTGGCTGGGAATGGAACCAGGGCCTACACCAAGAAAGTGAGACGTCTACTCCTTGACCACCATTACCCCCAGGGTGAAAACAGTCGTAACTGGGACAGGGTACATGGGTAGCTTGGTCTGGATTGAAACAAAAAGACATTGATCATATAATTGACTCCTTTAAAATGACTAGGCAAGATGTAGCCTCTGTCACGATTGTAGTGACTAATGGTAAAAGAGGAAACAGCTTAATGTGTCATACAGAGCATTTTCCTGCCAATTCCATTTTTATTCCATTAGCTGGTATGCAGACAAACTGACCTACATCTCAGCACAGCATCCCAGCCTCTTAAGACACAGCTTCCATCTCAAGACAGTGATAAACTTCACCATGTGCCTCGTGTTCATTCATCAGTATAGCTGGGTACTCACCAAACTGAACCTTGTTCACAAATATTATTAACTGCTTGCTGAAGTAAGAGAAAGGTGATCAGACAAGAAAGAAAATATGAAGCGGGAAGAAAGAAGAAATTCATGGTGTTTGGCTGAGTTTTTTGAAACGTGATTTAAAAGCAAGGAACATTCCTAGCTCTGACACATACTTGGGTATGGAAATTCATCCAAGGCATAATAACTTTCAGGCAAGCTTCTTTACAGAAATAGAGTAGGTTACCCCTTACATACTGTGTCTTTAGCAGCATGGAAAACTCACTGTTCTCTGTATTATTTTCCATCCACTGTGAACTTTGTGCCTTTGAGATATGAGTAAAATGATGGCGAGCTCAAGGTATAGTGTTTTGGGTTTTTTTTTCCCTCAAAATTTTGCATAAGGCCAACCTTAACCTCTTTTGGTTATAAGTTACTTGCATCTGAAAGGAACATTGTTGATAATCTGATCTAATCTTTTACATTCTGCAGGACTTGAGAGACCATGTGATATATTCCAGTTATTTAACTAAAAGAATTTTGAATCTAGGAAGAATTTCTGACACTCATGTTCTTTGATCCTTCTGAATGGTTTATACCCAAGGGACTATAAAGGGACATCTCTCTATAAGATGACAGTAGGTCAGACTCAATGCAGAATTTAAAGGATTCATACTTGGCTGACTCAAAGGGTTAGCACATGGATGCTCAACTTAATAGAACTTGTGCATGGTGTGAAAAAAAAAATCAAAATACATTTTTTTATTTGGAAACTTTACAAACCAATTTTTATGTATTACAAACTAAAGGATAAAATAACTGGATTGGTTGATGAGAGTATGGATAATCTGGATTTTGGTTTTGGTTTTAACCTCATTGAGGTTAATTAAAAGAATGGGACCAACTTCCTGTCCCCCACCCCAGGTTATTTTATAATTTCCAGTGTCATCTCTGTATATAAAGCCTACTGTAGCTTCAAAGGTGGTTTGAATTGCAAATTTGGCAGTTCAAGCTCACCAGCTGTTCCCCAGAAACCCTATACAGTGTTGCTTTGGGTTGGAACTGACTCGATGGCACTTAACAACAACAACTGTAACTTTAACCTGTGCTAGTTGCTATCATGGTGTGGTATTGTAGGATAAGCACTGGACTTCTGTGATTCAAACCCACCAATCACTCCTCAGAAATCCTACATAGGGTCCTTATAAGTGGGAATGACTCAACAACACTTAACAACAAGAAGTTGCCGTCAAGTCGACTCTGACTCATAGAGACCTCACATGTGTCCAAGTAGAACTGTACTCCACAGAGTTTTCAATGACTTACTTTTATTTCATTTTATTTTTATTCAGAGCCTCTCTTCTAAAGCACTTCTGGATGAACTCAGACATTCAACCTTTCGGTTAGCAGTCAAGCACATTAAACATTTAAAATCTGAAATATTAAAAATGGTCTTCAAGACTCTCTGTGAGCTGGCCCTTGCCTTATTCTCTTTTTCCTTACCACTCTCTTTCAGTTGCCCAAGTACTCCAAACCCATTCTCATTTCAAGATCTTCAGATAGATTTGGTGACAACACCTGCTCTCTCTTCTGTAGATATTGGAAGGATTGTACTGTCTCAGAATTTAGGTATCAACTTAAATAAGAGCTCCGCACAGAGACCTTTCCTGACCCCTCATCTAAAGTGGAGTAGAGATTCCCAGAAGGAGAAGAAAGATGGTGTACTAGTCAGAAAGGCTGTGTGGGATCTTTGTAGCAAGGGTATGGAAAATTATATGAGACTGCTGCAGAGGCTAGTCCTGGCACTCAGCTCCTGAAGACGGGATAGAAAAGTGGATCAAGTTCTTATTGGGAGAGAGAGTTGTACAGATGTAGCAAGAGACAAGCTGATTGATGAACAGCACCAGCTGACTGAGCCTGCTACAGCCATCTTGAAAGTTTGTGAATGGCTTTAGAAACACAAGAAAACATATTCATGCTGCAGAAACCTATCTGTGACTCAAAGAGACAAAGGTGTAATTTTATTTTATTATTTTCCCTTTTATTTCTGACTAGTATACAACACCAGGGAATCTTTTACTCTCCAGATGGTCAGAGCTACTCAGAGACTGTGAGCCTTGGGAAGGAGCTACATGCAATAACCTCACTAGGGCAGGCTCTGATCCAAATCTGCAAAGTCAACTCTGGCTAACCCTGGATTGGCTTTCACTAGGAGAGGAGGTTGAACAGATGTGTGGGGTAGAGGAAAAAATAGGGGGAGGAAGGAAAGAAAGCAGGTGATCTGTCTGAGCCTGCCAGATGCAGTGTGACCATTTTGTGAAGGCAAGAAACCAGAAAGTGGCAAAGCACACTGTTTATTGGTAGTGAGAAAGTCATTGACTATCATTTTTCCCTGTGTGGGATGCTTTTTTTGTATGTTTGTTTTCCTTCTTCTTGCATCCCATGACAGGAGAACGCAACTGTGGCCATACAGCCAAGGCATAGCCATAGCCATAACTTCTATGACACCACCAACTGAGCAAGAGCCAATGCCAGCTGCCAAACACCAGAGCAGTGACTACAAGAAACAATGGTTAAATCCACTATGAATTGACAGTACAAATAGTAAACAGTGAAGATCATCTCCTGATCACAACCACCAAGAGACGATTGATGAGTACTGAAGAATATACCAAAATGTATTCATCAGCTTAATACAAATACAATGCCACAATGCCTAGAAAGCAGCAGAAATTTTTCTGTTCACATAAAGAAACAAGACAGAGTAGCTCAAACAAATGACCAAGTGGTAGAGCTAGAAAATTCTTTTGAGGAAGAAGAGGCACTGGAACTACCTGAAATAGAATTCAAGAGAATTATATTGAGGTACATCCAATATCACAGAAATATTGAGGAAATCAAGGAAGTATTCAGAAAAGCACTACATGAACAATCAAACAAAATAGATACAGCACTGGAGACAATACAAAACCTGCAAATAGACACCCAGAAAATCAATACTAAGATATTAGAAATGGACGATACACTGGAAGGGCAAAGGAGTAGAATTGAATCAATGGAACCCCAAATTAATGTGCTTGAAGATAAATTGCTCAATACTAATAACGTAGATGAACAATCAGATAAAGAATGAAAAAATCTGAAGAAAGCCTAAGATTCATGTGTTACAACATGAAGAGGAACAACCTACAGGTAATAAGAATTCAAACATTGGAGGAGACAAAGAAAACCATGAGAAAGATAGTTGAAGAGCTGATGGAAGAAAATTTCCTTAACATCATGAAAAATGAGATGATAAGTTTTCAAGAAGCTGAGTAAACCCCAAACAGGATAGACCCCAAAAGAAAATCACCAAGACATAGCATAATCAAACTCTCCAAAATTAAAGACAAGGAAAGAAAGCTAAAAGCAGTTTGGGAAAAGCTAAATGTTAACTACAAAAGGAAAACAATAAGATTAAATTCTGACTTCTCAACAGAAACCATGTAGAAGAGAAGGCAGTGGGGAGACATATACAAAACTCTGAAAGAAAACAACTACCAACCAAGAATCATATATTCAGCGAAACTGTCCCTCAAAAGTGATAATAACATTAGAACATTTCCAGAAAAATGGAAGTTAAAGGAATTTGTAAAAAACCAAGCCAACTTTTTGGACTGAGAGCCAACAGCAGAAGGCAGCAACCATAGATTGAAATACATGGCAGCACCACACAGAATTTAATCCAGATATAGAAGTATCCTGACTTGGGCTCCTAATTGCAAGGTCAGCAGTTTGAAACTACCAACATTTCCTCAGGAGAAAGATGAGGCTTTCTGCTCCCATAAAGATTTACAGCCTTAGTAACTCTATATAGGGTTGTTATGAGTCGGAACCAACTCCACGGCATATCACCACCACCACCACCACCACCACCACCATAGAAGTATCCATAGTAAAACAAATTACAAAACTGAAGAAAGGGAATCCAAGATATCAATATAAAATGAAGACAGCTACAGAACAAAAAGAGAAAAGTGTAGTTACAGAATATCATATTGAAAGCAAATCAAGTAGATTTCAAGATAAAACAAACTGTTTAATTTGGGGAAGAAATTAATAAATTACAGGATAACCTCAAATAAATGTAATACACCTTCACATCAAATCAAGAAAAGGAAAATCCTTGAAAACTTGTGAACATTAAAACTCTGGGGAAATTGATGAGAAAAAAAACAACAAAAATTGAACTCAGCACAGAAAAAAATGTAAACAAAGAAACCACCAGCCCCACGAATACAAACATACAGCAAAATGACTACAATCAATTCACACCTAATGATAACTACAAGAATATCAATGAATTAAAGAGAGAGAGAGAGTGGTAATATAAATAAGAAAAGAGGATTCTTCAATATGCTATCTATAAGAGACACAACTTACACTCAAAGACATAGATTAAAAACTAAAGGATGGAAAAAATACCAATCAAATGGCAATCAAAAACTAGCAGGAGTGGCAGTATTAATCTCGGACAAAATAAGCCTTAAGGCAAAAACCAGCAAAAGACTCAAGGTAGGACATTATTTCATGATAAAAGTGTCAAGTGAACAAGAGAACATAACCATAGTAAATATCTATGCTCCCAATGAAAAAGACTCAAAATATATAAATCAAACCCCAGTAAAATTCAAGAAAGAAACAGGTAACTCTAAAATAACAGCAGGAGATTTTAATACACTACTGTCTGGTAGCGTAGTGGTTACGAATCGGGCTGCGAACCTTAAGGTCAGCAGTTCGAAACTACCAGCCGCTCCACGGGAGAAAGATGAGGCTTTCTACTCCCGTAAAGATTTACACCCTCGGAAACCCTGTACAGGGTCGCTATGGGTCGGACCCGACTCGATGGCACTTAACAACAACAACAACTGTCAAAAAAGTCCGAACAACCAGAAAGAAACTCAACAAAGACACAAAGGAACTAAACAACACAATCAACTAGAATTCACATATTTATACAGAGGACTCAACACAATAGCAAAAACACATTCTTTTCCAGTGCACATGGAACACTCTCCAGAATAGACCATATGTTAGGCCACAAAGCAAGTCTCAATAAATTTTTAAACATCAAATTACTACAAACCATCTTCTCAGATCACAATGCTATAAAATTAAAAATTAACTATAGACATATCTAGGAGGCAAATTCAAATACATGGAAACTAAATAACATCCTGTTAAACAGTTACTGGGTAATAGAATAAATAAAAAATGAAATTAAAAAAAAAATTCTTGAAATGAATAAGAATGAAAACACAGAATAACAAAACTATTGGGACACAGCAAAAGCAGTGGTGAGAAGACATTTGACAGCAATAAATGCACGCTTCCAAAAAGAAAAAAAGAACCAAAATCAACAAATTAACACAATACCTCCAACAATTAAAAAAAGACCAGCAAACTAAGCCTACAGTCACCAGATAAAAAGAAATAATAAAGAATAAAGTAGAAATAAATGAATAAGAAAACAGAAAAACAATAGAAAAATTCAACAAGAAGTTGGTTCTTTGAAGAACTAATGAAATTGACAAACCACTGGCAAATCTAATAAAAGGAAAGAGGAAGAAGACGCAAATAACATGCATAAGAAACTATATGGATGCCATCACAACAGAACCAATGAAAATAAAAAGTTTAATATCACAATACCATAAAGACGTGTACGCCAATAAATTTGACAGTATGGAAGAAATGTATACATTTTACCAGAAAAAAACACAACCCACCTAAACTAATACAGAGTTAAAGTGCTCAAGTATAAAACTTGATCAGATCTATAACAAAAGAAGAAATAGATCAAGTCATTAAAAACACACAACCAAAAAAATCCAGGACCAGATGGCTTTACTGGTGAATTTTACCAAACATCCAAAGAAGAATTGATACCAATTTTATGAAAACTATTCCAAAACATAGAAAAAGATGGAAAACTCTCCAATAGATTTTATTAAGTGAGCATAACACTCATACCAAAACATGATAATGATATCACACACAAAAAAATTAAATACCATATCACTCATGAACATAGATGAAAAAATTCTCCACAAAATCTTAGCCAACAGAATTCAACAACATATCAAAAAAATAATATATATTGATCAAGTGGGATTCATACCAGGGATGCAAGGATGGTTCAATATTAGAAAAACAATCCACATAATCCACCATATAATTTTTTTAAAAAGGAAAATAACCACATATTCATGGTTCTTTTCCTTTATAAAAAACGACATTTTTAAAAAATCCAACAACCATTCTTGACAAAAACACTCAAAAAAGTACAAATCGAAGGAAAATGCCTCAACATAATTAAGAGCATATATTGGACCGCAAAGCTGGCTTGAACCGCAAGGTCGATGGTTCAAGCTCACCAGTCACTCCTCAGAAACCTTATGCAGGGTCTTTATGGGTCAGAACCAACTTAACGGCACTTATCAACAACAACAATACAAAACCAACAGCCAACATTACTCTTCATGGAGACAAACTGAAAGCATTCACTTTTCAAACAGGAACCAGACAAGAATGCACTTTATCACCACTCCTATTCAATATTATGTTGGAAGTCTTAGCCAGAGCTATAAGGCAAGAAAGGGAAATCAAAGGTATTCAAACTGGCAACGAAGAACTAACACTGTCTATATTTGCAGATTATATGATCCTATTGATAGAAAATCTGAAAGACTCAGTAAGAAAATTATTGGAACTCATGGAAAGATTCAACAAAGTGACAGGGTACAAGATCAATATTCAAAAATTACTTAATTTCCTCTTTAACAATAAAGACAGCTCTGAAAAGGAAATTAAGGAAACAATATCTTTTAAATAGCAACCACCCAAAGGATAATATTAAACAATAAACATAAACAGAGAAACAAAAGACCTATACAAAGAAAACTACAAAACACTACTACAAGAAACCAAAAGAGATTTACAAAAATAAAAAAATATATACCATACTCATGGATAGGAAGGCTTCACATTGTGAAAATACCAATACTACCCAAAGCAATTTACAAATATAATGCAATACCAATGCAGATTCCAACAACATTATTTAAAGACATGGAAAAAAAGATCAAGAACTTTATATGGAAATGAAAGAAATCTCAGATAAGCAAAGCCTTGCTAAATAAGAATAATGTTTGAGGATGAAGTTGCACAAATTTTCAACTGGAATGGATGGATTCCTCGTACCAGGCTATTTACTTAGTGCACTGGGTTGATAGGGAAGGGGGCTATAAAGGCATAAAAGTTTGCATGAGTGTGCTTAGTTTTAGAATGAGGGGGGTAAGGTAGAATCCCCACTGAATGGTTTTCCTCTTCTCCCGATGGCTCTAATGAAAGCAGATGGAGGATGATGGTGATAAGATTTTATGATTCAGCTATGAGTAATTGTTAGCAGGATTAATTGTGATCATCACAACTGTAATTGTAGAAGATGTATAACTAAAAGAGGGGGTAGTTAATCTTTCATTTCCGGAAGACACGATCCCAGGACCATCAAAAAGGAAAAGCATGAGTGGAGTGTGAGATCCTACCTAGAAAAATGGCAACAGCAGAGACAGTGACAGAAGCAATGTCATGGAGAGACAGAGCAGCTGCAGACTCTAGGCCCGTGAATTGAATAAGGCTGTGTGCCTGTAGGCAAGAGGCTGGCTTGAAGAATATGTCCTTAGGACTTTTAAATGAATATATATTTTTATTCTTTTATGTGTACATCAAATATTTTTGCTTTATTCATTTGTGAAATATAAGATGTAAATGGAGAACCACAGGGAAGAAGTAAGATAACTATTGTTACAGTGTGGGAATTGTAATCATGAAGATGAAGTAAGATGTATAATTTGTTTAATGTAAAACCAATGTTCTCATCTGTAAACTTTCACTCAACTCTCAATAAAAAAGTGTGTTTTTTGTTTTTTTTAAAGTATTTTCCCATGGTTTATTGTCAGGAAATAAACGTTTGTTGAAACACCTTACTTAAAGTCTCAATAAATAAATAAATGAAATAACGTGGAGTAAAGTGTTCAACCATCTTCCTGCTTTATTTTCTTTACTTTTTTATTGTCTTCTATTTATTTGCTTGTGTATCTATTGATTATCCTCCCTATGAGTTTCAGAAGGCATAGACTTATTTCTACTTTTATTATTATATCTGCAGTTCCATAATAATAATTGACCCTTCATTACAAATGTGCTGACTAACTGATTCAAATAATTCAATCCAAATAGCAAAAGTGCCAACTTCTTATGAAGAGACACAAAAATCCATGGTACAGATCAGAGAGTTATTGGCCTAAACAATAGGAAATATTAAGATAAAATAATAATGGTAGTGGTGGTGGTTGTATGCTACTGAGTTGGTTCCAACTGATAGCAATCCTATAAAGGGTTGCCAAGGCTGTAAATCATTACAGGAACAGAAAGTCTCAACTTTCTCCATTGAAGCAACTGATAGATTCAAGTTACTGTCTTTGTGATTAACAACCCAGCTTGTAATCCACTACACTAATAATAGCAACCATTTACTGAGAGCCTTCTCTATCAGACTTTGCACACTACAAGGCTTGGCAGTGGGAATTTTATTACATAATAAAATTTTACAAATGAGAAAGCTGATGGGAAAAATTAGGAAACGTGTTCAGTGATTAAGAAAAACAGAAAACAACAAACGCTAGACTTCTCATGCACTGCTGATAGGATTTTTAAATGGTACAATCACTGTAGAAAATAGTAGGGTGTGTCCTTAAAAAATGAGTCAGACACAGCAGACAAGGGACTCATTTCTAAAATATATAGGAAACTACAACACCTCTACAAGAAAAGGACAAATAACCCAATTAAAAAGTGGGCACAGGACATAAACAGACACTTCACTAAGGAAGAGATCTGGGCAGCCAACAAACATATGAAGAAATGTTCACGATCACTAACCATTAGAGAGATGCAAATCAAAACAACAATGAGATATCATCTCACACCAACAATAACAGCAATCAATGATCAAAAATGTAGAGGACAATAAATGCTG
>NW_006408532.1:21792557-21842603 GCF_000296735.1 Chrysochloris asiatica | reverse complement strand
GGTAGACATTTTATAGCAAGGAAGGGAGGGAATAACTTTCAGTCTAGGAGCAGAAGTCCCTAGGACCATCAACAGAGAAGAGCCAAGAGCGGGACCCTACCCAGAGTAGCAGTGATGCCCGAGATGGAGGCAGAGACAATGATGTGGAGCGATGGAGCAGCTGGTGACTTTAGATCCAGAGAGGGAGAGAGACTGTATGCTGAAGACTGGGAGGGAGGGGGATAGTATAGGGGGCAGGCTTGCAGGGTATACCCTTTGGTCAGTTGATGATGCATGGAGGGGATTGTAGCCATGGCAATGATACGATGTACGATAGAATGAATGTAAAACTAATGTTCTCCCATGTAAACTATCATATAATTCACAATAAAACACTTTTAAAAAAATGAGTCAGAGATACGTTACAATCCAACAATCCTAATACTACATATATAAGGGTCCATCATAGAAATCTTTGTTAAACAAAAATACCAAAATGTGAATCTATTGTTCCTTAATATATCCTCCATCCATGTGGTGGTAGTGATGGTGATGTGCCGTGGAATTGGTTCCAACTCATAATGACCATGTACAGGGTTTCTGGGACTGTAAATCTTTATGGGAACAGAAAGCCTCATCTTTCTCCTGTGTCCATCCAAGTAGATACATCTAAAGGCAGTGTTTCCATCTTGCAAACATTCCATCAAGAGTTCTGCAGTCTTTGACTTATACCACATCCAAACAGCAGTTTTGGCATCATCAAGGGACTCAAATCGTATCCTTTTTCAGTGTTCTTTGAAGTTTGGTTTAAAAAAAAGAAAACTGTCTGATGGAAAAAGATGAATGAGGTATTGTTTCCCAACAAAATTCTCCTAGGACAGCCCTTGCTACGCTTGAAGAATGAGCAGGTGCGTTGCCGTATTGGAGAAAAAATTCTTTGGCCCAACTTTCCTTTCCTTTTTCTCACCAAAGCAGTTTTTAGTTTTCTTAAAATATGTTCATAATAAGCACCAATTACCATCCTTGTCCATCAAGAAAATCTCTCAAGAGTTGTTGTTGTTGTTAAGTGTCATGGAGTCTATTTCAATTCATAATGACCCTGTATAGGGTTACTGAGGAGCAGCTGGTGAGTTTGAACCACCTACCTTGCAGTTCAAACTGACATTACAGTCCAGCACATTATCCTGCAGTGTCTTCTGATTAACCTTTCTACCTTGAATTTAACTGGCCCAATTGATCCCTTCAGAAGCCAAAGCTTTTATTGGACCTTTCTTATGAAAGTATCCTAATGAAACTAAAACAAATGTAATATTACTAGAACTTGTCTTAACCATTCACTAAACACAGTTGTTGTTATTAGATGCTGTCAAGTCAGTTCCAAATCATAGCGATCCTATGCACAACAGAAGGAAACACTGTCCAGTCCTGTGCCAATCTCATAACTGCTGCCCACATTTGAGTCCATTGCTGCTGCCACAGTGCCAATCCATTTCTTTGGGAGTCTTCCTCTTTTTCACTGACCCTCCACTTTAACAAGCATTATGTTCTTCTGCAGGGACTCGTCCCTCCTGATAATATGTACAAAGTATGAGAGATGAAGTCTGGCCATCCTGGCCATTCCAACACAGATTTGTTTCTTCTTCTGGTCGTCCATGGTACTTTCATTATTCTTCTACAATACCATAACTAAAGTGCATTAATTTTTCTACAGTCTTTTTTATTCATTGTCCAATGCATATGTTGTTGCTATTGTTAGGTGCCATCGAGTCGGTACCAACCCATAGCGACAATATGCACAGCAGAACGAAACACTGCCTGATCCTGGGCCAACCTCACTACTGTTGCCACGCTTGAGTCCATCAATGCTGCCACTTGGCCAATCCATCTTGTTGGCGGTTTTCCTCTTTTCTGTGATCCTCCACCTTGTTGTTGTTGTTATATGCCGTGGAGTCGGTTCCAACTCATAGCAACCCTGTACAGGGTTTCCGAGGCTGTAAATCTTTACAGGAGCAGATAACCTCATCTTTCTCCCACAGAATAGCTGGTAGTTTCGAACTGCTGACCCTGAGGTTAGCAGCCCAATTCATAACCACTACACTACATGATATCCTTTTCCAGCGACTGGTCCCTCCTGACAATATGTTCAAAGTATGAGAGACGAAGTTTGGCCATCTTGGCTTCTAAGAAGCACTCTGGCTGCACTTCTTCCAAAATGGATCTATTGGTTCTTTGGGGAGCCCTTGGCACTTTCAATATTCTCCTCCAACACCATAACTCAAAAGCATCAATTCTTCTATGGTCTTCCTTCCTTGTTCACTGTCTAGCTTTCGCATGCATATGAGGTTATTGAAAGCATCATGGCTTGGGTCAGTTGTACCTTAGTCCTCAAGCTGACATCTTTCCTCTTCAACACTTTAAAAAGGTCTTGTGCAGCAGATTTGCCTAATGCAATACATCGTTTGATCTCTTGACTGCTGCTTCCAGGAGTGTTGATAATGAATCCAAACAAAATGAAGTCTTTGACAACTTCAATCTTTCCTACATTCATCAAGTTATTTATTGGTACAATGGTGAAAATTTAGGTTTTCTTTACATTGAGGTGCAACTCATACTGAAAGCTGGGGTATTTGATATTCATTGGTAAATAGTTTAAGTCCTCTTTACATTCAGCATGCAAGGTTGTATCAACTGCATATTGTAGGTTGTTAATGAGTCTTCCCCCCCAAAGCTGATGCCATATTTTTCTTCATATAATCCAGTTTCTCAGATTATTTGCTCATCATATAGATTGTATATGTATGGTGAAAGAATATAAGCATGGCACTCACCTTTCCTGATTTTAAGCCATTAAGCATCCCCTTCTTCTGTTAGAATGACTGCCTCTTGGTCTATGTACAGGCTTCTCATGAGCACAATTAAGTGTTCCAGAATACCCATTCTTCTCAATGTTCTCCATAGCTTTTCATGATGCATACAATCAAAAGTCTTTGTATGGTCAATAAGATACAGGTAAGTATCTTTCTGGTATTTTCTGCTTTCAGCCAAGATCCACCTGATATCAGTAATGATATCCCTTGTCCCACGTCCTCATCTGAATTCAACTTGAACCTCTGGCAGTTCCTTGTCAATGTACTGTTGCAGTCATTTTTAACTCCTCTTTAACAAAATTTTACTTGCATGTGATATTAACAATGTTATCTAATGATCCCCCTCATTCCATTGGGTCACCTTTCTTTGCAATGGGCACAAATGTGGATCTCTTACAATCATTTGGCCAGCTAGCTGTCTTCCATATTTCTTGGCATGGATGAGTTAAGTGTCTCCAGTGCTGCATCAGTCTGTTGAAAATTTCTATTGGTATTCTATCCATTCCCAGAGTCTCTTTCTTTGTCAATGTCTTCAGTGTAGCTTGAACTTCTTTCTTCAGTACCATTGGCTCTTGATTGTATGCTACCTCTTGAAATGGTTGAACATGGATAATTTCTTTTTGGTAATTATTCTGTATTCTTCCCATCTTCTTTTGATGTCTTCTGAATCATTCAATATTTTGCCCATAGAATCCTTCACTATTGCAAGTCAAAGTTTGGATTTTTCTTCAGTTGTTTCAGCTTGAGAACTGCTGAGTGTGCCTTTCCTTTGTGGTTTTCTAATTCCAGGTCTTTGGACATTTCATTATAACATTTGACTTTGTCTTTTTGAGCTGCCCTTTGAAACTTTCTGTTCAACTCTTTGACTTCCTCCTTTCTTCCAGTTGCTTTAGGATCTCTACTCTGGAGAGCAAGTTTCAGAGTCTCTTTTAACATCCATTTTGCTCTTTTCCTCCTTTCTTGTCTTCTTAATGACCTTTTGCTTTCTTCCTGTATGAGATTCTTGATATCTTCTTGCCTCTAATCATTAGTGTTTAATGCATCAAATATTTTGTTCAGATTATCTTTAAATTCAGGTGATATGTTCAAGGTCGTAATTTTGGCTCCCTTGAACATGTTATACTTTTCTTAAGCTTCAGTCTGAATTTGCCTATGAGCAACTGATGGTCTGTTCCACAGTCAGCACCTGGCCTGGTTTTGGCTGATGATATGGAGCTTTTCTGCTGTATTTTTCCACAGATGTAGTCAATCTGATTTCTGTGTATTCTTTCTGGTGAGGTCCATATATATATATAGTCATTTTTGTGTTGCTTAAAAAAGGTATTTGCAATATATAAGTCATTGGTCTTGCAAAATTCTATCATGTGACCTCAAGCATCATTTCTATCACTATGACCATATTTTCCAATTACTGATCCTTCCCATTTGTTTCCAACCATTGCATTCCAATCACCAGAAATTATCAATACATCTTGACTGCATATTAGATCAACTTCAGACTGAACATGGTAGAGTTCTTCAATTTCCTCATCACTGGCATTAATAGTTGGTGAAAAAAATTAATATTAACATTATACTTCAATGAGAGCATCCTAATGAAATGTTCTTTCTGATGATAAGTGCAATGCCATTCCTCTTCAATTTGTAATTCCTAGCAAGGTAAGGCAAATAATTGTCAGATTCAAAATGGTCATACCTGTCCATTTCAGCTCACTAATGCCTAGGACAGAATCATGGTATGGCACTATGGAATAAAGCACTGGACAAAAAGATCGGTTTGAACCACAGGGTCAGTGGTTTAAACTCACCAGACACAACTCAGAAAAGCTATACTGCGTCTCTATGAATCAGAACCAACTCAATCAAACTAAACAACAACAATGCCTAGGATATTGATCTTTATGCATTCCATTTCATTTTTCACAACTTACTATTTTCCTCCATTCATATTTTGTACATCCCATGTTCAATTGTGGACTTCTGATATGGCAATGTATGACCAACATTGGACTGCAAACTTCAAAGTCAGAAGTTCAAACCCACCAGCTGCTCCTCAGAAACTCTGTACAGGATCACTATGAGTCAAAATCAACTCTACGACACTTAACAACAACATGTTCGAATTATAATGTATAATTGTTTATAGCTGTTTATACTCATTTCAAGTTATGCCCCATCATCAAATGTTGAGAAGGCAACTCTTCCAACCTGAGGGCTTATATTCTGGCACTATAGCTGACAATTTTCCAATGCTACTCATAATGTTTCAATACTCAATATTATGGTGCTATAATGTAGTGGTTATGAATTGGGCTGCGAACTGCAAGGTCAGCAGTTCGAATCTGCCAGCTGTTCCACAGGAGAAAGATGAGGCTTTCTGCTCCCATAAAGTTTTACAGCCTCAGACACTTTGTACAGGTTCGCTATGAGTCAGAACTGACTCCACAGCACATAACAACAACCACATCTGGCAGTGTGCTTCTGCTATTCATAATGTTTTGGGTGGCTAAACATTCAGAAGTAGTCCAACTCTCCTTTTCCCTAGTCTTCCTTAGAGACTGAAAGCTAACTGAAACCTGTCCACCTTTGGTGACTCTGCTAGTATTTAAAATACCGGTGGCATAGCTTCCAGCATCACAGCAACATGTAAGCCACCACAGTATGACCAACTGAAAGAAAAATTGTGGACTGAACACTGAAACATGTCTAAACACATTTTGTTTCAAATAAGCCCATGGTGTATGAACTGGAACCCTAAAGACAATATTATTTTTACTTATCCTCTCTGGTAGCGTAGTGGCTACGAGTCGGGTTGTGAACCGCAAGGTCAGCAGTTCGAAACTACCAGCAGCTCCGCGGGAGAAAGAAGAGGTTTTCTGCTCCCGTAAAGATTTACAGCCTTGGAAACCCTATATAGGGTCGCTATGAGTCAGAATTGACTCTACGGCACATAACAACAACAACAACAACATACATACTAGAGAAACAAGAACCATGTCATGAATAATGATATGCACATCCATGTTCATTGTAGTACTATTCACAACAACAAAAAGATGGAAACAGACTGGATGAATGGATAAACTATGGAATGTATGCATACTGTAATACTATACAACATTATAGAATAACAATGAATTTTCAAAAGAGCTTATAACATTGATAATCCTGGAGGATATATGCTGAATGAAATAAGTCAATCACAAAATGACAAATATTGCGTGAGAACCACTATTATAAAAAGCCAAAGAAAAGTTTCCATACAGAAGGAAGCATTCTTTGATGGTTATCAGGAATGAGAAGGTAAGTGTGGGAAAACCATTAATGAGATGGTGGTGGTGGTATGGTGCTGTCATAGCGACCCTACATATGGTTTCAGAGCCATAAATCTTTATGGGAGCAGAAAGCCTCATCTTCCTTCTGTGGAGTACCTGGTAGATTTGAGTTTCTAAAGATCAGGTACTCCAACATGTAATCACTACACTACCAGAATACTTAACTAGAAAATAGACATATATTAACTTGGGTGAAGGAAAAGGCAATATACAATGGGGACTCAAAAAGTCTGTGCAAAAATTTCCATTATTTTTTCATTCTATTTTTCCATGAACTTTTTAAATCCCCCTCATATAATAATAGAGAGATCAGCACAGCTACCAAAGTAAAGGCAGAGACTTGGAAGTGCACGACAGTAAAAGGTACCAATACATTGAGGGACTGAGTCCCTGGGTTGGATGGCATAGCCTTAGGGGAGGGACATCAAGGTCAATTACCATGACATATCCAT
This sequence comes from Chrysochloris asiatica, assembly GCF_000296735.1. NCBI lineage: Eukaryota > Metazoa > Chordata > Mammalia > Afrosoricida > Chrysochloridae > Chrysochloris > Chrysochloris asiatica. The sequence goes on along the minus strand of NW_006408532.1, from coordinate 21,835,970 downwards.
AAAGACAATGTTATACATCATACATTGGTAAATAGCATCTAGGGTCTGAAAAGCTTGCAGTTGTCCATCTGAGATACAAGTATTGGTCTTGTCCCATTCAGAATAAAAAAAGAGTGAAAAAAAATGGAAGATTCAACAAAACAATTATTCCAAAGGACTAATGTCTCATGTAAATTACAGCCTCCATTAGCCTGAGACAAGAAGAACTAGATAGGGGCTGGTTACAACTACCACCAACTCTGATCACAGTAAAAGGTCCTAGACAGAGTGGGAGAAATCTGTCTGGCAAAATCTATATTAATAAAAAAACTAGACTTATTGTTCTGACAGAGTTGTTAACCCCCAACATTGTGGTCATTAGACAACATTGAAACATGGAACTGAACCCACTTACAGAGATCACCTTTCAGCCAAACAAAAGGCAAGCCTGTAAAGTGAACAATAAAGCCCATGAGGAACATACTCCTCAGGACAATCAACCAGACCAGACCAAAAGGGAAGCATTTTCCCAAAGACAAAGTTCAGAAGGCAGGAAAAGGCAGGAAAGAAGGATGAGTAGAAACAAGGAACCCAGGGAAGAAGCGGGAAGAATGCTGTCATATAGAGATGATAGCAACTAATGCCACAAAATACGGTGTATAAATCATTGAACGGGAAACTAACTTGCTTTGTGAACTTTCAACCAGCCAAATCACAATAAAATGTTCCCCCGCCCCCCCAAAATAGTTCTTAAAGAATAAATTTCTCTTACTAAAAACTTAAAAAAAGAAAGAAACTTGTTCAAAGCTATATATTTAGCAAGTTGCAAATCCTGGATTCAAGCCCATCTTTAACTACTACATCTCCTCATTTGTACATCAACTGTTAGTGCTCCATCAACTTTCCCTCACAATTAAAAAAAAGAAGAAAAAATGAGCTAAATTGACTTTACTTTTAAAACTGAACTTTCATTTTGTTTTAAAACTCATTAACCCATTCAAGGGAACAGTTTTTTGTTTTTTGTTTTTTCTGAATTCCATAAAAAGAAATATTTTCTCTCAGTTACCTGAAGTTTTGACTCAGCTGAATTTTACCATGAAAGGTGGACATTTTCTAAACTTCTATTTATCATTCTTCACTGTGATTACTCCATTTTATATCAATTTGCATCCCTATGTAAGCAAATTCTTCTAAAGGGATAAGGAAGGGCAAATATAGAGAGCCTTGATTTCCTTTCTGAATTTTAGTGTTCTGCTTGGATGAAACAAATTATGCAACCAACTTTAAAGCATTCTGAATCATCCTTGCTGATGAAAAGTTTACACTCTAGAAGCTTCCAAACCTATTCCAGGATTTTTCTTCTGGTTGACAAAGTATGGAGTCCTGATGTGGCACTGTAGGATAAGTACTCAGTCTCCAGATGAGCTTGAACCACAAGGTTGGCAGCTCAAACTCACCAACTACTTCTAGCAAACCCTATACAGGGTCACTGTGAGTTGGAATCCACTCAATGGCACTTAACAACAACAACTGATAAGTATCCTCCAAGTGGCTAAAAGAGTCGAAAGGTAGATAATTTGCTTCCTTTTCTTATTTTAAAGAGTGTTTCTGTTTGTGGTTGTGAAATATTTTGAATTGAGATCCTCAACCAAGCTTATCGGATTGCCTAGTTATGCCTCAGTGGTGCATACATAAAGTTTCCCACTGGAGAAATTAAGCTGTTTCAGAGTCCATTGCTGGGGGAGTTACTCTTCTAAGTGCTGGATTAAAGTATTGGGAAGTTGGAATTTGTGTTTATCAGAGCAAATAAAAATGAAATTTAAGCTGCCTAATAAATTTAAAGGAAATCCCTGGACCACATGTTGTTTCATTTTAAGCAGGTAATCCATATGAAATGTTTTATTATTACAAAATAAATCAATAAATACCTTGAAGTAACCAACATAGTGTATATGGTTAGATAACACCCCCCCCCAAGTTTTGAAACCTGTTTTTCTGTATGAATATAATTATTTTTAAAATCAAATTAAAAGAATCTCTAGTATATCATTAATCACACCAAAAAAATCTAAAATAAATAAATGGAGGAGTGGCCTAATGTTTTTTGATAGTTCATAGAATAAGATATTGGATAAATTTGTTTCCTTTATTACCTGAAAGCCTTACCTTAGTTTTATCGCAATGGCAATCTCTTGATGAATTAATGAGTCTAATGTATTAAAAGTTCAGCTTGAAGATGGTTAGACTTTGGTATATAATTGTCTATGTAAGTATTACTTTCAATCTATTCCTAGATGGCAATGTAGTCAATCAAAGATGGACTGTAGAAGTGGTCAGTTGTAGATAGAAGCACAAATCTAGACATTTAACAAATATGTTTAATGTAAGATAACTGATAATATTGAACAAGTCCATAACGTTTCATTTGCTACAATGGTATCACATTGTTATTGTTAGTTACCATCAAGTTGATTCCAACTCTTGGCAAATGGTGCCTACTCTAGTGTCACCTTCATGATAATTGGTATGTTTGAATTATTGTAGCTATTGTATAGTGCCTTCTAACCGGGGGACTCATTGTCCAGCACTATATCAAACTGAAGAAAATTAAAACACATCCACAAGAGCCAAAGTATGACCCACTTGAATTTAGAGATCATCTCAAGAACAGATCTGATGCATTAGAAACTAAAGACCAAAGACCAGAAGAGTTGTGGGATGACATCAAGAATATGATAGAGGAAGACAGAAAAAGTTCATTGAAAAGACAAGAAAAAAGGAAAAGACCAAAATGGATGTCAGAAGAGACTCTGAAATTTGATCTCCAGCATAGAGATGCTAACGCAAATGGAAGAAATGAAGCAGTACAAGAGTTGAACAGGAAACTGCAAAGCTCAGCTCGAGAGGACAAAGTCAAATATTATAACAAAATGTGCAAACACCTGAAGTGACTGGCTTACAAGGTTTCAAGAGGGAGCTTAGTTTAAGGTGTGGGGGGAAAGAAAGAGACCCCACTGAAGTTATCATCTTGTCTAGATGGGTCTGGTGAAAGGGATGGGGATAAGATTCATAAGATTCAATAGTGAATAACTGTTACCATGACTAATCATGACTATCACACTTGTAAAGGTAGAAGTTTTGTAACAAAAAAAGGGGAGTGGTTGATCTTACAGCCCAGAAACAGAGGACCCTAAGATCATCAAGAGCGGAACACACAAATAGAATGCGGGACATTATCCAGAGAAGCAGCAGCGCCAGAGATGGGGACATGGAGAGGGGGCGCGGCTGAGAACTCTAGATTCATCAACTAAGAAGAGAAGGACTAAGAACTGTGGCCAGGAGCAGACTTGCAGAATGTGCCCTTTGGAGATGTAAATTGTTATATATGCCTGAGTGGGTTTTTTTGTTTGTGTGTTTTTTAAAAAGCTAAAGTGGATAGAGAGAAATACTGTTAACTGATGGTATAAGGGGGGGGGGGGCAGTGGATTATAATCAATGTAATGAAACAAGTTATATGAATTGTTGAATGTGAAACTGATGATGTGCCCTGTAAACTTTCACTCAATCCACAATAAAAACTTTAAATTTAAAAAAAAAAAAAAAGATGGAAGGAATACAGTCACTGTAGCAAAAATAATTGGCTGAGCCAAAAAGAATTTCAAGAGCCAATGATCTTGAAAGAAGTCCAAGGTGCATTGAAGTCATTGGCAAAGAACATGGTACCAGGAATTAATGGAATACAAATTGAAATCTTTCAACAAAGTGATGCGGCACTGGAGGCACTCACTCATCTATTCCAAGAAATTCAGAAAACAACTGCCTGACCAACTGAATGGAAGAGATTTGTATACCAGAAAGATGTTTGTTTATCTGTGCTTTATTAACTATGCAAAGGCTTTCAATTGTGTGGATCAGGACAAGCTATGGACAACACTGCGAAATATGAGTATTCTGGAACACTTAAGTGTGCTCATGAGAAACCTGTACATAGACCAAGAAGCAATTGTTTGAACAGAACAAGGGAACACAGAATGGTTTAAAATTAGGAAAGTTGTGCACCAGGGTTGTATTCTTTCACCATACTTATTCAATCTGTATGCTGAACAAATAATTTGAGAAACTGGATTATATGAAGAGAAACGTGGCATCAGGATTAGAGGAAGACTCATTAGCAACCTGCAACAAGCAGATGATATACCCTTGCTTTCTGAAAGCGAAGACGACTTAAAATGTTTACTGATGAAGATCAAAGACCACAGCGTTTGGTATGGGTTGCATCTCAATGTAAAACAAAAACAAAAACAAAAAAAAACCTCCTCACCACTCAACCAATAAACAAAATCCATATTAATGGAGAAAATATTGAAGGTGTCAAAGACTTCATTTTGCGAGGACCAACCATCAATGTTTATGGAAGCAGCAGTCAAGAAATCAAATGATGCATTGCATTAGGCAAATCTGCCACACAAGTCCTCTTTAAAGTGTTCAAGAGCAAAGATATCAGTTTGAGGACTAAGGTGCACCTAACCCAAGCCATGGTATTTTCAATAACCTCATATGCATGAGAAGCTGGACAGTGAATAAGGAATACTGTAGAAGAATTTATGCATTTGAGTTATGGTGTTGCAGGAAAATATTGAAAGTACCATGGAATGCCAAAAGAACAAACTAATCTGTATTGGAAGAAGTGCAGCCAGATGTGGAAGCCAGGATGGCCTGACTTCATCTTTCATACTTTAGACATATTATCAGAAGGGACCAGTCACTGGAGAAGGATAACATGTTTGCTAAAGTAGAGGGTCAGAGAAAAAGAGGAAGACCCCAGCAAGGTAAATTGGCACAGTGGCAGCTACAATGGGCTCAAGTGTAGAAACAATTGTGAGGTTGACCTTGGACAGGGCAGTGTTTTGTTCTGTTGTACATAGACTTGCTGTGAGTTGGTACCAACTTGATGTCACTTAGCAACAACATATCAAATAATAATCTGATGTGATCTATAGGATTTTCATTGCTAATGTTCAGAAGTAGATCACCAGGCCTTTCTTCCTAGCCTGTCTTAGTCTGAGAATTCTGCTGAAACCTGTCCCCTATAGGCAACTCTGCTGGAATTTGAAATATTAGTGGCATAGCTTCCAGTATCACAACAGCAGGCAAACCACCACAGTGAGATAAACTGACAGACAGGAGGTGACAAATCACATTATAAACAATGCATATGTGGTCCCATGTTGGGAACAAGCGATGAAAGTGATGGTTGCAAGCATAGTACCCATTCACCATCACCTCCTTAAGCTTCTGTGCTAAGAGCAGCTCCAGCTACCTCTCTCAGTGACATTTCCTATCCTAGACATTTCATTTATAAACTGATTTTCTGACATCGTTGACTCAACTCTATACACCATTCAAGAGTGAATTCTTCCTAAGTGCATTGCTCGTGAATCACTTGTATATGATGTTTTATCGGTGCAAGTGATGTAGCCTATTTAGATGAGAATCACATAAGTTTGTTTCTGATTCCCTCTTCCTTAATGGTCATTCTACCAGGGACATAACACAAAAGACCAAAACAAGGGCAAAGACCTCGTTAAAGTTTAATTATCTTTCTACTGTCATGTTTTCAAAGTTGTACCTGAGCTTCCATTAAAAATCTAAAAACTGATGAATATTCCAAAATGTGATTCTGAAGCAGTTACTAGCCTGTGATGTTATCAGGCAGTAACACCTCCTCAGTGAACTCGTAATGGGTTCATTCTATCAACATCTCTCCTCCTTCTGCTTCTGTTAGGTCTTTGAAAAAGATGCCTTTCCCACAAAGCTTTGCGTTGGAGTAAAATTTGAAAAACTGCTCAACATTAGGGCAAAAGGAAGGACCAAACAAAAGAAGTAAAGGAGAGAGAGAGTGGCAAGTAGAAAGAAAAAAGACAGAAAGGAAGGAATGAAGGAAGGAAGGAGGGAAGAAAGAGAAGGGGAAAAAAAGGAAAGGAAGAAGAAGAAAGCAAAACAAAGGGGAAAACAAGGAGTGGAAGGGAGAATGAATGAGGAGGAAAGGAAAGAGGAGGAAGAGAGATGAAAAGAGAAAACCCACTTTATGCTTTTGCCAGATGGCTCAAAAGCATTTTGGTTCAGGACTACTTTTTTTTTCTTTAATCTGGAAAAGGTAAAGGACTTTTGGTTTACGAATATTTGTGCTTGATAATTATGCATTGCTGAAAGCTGACCCAGGCAATTGTTTACACTAAAGGGTATCAGGAAGCATATACCATATACTTTAGAAGATCCTTTGTATATTTCTTTCAGACTTAAAATTTTCTTGACTAGATTCAAAGGATCCTAAAACTATATGTGATCATCCTTGTATGATTTGCTCAGAGCCTTTACCACAGCCAGTGGCTGAAAATCTGGATAACAGGTCCTGTTCTCGTTGCCTGGGTGAAGTTAATAAAGCATCTAAGAATCTAGATGCAGGGAAACATGACCACTTAGCCTAGTGTCTCCAAATTGTGTTCCACAGAACATTAGGCCCTTGTGATACTCATTAGTTTTCTAAGGAGGAAAAGGTTATATGATTCATTAAGTTTGAGAACTTGGGTTTCAATAAAGTATGAATCTAGTCAAGTTATTCTCCATGAAGTGGATACTTTATGTCAAGTTTCTCTATTCTTTTTGTGCAGGGGATGTCCAGGGGCTAATGTTCCTCAGAATGCACTTGAGGACACATTGTTGTTATTAAGTGCCATTGAGTCAGTTCTGACTCAAAGCAACCCTGTATAGGGTTGCTGAGGTAATAAATCTTTGCAGGAACAGAAAGCCTCATCTTTCTCCCATGAAGCAGTTGGTGGGCTCAAACTGTGGATCTTGTGGTTCACAGCCCACTAGGACACATTAGTTGCCACCCTTTCCTGCTTCACTTCCACACTAAATAACCTCTATTCTCCTTCAGAAATAATCAGATGACTCTGCCCATATCTCCAAAAAGAGAAATTGACATCATTTGAGTTTATGTGATTCAAAGAGAAGCAAAAGTCTATTTTATAAATTATTTAAATTTTTTTATAATCATCAGCATTTAGGAGGAGCTGAAATGACCATTCCTGTGGCAAAAAAAGAGATTCCGGGGAGGCTTCATGATATAATGACAAAGATAACCTGAGCCTCAAATCTAGACCTAGTCACCTAGTCACCTAATCACTGTGGTCATCTCTGAGCCTCTAATTTTCCTCTTTAATGAGTGAGGGCAAAGAAGCCATCCTCATAATGTTACATGAGAATTAAATAAAACAACAAATAGAACTTAGAGTAGGAATATTTTCCCCTTCTTCTTTCCTCCTATTAGCAAATAGACTACCCTTAACTCCAGTCCAAACAGTTTTTAAAAAAACTTATGAAGTAAATATGCATCATCCTTTAGCTCCAAAAAACAACCTTGGGAAACTTCCTTTGGCACACCAGTCTGGGTGGAGCAGATAGACAGGTCTGATTCTACATGTACATGATGAAGCTTCTAGACTATTCCTCCTGAAACTGTCTTCTGGAAAGGCCTCCTGTCAAAAAGCACAGAGATCAATCTTGTCCAAAAGGTCAGCATGTTTGTCACCTCCTGTCTAGACTATTGCAGTGCTCACAACCTCGAGTCCCCCCAGGGAGCCATCCACTGACAGCAGAGAATCCAGACGTGACAGCATGCCTGCCGGTTAGGTCAGCCTGCAGCCAGGTCAGCACACTCAGGCGAATTCTGAGCCTTGCCTGCTGTTTTATGTCAAGTTCAATTTACGGTCTGAGTTCTTACATGAAAATCACTAGGCAAGGATGAGCCTAGATTGCTTGAAGACCTTCTCATTCCACACAATCCTCTGATAACTCATTGGGACGCAATATAGATATCTTCTCATTCGGGTCTGTTTTCAATTCAAATAAATGGCCCCATGTGTGTTCATAGTTAACCACAGACATATGCCAAGTCCAAAAGGAGTTTGTTTGTAGCCCTGCCTTCCAAAACCAGACTTGGGTCCAAAGCATCTCAAAGGATTAAAGGAATAAACTGAGCACAAGGAAATAAGAATAATAAATGCCAGAAGTGGCTAAAATGAACATTCTTTCCCCATTCCAACCCTTCCCCAGGTCATTGTCTTGAGTTGCTTAGAATTCATAATACTTTCCCCTCTACAAATCTTGAAGATTACTTTAGAATATTGTTGTTTGTTTTCGGTACGAATGGCATCATCAACATTCTCTACCAAGTCTCATTATGATCAGTACTTTCAGTGCACTCATTCAAAACTCACTGGCAAGAAGCTGTTATTGTTGTTAAGTGCTGTTGAGTCAGTTCCAACTCAAAGTGACCCCATATAGAGTTTCCAAGGAGTGACTGGTGAGTTTGAACCACTGACCTTGCAATTCAAACAACCTTGTGGTCCAGAGCTTATCCTATAGTGCCACAAGCTGGCAGAATGTAATTAAATAATATAGTCCCTGTACATCAGGAGATGTTGGGCTTGCACATGCAGCTTCTGTTATTGGGACAAAGTAGGTTTCTTTAAAAAATTAACCAGAATTCAACTTCTAGCACCATGTCCAAAAATTAAATTAATCAGCCATTATTTGGTGTTTTGAAGACAAGAAGCTGGTCTAATTACATGTCAGTTTGCCAAAAATATGTTTACTTTTATTTATATGGACTTAGCTGTCAGCAAGTCAAAAAAGGAGAGGAAGTATGTGGCAAGAAAGCTCAGTAAAATCAGGAAGAGAGGTTTAGAGAGGAGGAGAATGGTCTCGCACAATAAAGCCATGAATGTGGTAGAGCATACAGGGGATAAAACTTCACAGCCATAACCAAACACCATGAGGGAATGAGTTATAGAGTCTGGGGTCTCAGAGGACACCAAGGGCAGTTGGCATAACAGACATAGTCCACAAAGTTCTACTTCCTACTTTGGTGAGTAGCAACTGGGGTCTTAAAAGTTCATGTGCAGTCATCTAAAGTGGTCTCCCCCTGTTCAGAGAAAATAAAATTGAAGAAAATCAAAGACACATTGAACAATGAGTCCAATGGACTAATGGACCACATGAACATCATGTCCATGACCCTGAAACCAGAAGAATTAAAGTGCCTGCCTATTACTACCAACATCTCGATCACATTGTAAGGTCCTGGATAGAGTGGGGGAAAAGGTGTGGAGGCAAGACTGAAAAATCCTATAGAAGACCAGGGTCTCAGATAGAGACAAACCCCCAAGACAATAACCCTTAGCCACCTTTCAAGTATGAAGCTGAAATTACCCGCATGGCTCAATTTTCAGCCAACAACAGACAGGTCTATAAAGGAACCCATAACACTAGAGAGGCACGCAGACCTTAGAATAATCAACTATTTAAGATCAAAGAGGTGGCTTCTGCTCAAGGACAAAGTTCAGAAGGGTTAGGAAAGAAGAAGTAATGGAAACAGGAAACACAAGGAGGAAGTGGGATAAGTGATGATATAGTATGGGCATTGCACTCAATGACATGAAATAAGATGTATATGAGTTATTAATTAGACAACAGATTTTTTTTTTCTAAACTTTCACTTAACTCATAATAAAATCCTTTAAAAAGAAAGAAGGAAGGATGAATCAAAGGAAGGAACTAGAAAGGAGTTATTTGTGTGAGAAAGAGAGACTGGAATAGATAACTTGTACCTTAAAATCATCTTGTCTCTGCTGCCTTCATTAGTCTGAGCAATTGATAGAATAAAGAGTCAAAAACCAGTTTCTATCCTCCAGACATTCCTTATATCCAAATTATATAAGCTTGGAGTGTTCAGATGCAATGGCAAAGACTACTTTAAAGAGAATAACAAGGATGCTTCATTTCTATTTAAGCAACTCTTCTATTTAACAGAGATTCTGGTCAACATTTCCTTTGCATTTTTCCTCTTCTCACGACATACCCTCCTCTTGCTCTGGAAAATTCTACTTGAGAATCTTTGAGGCAATCTTAATGTAGGTAGTTTCAATGGGATCAGACACATTTGCTTTCAAGTGTTCTAGGCACACAAATCTTTCCATATCAGTATAAGGAGAAAGTTGCCCATTAGTGCATAGACTTTCTCTTGCCTTCATATTCTACCTTGGATAAAACTCAAAGAAGAAGGTTATGAGGTTTCCACACAACTCTTTTTCCAAGCAATCTGGCACATTTGGTGCATCACCCTCACTTTCCAAAAATTACATGAAATCCAGCCAAACTCTTCCAAGAAGGAGATTTTGTCACTCATTGATCCTATGCTTCCTCTTTAGTAACCCAAACAAGCCTTCCTTCTACTGGAAAAGGGAGGCATCTCCAGCTCTCTCTAAAGGTCAAGGACAAGAGCTTCAATCTCTTGGCTTGATTCTTCACTGGTACAATCACAGGAACAAACAATAGTGATTTCTTTTTTTTAGGATGAACGTTTTCTACTGACAAGCCTATCATTGTGATCCACATTGTTAAAAGTGTGGTCTGTTCAATATACCTGCATCTTTCAACATTCCCTTCCCCTGTGAAGCTGATTTCTAACTCCTGGATAGTTGGGAGTCAGGACACATGAATCTGTGATATTGGAACGAAAGGAAATAAATAAAGAATAACAATTCAGTTAGGCAGTCATCAGAATTGACTGAAAGGCAATACAAGCAAATGCAAATTATATGCAAGTCCTGGACCTCTACCCTTTTGTTTCTCACACATGGATGAGTGGTCAGGGCATAATTAAGAAGGCACTTCTTTCACAAAAAATCTGTTTTACCAAAAAAAAAAAATTTATCTATTTGTATATGTATATTTGTGTGTATTTGACTTTATCTGAGTTCCAAAAGTGATATCTAAGTTACAGGAGAAAGATGAAAATTTGTGCTCCCAAAAAGATTTATAACCTTGGAAACCTTATATCAGATCATTATGAGCCAGACCTGAATATACTGCACTTAACAAGTTACCAGAGCTATAGTACTATAGAATTATATGTGGAAACTTCTAGAAATTTTCCAACTTCAACAACAAATGAAGTCCTGAATTCTTCAGCAAAGGTCTTCAGACATAACTATCAGAAGTTTTACTTGGGCTGAATTACTGCATAAAAGTTAAAAGTAAAATTATTTTACATCATTAGAATTGAAAAGGGGAAGGGGATTAAAGTACAATCTTAAATAAATACACACAGGAGGAAATTTTCTGGACTGGGAACCATAAGGTCAATAGTTCAAACCCACTAGTAGCTCCTCGGAAATGCTATACAGGATCACTGGGAGTTGGAACCAATTTGATGGCACTTAACAACAACAAACAAAAAAGAGATCAATATTCATGTGTTATGTAAACTTAAAATAAGTTGACATTCTCTTCTCAGTGAAATTTATTGGACTAAGAAATTAATTTAACAAACATTTTTTTGAGAACCTGATACAGACAAATTTTTAAGTAAAGGGGAGCTTCAGAAAGCTCATGGAAAAAATGGAATTCAAATATATTGGAATTTTTCCACAAACTTTTTGGAGTCCTCTTGTACTGTGAGGGACACACACCCCTTCAAAAGAAACCATTGAGTCATACTTCCTAACTACAAGGAACTTGATATGTAATCATGGGAATTCAACAAAATATAAACTTATATTGCAAAACTTTTACATTTATCTTTCATTTATATTTTACATGTATTTCTTGTTGTATTCAAACAACCCAAATGAGTTATGTAAAACAAGTGTTCATTCCTATTTAATGTGAGAGAATAATTTTTATTTAATTAAGGTTACAAGTCATGGTGTGGTACGTAGGGTAAGGTCGATTTGAACCACAAGGATGGTGGTTCAAATTCACCAGCTGTTTCTCAGAAAACCTATATAGGGTCGCTCTGAGTCAGCACCGACTTGATGTCACTTAATGACAACAACACAAGAGACTAAATTATATGCACTATGATTACACAAAAATAGTAAAAGGAGGAACTCAGACTCAAACCCAAGTTATCTGACATCATATCCATTACAACTTATTGCCTCTACAAGTCAAAATATCACAAGTTCTAAAAATGAATATATGTGTAAAACAGTATTGGAATTCCTTCTTGCTGAGGAGATCAGAAAAGAATTTCATGGAAATATTTTATCTGAGTCTTGGAGGAGGACACGTTTTGACAGGAAGAAATGGGCATATAGGAAATTACAAGCCAAGGGAAATCATTGAAAGAGAGCAAAAGGCAAGGAGGCAGCAAAGAATGTACATTGAAATACTGATAAATGGTCCAGTTTGGCTGGAAGACAGGTTATATAAAGGAGAGCAGTGGGAGATAAGACTGGAAACTTGGTCAGAATCATGTCATGGAGTGCTTTGAATGCCTTGTAAAGGGAATATGAACAATGTTGACAGGCAATGGAGAATCGTGGAAGGTTTTTTAATAAGTAATGATTTAATCAGAATAGAGTTTAAAAAGATTAATCTGGCAGTAAGATGTAGAGTGGTTTGGAAGAAACCAAAGAGTTATAAGGCCAGGGCAGTAATCCAAACAGAAATTAACAGAGGTCTGATCTAGGACAGTGTAGCTAGAAATAGGAAGAAAGAAATCGTTGTGATGAATGCTAAAAATATAGAATCAAAAGAACCTCATGACTAATTAGATAAGAAAATGTAAGTAAAAGAAGTAAGCTGGTCTGAGTTGCTGTAAAGATAATATACATTTTTTAAAATTTAATTTTTAAAGTAAGAAGTTTTTTACAGAACTAGAATGAGTTCAGACTTTACTGTGTCCATTCTTCAGCAGCAATGTACATCAAGAAACTATGTAACTGTAAGAACACAATCATCTACCTTTATTGTCACTCCTCAGTCCTATACAAACACCCAGAAACTAGGGTGGAGGCTAAGACCCTGATTAAGAACTTAATAAGACTCTCTTAGGTTTCTGATGTTTATGCAATTACTGAATCAGCCATTAAGATATATGTGGTCAAAAGTGGGGCCTTGATTTGTTTCAAGTAAAAGCATGTGTTCATTGAGGCAATACTAGCTATTGTAACAGAAACTCTTCCAATCTCAAGAGCCTAAAACCACAGAATTTGTTTTTCACTCACCTAAGCCCAGTTGACTCCATGTAGTCATGCAAGTATCCAGGATGATGGAAGTTCTTTCACCTTTAATGTGTGGCTTCTGAAGTCATCTTAGCATTGATGTCCAGCTATCAGTTGGAGCAAAAGAGAGATAATGGAGAATTTCAGGGAAGGTTTATATGGATCAAGTCTAAAAATGATATACATCACTTTTGTTCACATTTTAGTGGGAGAACTCAGTCACATGGCCATAATATGTGCTTGAAAATATGGAAATGGCTCTGAACTACAGAGTATGAGAAAATAGATCTGCTGGAAAGAAAGGCAGCTCTAGGCCAAATATTTCAAGATTAAAGTGGAGGGGCAGAGGATAAACAAAGGGAACCAAAATTTTCTGGATAATAATACATGTTACTAATGCCATTGTTGGAGTCCTGGTGTGAAGCTATAGAATAAGCACTGGATCACAAGGTCTATTTGAACTGCAAGGTCAGTTGTTCAAATCTACCAGCCACTCCTTGGAAACCCTATCCATGGTAGCTATGAGCCAAAACCAACTCAAAGGCACTAAAACAAAAACAACAATGCCACGGTTGGAAGACATAGTCTAGCAAACTACAAGACCATGGGCAAAAGGAATCTCCTCTGCCTTGTGAGATTGGAACACAATGTTTTAAATTTAGGTTGTTATTTAAACTTGTTTAAACTTGATGAACAGAGTCCTGGTATTGTGCTATGGGCTAATATGCCAGACTGCAAAGCCATCTGAACTGCAAGGTCAGTGGTTCAAGCTCACCAGCCACTCCTCAGAAATCCTAAACAGGGTTGCTGTGGGTCAGAATTGACTCAATAGCACTTAATAACAACAACAAGACTTGATAAGGAATCCTGGTGTGGCACTGTAGGATAAGCACTGTACTGAAAAGTACTGCTAATTGTAAAGGTCAGTGGTTCAAACCTACCAGCCGCTCCTTGGGAGGGTTGTAAAGAGTAGAAACTGAATCAAAGGCACAACAACAAATACAAGACATAATCAATTTGGTGTGTGTGTGATCTACAAGTTATATGCTTGGCTCAGAAGATTGAAAAGGCAGACCTGCAACTAAGACCTTCAAAAGAACCTTCAGTGGAACCTGAAGTGATGTTTCCACAGGATCGAGGCTCTTCCACAGGATTGAGAGTGAGAAAGCAAATGCTGGACCAGCCTGCTTATGCTTTTCCCATTATTTACATTATCCCTCACTATTATTCTGAATATTATTCTAGACTTGAAATCCCAGAATTAGGAAATGTGCTGTTGGGAAACACTGAATCCACAAAGAGCCCAGTGGATGAGACACATCCCCAATGGATAGAAGATAAGACTTCTAACTTCTGTCAGAGGAGAACTGGAGATGTATACATTGGAGTTGAAATAAGAATTATGCTTGAGAGATATGGACTTGGGACCAAGGGAGCAAGTTTTGGAACCACTTTCATGAGAATGGCTCTTATGAACAGGTAACATTTTGGGCTAATTGTTGGTGTACAATTTTAAATTTTAATTTCCCTTCTATATGAATCTATTTTTCCCCCCAACACTTCTATAAATTCTTTGAACTTGGTGTGGTATGTAAAGGTAAGTAAGAGGCAAGGTCAGAAAGAGAGATCTGGTGTCCCTTGTGCAATCCAGTCTACTTCCATCAGCAAAAAGCATCACCCAAGAAAGACTGCATTACCACGGCCCTCCTGTGGAGAGCAGTGAGAACAAGCCCCATGAGGAACAGCATTTGAGCAGATGACTGAGGCTAGGTCAGTCATAGCACATTCTTTGCACCCTCCTGACCCAACTAAGATACATAGCCAGGAGGGAAAGGTTGATTTTCTAACTTCCTTTACACCAGAAGGAAGAATTCTACTTTAATTTTTTTCTATATCAACAAAGACAGAATGCACCAGCACAGCAGGGTGGAGAGGAAGAGCACTAGATCAAAGAGCTAGAAAATCTAAAGAAGTTAATCCTTCTGGTGTAAAGGAAGTTAGAATTTTACTAAGAGTGTATGGATAACAATTGTGATAAATCATGGAAGTGGATACAATGAAAGGAAAGTATTTAAGGAGAGACAGAAACTAGTGCTCTGCCGAGGTGCCCTCAGATGACATTTTCAAATAGTCTATACTTTTGAATCTCTTAGAAGAACTGACCTGAGGCTATCTGAGCTACCTCTCCATATGGAAACTTCAAATAGTTAACATCCCTTCAGAAAGACCTATAACCATTGACAACCAGATGTAGAAGTATGAAAGTCCCACCAGCTTGAGGACTTCATCTCTACTTGACTTGCTACTCCCCCGTCCTGCTCCTCCTACTTACTTGCTGGTCTTTCCTGGGAGCATTCCCTCAGTAAATCACATGTACCTGATCTCTCATCACCAGGTCTGCTTTCAGAACACCTAATCTAAAACACAGACATTAAAGGATGGCACTGCTACCATCCTCCAAAAGAGTAGCAATCATAAGATATAACATTTTACATTTTTCAGGGAAAATAATCACTACAAAATGATCACAGATTCAGAAGTTCAGTGATTACTGCGATTCTAATTCTCCCATGAGCCATTTAACATCAGTAAGAGAACAAGGAGTAACTCGTGTACATTTCTTGTACACGAGTACACTACTTCACTAACTGTCTTCAATGACAATCATGCCTTCCAGTTCTTGAAACCACATGAGTACACTTATCACATTGTCGCTAAAATTGTAAACAAGACATTGAGGTAGAAGCAACTTAAATATTCTTTCAAGAGGACACAGAGTAAATTCATTGTAAATCAGACACATGCTAACTCCATCTCAGATGGAACCAAGACTGACTTGGTGAAAAGAAGGAGTACTTGCCATCTTATACAGTGCATCATAGACAGATCCAAAGATTCTTTGGAACTCTTACTTTTCTCCTTCCAACAGATAACTAGATAGAGAAAGAGATAAATAGAAAGATACATAGAAAAATTGTTGTTGTTGTTGTTAAGTGCCATCGAGTCATATCCGACCCATAGCGAAACCTATACAGGGTTTCCGAGGAGCGACTGGTGAGCTTGAACCTCTGACCTTGCAGTTCAAATGACTTTGCAGTCTGGCGCATTAATCCACAGCGCCACACCAGGACTCCTACATAGAAAGAAAGATGGATCCAAACCAGATTTAAATCACCTACCAAAACAGAGAAAAGAAAAGCTTTAGAATTTTGCTTTCCGTTCCTCAGAAACCCTATACAGGATTGCTATGAGTCACAATCTACTTGATAGCACTTAACAAAGAAATTTGGGGAGCAATTCTTTTCTCTCCTTTCTTATGGGAAAACATGATTTGTGAATTCTTATGCTTTTTCTTTCCCTTAATAGGTGTGTGTGTGTGTGTGTGCACATGCGTGTATGTGTGTCTCCTTTATCACCTGGCAGTAAAAAGCTTACTTTAATTTTTTTCTATATCAACAAAGACAGAATGCACCAGCACAGCAGGGTGGAGAGGAAGAGCACTAGATCAAAGAGCTAGAAAATCTAAATATTAGCTCCAGCAAAAGAGTAGCAAATATCCTGGACTTCTGCCTTCAAGTGACTGATGTCTCCTTTCAGATGATTGCTTCAGGGAACTTCACAGCTGTTGAATGAAACCATTGCTCAAGATATTATTGAAAATCCTCCTTTGAAGCTGCCCAATTTCCTAATCAGAATTAAATAATACTAGCTTTCTGTCATGTCTTGGGAGACTGTGAGCAAGAAAATACACAAAGCTTAAATTTCTTCTCTGTATGACGGGGAAACAACAAGGCCTAGAGGTGTGAGGACTAAAGCAGATTGTGTCTATGAATGTGACTTTGAAATGGTGAAACTTCTCTGGTAAATCAATGCTGGTCATTTTAAGTGATGTCAAGCCAGACAAATAGTGTAAGAGGTTATGGTGACACTGACACATTCTTTTTTATTCCCAAAAGTTACTCAACTCATCAGTCAAGACCAAAATGTTACCACCAACAGAAAACACTATGGTAAATACTGGATGGTTTTCTTTCTGTTTCTATTATTTGCATACCTCCAGAGAGATCTTTGACCACAAACAAAAAAGAAAACTTCTGTATCTCAATACCCATAGTGTTCACTCTTCTGTGAACAGCAATGAATGCACACAATTAAGAATTTATGGTTCATAATTCAAATCTACTCTTTGATAAGGGGCCTACATTTAATTTATAAACATGTGGCTGTAATTTCCCTGAACCAATCTCTGGGTACTTGAAGCAATGTGTGTGGGCCAGCTGTGGAATTTGGCTCTGCTCAGGGTTGAAGTCACCTCCCTTTGCTAAAATTCTTTAAATACTGAAAAAGAGTTGTGTGTTAAGTGGAGAGGCTGGGCGGCAGGGGGAGAGAAGATGTGGGGAGTTGTTAACAAAAGACAACAGATGAACTCATGATACTTTATCAAGTTTTTGGGGAGCGTTCTACATGTAGAGTTGGAAGGCTCCTCTTCCCCCCCCCCCCCCCCACCACCCCCCCCCCTGGGTAGCCCATGTCCAAGTTGCCCATCCCTGTCTACCCTGTGTATCAAAGGGGTGGGAATGATCCCCCCCCCACCACCACCACCACCACTTCTCTGGTGACAGTAGTAAGTAAGCATAATAGGAAAGATGAAATTTTCACATGAATTTTATTTTTGAAGAGGGAGGGCTGTATAGGAAAAGACCTTGTAATTCAGATCACACTGAAAGTCCTTTCACGAAAGCACCGAAGCTGGCTGACTCAACTTGGGCATCACATCTGGGTGTGAAGACTGATCACATAGTCACAATTTACTATAAAACCAGAAGTTCGATGAGCATGGAGGTTCCCAGTGTTGAAACTTATGTCTGATCTTTCCTGAAATGTTTGGTTTATACTCACCTGTGTCCTGGTGTGGACTGCAATGTCAGTTTGAACCACAAAGTCTGTGGTTCAAGCTCACCAGTCGCTCCTTTGAAATTCTATACAGGATCACTATGAGTCAGAACCACCTCGACAGCACTTAACAACAACAACACATACAGTCCCAGGCAAAGGGAAAAATAACATTTAGAGTTGTTGCTATGAAGTTTTGTCTGTTTGTTTGTTTGTTTGTTTGTTTGTTTTGTTTAAGGTTTTTATTGTGGATTGAGTGAAAGTTTACAAAGCAGATCATCAGTTTGACATTCAACAAACAATACACCCTATTTCATTACAATTGTTATAACCCCTTCCATGTACCATCAGTTAACAGTGTTTCTCTCTATTCACTTTAGCTTTTTTTCTTTTTTTAACACTCAGGCATATATAATAATTTATACCACCAAAGGGCATATTCTGCAAGTCTGCCTCCTGGCCGCCAGCTCTTAGTCCCTCTCTTCCCATAAATCTAGAGTCCTCAGCTGCTCCCTCTCTCCATGTCCCCATAAATGCCTCCATCTCTAGTGTTGCTGCTTCTCTGGATAAGATCTGGCATTCCACTTGTGTTCTTCTCCCTTGATGATCGTAGGGTCCTTTGTTTCTGGACTGTAAAATTAACCACTCCCCTGTTTTTGTTACAAAACTTCTACCTTTACAATTGTGAGAGTCACAATTAGTCATTATAATAATTACTCACTATTGAATCATAAGTATCTTATTCCCACCTCTTTTAACCAGACCCATCTAGATAAGATGAAAATTATTTAGTGGGGACTTTTTCTTTCACACACTATTAAACTATGCTCCCCCTTGAAACCGTGTAAGCCAGTCACTTCGTGCCTTTATTGCCCCCTCATTTTAGGTAGCCAATGTCTAAGTTGCCTATCCCTATCTACCCTGTGTACAGAGGGGATAGCATTGATACTGGATGTGAAGACTCCTTCCCTCTCTCTTATTATTTAGAGTTACTACCTCCATGAGTATTATGTGGGTTAATGCACCAGACTGCAAAGTCCTTTGAACTGCAAGGTTGGTGGTTCAAGCTCACCATCTACTCCTTGGAAACCCTATACAGGGTTGTTATGAATCAGAACTGACTCGACAGCACTTAATGATCAACTTGATCATGAGTATAGGTCAAGTTCATCAAATTGCAGCAATTTACCCTCATTTCTTTTATCAAAAATTGTTTTTTTATCTTCCTCTAGTTGAGTTCTGATTATCAAGCCATAGAGGCTAGGTCAAATGGGTACTATCTGCAAGTTTAAGTGTTCTTGTGCATCTCCCCTCACTTCATATCAGCTGGATGCTTCACTCTCAGCTCTAGCCCTCTGTGACTATGTTCTTGTCCATGGGCTCAGGTATCCCCAGGTCTCACCACACTTTGGACTAATCAGCCCTTCCTCTCTCATCTCCAGGTCAACTGGAGTCAATGGACCGTGGACTTAGTCCATTTCTTCAGTGCTGCCTTTTCCCCTCTTCCACTCACCAGTAGGCCAGTATGATCGCCAGCAAGCTTACATGCCTGCTCATGTGTTCCCTTTGAGTTTCAGTCTTAGAGGGGGGTTTGTCCTAAAGGAACTTGTTTGCTTGCCTTGATGGCTTCCCAGTGAACAGCTTGCTTATTGTTGTAGTAGCCAGTCATACTGCCATTTTGTTTTGGGTTTTTCCTGATGATCTTTCTTTGAAGATGTATCTCTGTTGCTCTAGCTGTTCCAGGCTGGTCTGTTTGTCCTTTCTAGTGGGGATGTCCCATCTCAGAAGGTTCTGCATGGGACTCGGGATTCCACCTAAGGTCTTATACTCTGCAAAGGTTCTGCAAGAGGCTTATTTCACTGGGCAAGTTCTAGAACCCCTTTTAGGTATTCCAATCAGTTATAGGCTAAAGACGGGCTTACAAGTTTTCTGTAATCATGTTTCCTGACATCCTTTTCTAACCCACTCAAGTGTCTATTTACTATAGTAGGCAAAGGAAAGCAATATTCATAAGACAGTCAAGCATCTTAGTATTATTTCTCCTCTTCAAACTAAGCCTAGATCCCTGTATCACAGAGCCCTGTCGTTCCAAGGTTGAGCATGCATCACTATTTACCTCTGTTCTACTTAGCCCATGCAAACCTGTCTCAGTGTTCCCCTATCTACCTTGTTCTTCCACCTACTCCCCCTTTTTGTATCACCCTTCCCAACACCTGAACTATGATGTCCACCCTTAACTCTACCTCCTTCAACTTCCCCCTAAACACCCACCCCAACCTCCACAGTTGTGGTTACCTTATATTCCATTAACTTTTCCCTCCATTTAAGAGAGTCTATTTGTTGATATGAAGTTTTTTGCTAAGTATTGTCTAGTCAGTTCTGAGTCATAGTTGATCCTAATAGAGTTTCCAAGGAGCAGCTTGAACAGGTTTGAACCACCAAACTTGCAGTTAGCAATCTAGTGCTTATCCTTCAGTTTTACTCCAGGACTCCTAATAAGAAGTTGTTGTTGTTGTTGTTGTTGTCAGGTGCCATCGAGTCGGAACCGACTCATAGCGACCCCATGCACAGCAGAACGAAACAATGTTCGATCCTGGGCCAACCTCACTACCGCTGCCACACTTGAGTCCATCAATGATGCCACCTGGCTGATCCATCTCGTTGGGGGTCTTCCTCTTTTTCTCTGACCCTCCACCCTACCCAGCATGACATCCTTCTCCAGCGATTGTTTCCTCCGGACTATATGTCCAAAGTAGGAGAGACGAAGCTTAGCCATCCTGGCCTCCAAGGAGCACTCTGGCTGCACTTCTTCCAAAACAGATCTATTGGTTCTTTTGTCAGTCCATGGCACTTTCAGTATTCTCCTCCAACACCACAACTCAAAGGCATCAATTCTTCTACGATCTTCCTTATTCACTGTCCAGTTTTCGCATCCATATGCGGTTATTGAAAACACCATGGCCTGGATCAGGCGCACCTTAGTCCTCAAGCTGACATCTCTGCTTGTCAATACTTTAAAAAGTTCCTGTGCAACAGATTTGCCCAATGCAATACGTCGTCTGATCTCTTGACTGCTGCTTCCATGACTGTTGATAGTTGATCCAAGAAGAATGAAGTCCTTGACAACTTCAATCTTTTCTCCATTGATAAGAATGTTGTTTATTGGTCCAGTGGTGAGGATTTTTGTTTTCTTGACATTGAGATGTAATCCATATCGAAGGCTGTGCTCTTTGATCTTCATAAGTATATGTTTCAAGTCCTCTTCACTTTCAGCAAGCAAGGTTGTATCATCAGCATATCACAGGTTGTTAATGAGTCTTCCACCAATCCTGACACCACGTTTTTCTTCATAGAACCCAGCTTCTAGTATTATTTGCTCAGCATACAGGTTAAATAAGTATGGTGAAAGAATACAACTCTGTCTCACACCTTTCCCAATTTTAAAACATTCAGTGTTCCCATGTTCTGTTCGAACAACTGAACATAGCTCTGGTAGCATAGTGGTTACGAATCGGGCTGCGAACCTTAAGGACAGTGGTTCGAAACTACCAGCCGCTCCACAGGAGAAAGATGAGGCTTTCTACTCCCGTAAAGATTTACAGCCTCGGAAACCCTGTACAGGGTCGCTATGGGTCGGAACCAACTCAATGGCACTTAACAACATTAATAAGAAGTATCACTGGCAAATTCTGAGTTTATATTCTAAGTATGGCATAGTATTTGTCAGCATTATAGAATTCCATCAGAGAAATTGCTGGAAGACCCTTATTCTAATTTAGTCCAAATCTCTGACTTGATTTTTTCATCAAGGAATTATTTGCCTTAAAAAATCCATTTTATGCAATTGCATTTTATTATCAACGTTCATTTCTTGCAATAGCATTAAAACTTATGCTCATGGTGTGTATTATGTATTTGCTCTACATTTCTATAGAGAGAATATTCCTATAATTTAAGCAAATTTTTAAAAGAAAACCAGAGGGCTAAATTTCTTACAAATAGATGCCTGTGATTCCTTTATGAGTTTTCTCATTGAAATGAACTAAATTCATTAATTGAATTGAAATGTCATAATACCATCTTGCCTCTTCTTTAAGAATTATTCAAATAGAATAGAATAAATTATTTTAAAATAAAATTTATCAGAGCAAATAGCCCATGGTCCTTTTACAGTTTTCTAAAGCTTTGTTGTCTAGGTGTCTTTGTGTTTCACTCAGAAAAATCTTCCTCTGAAGAATAATCTTAATTTGTACTCTATTAACTACTTGACCTTTAGGAAGTCTCTGACCTCTAGGTTATTTTCTTATCTGAATCTGGAGAAGTATTCTAGATTATTATAAGTTCCTTTCTAGCTCTAAGTATTTTGTAATAATATGACCCCATGGTCTCAAACAATTTTATAAAAGCAATGTCATCATAGTACTTGCATTTAGTTCTATATTGCACAATAATAATTTATTTCATTGTGATATGTTGTTGTTGTGTTAAGTGCCATTGAGCCTGCTCCAACTCAAAGCAACGCTGTATAGGGTTTCCAAGGAGCAACTGATGAGTTTGAATCATTTGCCTTGGAATTCACAGTCCAATGCTTATCCTACAGCACCACACCAGGACCCCTTAGAGCCTACAATACCCAAATACTCCCCAGTGGTCTCTCATACACGTACTAACCAAGCCTAACATTGCTTAGCTTCTGAGATCAGATGGATCTGATGTGTTCAGGGTGATCCTGAAACAGGGTGACAGAAAGGTCTGGAAAACCTACAAACCTATAAACATAGAGATAATAAATCACTTTTTAAGTTTTTTGAAAATTAATCCATTAGCATAATAGATTTCTATCATTGTGGAAGATTGTCTTTAAAGTAAACATGGATGTTATTTTACCCATACAAGAGAATGGTAAATTGATGCATTGGTGGCTAAACACTTTGAGCAGAGCCAAGGCAAGGAAAGGGATGTATTATTGAGCCTCTACTATGTTGCAGGAGTCCTGGTATAGCACTATAGGATAGGCACTGGACTGTTAACCACAAAGTTGGCAGTTCAAACCCACTAGCTGCTCCTTGGAAACCCTATACAGGATCACTATGAGTCGGAACTAACTTGATAGAACCTAACAACAACAACAATGTTGCAGTGGGGGTGGGGGTGGGGGAAGTAGCAGTAGTTCAGTTGGAATTTTCATCTTCCCTGGAGGAGACCCAGATTTGATATCTGGTCCAGGCACCTCATATAGTCACTACGCATCTGCCAAGGGAGGCTTTTATATATTGCTGTGACACTGAGCAAGGAACTCTGGTAGTGTAGTGACTACAAGTCAGGCTGCTAAACTCAAGGTCAGCAGTTCGGAAACTACCAGCTGTTCAGCAGGACAAAGATGAGGCTTTCTGCTCCGGTAATGATTTACAACCTCAGAAATCCTATGCAGGGGCACCGTGAGTGGGAATTGACTCCACAATACACCACCACCATCATGATGCTGAGCAGATTTCATCAGAGCCTCTAGACCAAGATGAGCAAGGAAGAAAGGTGTGCTGAAATCAGTCAGTGAAAAATTATGTATCACAACAGTCTGATATATAACCCTCCTGCAGATGGCACAGGATCCGGCAGTGATTTGTTCTACTATATATACAATCGTCATGGGTTGGAATTAACTAGACAGCAGCTAACAACAACAATGTTCATTTTTCACATGCATTATTTTAACAGTTCTCCAAAGCAGACATTTTATGAGATAAGCATGATCAGAGAGATTGTAGTATCTGCTGCTACAAATCATTCTCACTGATACTTTCAAGTATGGCGTTGCATCCATTAAGAATACTTTGACTTCAAGTAGCAGAATATCTGACAGAGAGTTAGTTAATCAAATAATGTTTTAAGTATCTTATATGACAAGAAGTCTGGGATTATGTGATTCCAGGATTTGTTCAACAGTTCAGTACTGGGTCCACTTCTTTGTGATTCTTGTCACCTTCCCCTCATGGTCACATGACAGCTGTAGGTCTAGATTACTCAAAAGTACTATAAAAACCATCAAGGGAGAAGAGCACAAATGGAATGTGGGATCCTATCCAGAGAAGCAGCAACACCAGAGATTGAAGCAGAGATGAGGACATGGAAAGACAGAGTAGCTGAAGACTCTGGATGCATGGAAGGAGAGGGACTGGGTGCTGGCAGCTAGAAGGCAGTTTAGAAGAATGTGCTCTTTGGTTGTTGAAATGGTTACATAATCCTGAGTGTTACTGTGTACATCCCCCCAACAAAAAAAAATTAAAAACAGGGAGTAGAAGCAAATATTGTTGAATGATGATGCACAGAGGAGATTGTAATCATTGCAATGAAACAATGGTATAAAGCCGATGTTCTCCCATGTAAACTATCACTCGGGTCACAATAAAAACTTTAAAAAAAAAAAAAGTACTATAAAAACAATAGATTCAAAATTATGTGTGTGTGTACATGTGAGGATATCTGAAACTAAAAGAAACATTGGCTTGAAATGAACAAAAACTAGAAAGTCCTGAAGATACCATGCCTCTCAGTCTAATCATATCCAGAAAGGCACTCATGGAAACCAATAAAGGACACAGAAACATTTGAAATACAGCCATAGCCATCATGAATGAGCTAGACATTTTCAGTAAGGACCAGCTAACTTAAATAAACAAGATACCATTTTTCCCAAGGAAAGTCTCTTTAAAGAAGCAAATGTAGCTACTGAGATCATGAGGTTTCCTTTCAATGCCTTACAAGTGGGATTTTCTGCCCGGGCACATTGACAGTATATGGTTATCTCTGAATGTCTGATCATAGTGATTTAGAAGCAACACAAGTATACAGCAGTGTCCTGTGAAACCCATGATTTGTCCTATACTACTGAGACTCAAGACATTCCTTTTGCACAATGTGCTTAGGACCCAGTAGGACCAAGACACAAATACCCAGGACTGCACAGCCCCAGTCCTTTTTACTACTCAATACAATTTTTCCATTGCTAGCATGTGGAGCTATAGAATAAGCACTAGACCATAAGATCAGCAGTTCAAATGTACCAGCCACTCCTTGGAAACCCTATACTCAACAGCACTTAACAACAACAACAAACAGTAGCTTAGAGATACCTTTTATTTCCTGAAATAACTAGGCCTCTTCCTCCAAAACCTTCCTTCATTTAGCCTTCTTCGCCATCCCTTTTATGAAAATTTTCTCTTTACCTTCTATATTTTGTTGTGCATCTTTTTTTATTATTCTAAAAAATTCTTCACAGCTTGTAACATCTATTTTAGAAGTTAGGGTTGTATCAAATCTCTAAGGAAGAGATGCTTTTTTTACATTCTGCTTAAGTGCTTTCCAGATGTCCCTGAGAATTCATATTCCCAGCAGGTTTGTAGAATTAATGCAGGTACATTTCTTACTAGTCTTGCCGCATCCCATTGCTCAAGTGGATGATGCAGAGTTGCTTATAGCACATTATTTCTCAAAGACTGTGGTGTACAAAGATAATAATTTAAAATATTGAATCTCATATGGTCATTGCCCCCTTTCATATGGGAAAAAGTGCCATATCCTATGGATTTCTAAAATTTTGATAGGATTCTTCCCCTTAAAGCATTAGTAAAAAGAAAAAGGAAACTAGTGAAAACATAGACTATAGTTTATACTAACTATACCATCTCATGCTGGTTGTGACCTTAGAAAATATTATCTGCATGTAATTGTTGTTGTTGCTAGGTGCCATTGAGTCAGTTCTGACCCAAAGCAATACACTTGAACCCATTGCTGCTGCCACTGTGTCAATCCATCTCCTTGGAGGTCTTCCTCTTCTTCACTGACCCTCCACTTTACCAAGCATGGTATACTTTTCCCTTCTAATAACATGTCCAAAGTCCTCAAACTGTTACCTTTGGTCTTCAGCCTTTAAAGAGGTCTTTTACAGCAGATTTGCCTAATACAATCCATCGTTTGATTTCTTGACTGTTGCTTCCATGAATGTTGATGTGTAGATGTTAATAACCAGTAATCAGTTTCCACGTAGTAGATCCTGACTTATAGTGATTCCATGTGTTTCACAGTACACTTGAGCTCTACAGAGTTTTCAATGGCTGGTTATTTTGGAGTACTTGGCCAGGCCTTTCTTCCTAGGTACCTCTGGGTGGACTTAGACCTCTAACCTCTTGGTGAACAGTAGTATAGCACTTGTCTGTTTGCACCACCCAGGAAGTCCTGACATATTAATGTTGTGGTGGTAGTGGTTAAGCGCTGCCAAGTTGGTTATGATTCATAGTAACTCTACATGGGGTTTCCAGGAATCCTGGTGTGGCACTGTAGGATCAGCACTGGACTGCAACCCACAAGGTCAGCAGTTCAAACCCACCAGTTGCTCCTTGGAAACCCTAAACAGGTCACTATGAGCCTGAATCAACTTGGCAGCACTTAATAATAATAACAATAGGGTTTCCAAGGAGCAACTAGTGAGTTCTAACTGTTGACCTTGTGGTTCAAACTGACCTTAGGGTTCAGAGCTTTATCCCACAGCACCACAGCAGGACTTCTGACATATTAAAAGTGCTGCTTTACACGCATGTGGCATGGTGGGTAACGAGTCATGAACTGGGTACAAGAAACTGGATATAAGCACTTGTAACCAATTTCAGGGATGAATGTATACCTAAGGAAGATTAACAGGTCCTGATGTGGCACTGTAGGATAAATGCTGGACCACAAGATCAAATTGAACCTCAATAGCAGTGGTTCAAATTCACCAGCCACTCCCCAGAAACTCTACACATGGTCGCTATGAGTCAGAACAAACTCGAAAGCAATTAACAACAACAACACACTAGTGGCTCCACATGATAAGCACAGGACTGCAAACCACAAGGTTGTTTGTTTGAGCCCTCCAGTTGGTCCCCAGGAAAAATATGAGGCTATTTGTTCCCACAAACATTTAAAGCCTCGGAAACACTATACAGTGTCACTGTGAGTTGGAAATGACTCAAGGGCACATCACAACAACACATTGTTAGTTGATTGGAGCTTTGTATATATTTTTTCTTGAATATGAGATTTCAACTTCCTCGTGGTGCTACATCAGTAGGCAGAGCAATAATAGCCTGCTGTGGAACTGTACTATAAACACTGGACCACAAGGTCAGTTTGAACCACATGGTCAGTGGTTCAAACTCACCAGCTGGTCCTCAGAAAGTCTATACAGGGTCGCTATGAGTCAGAACCAACTTGACAGCACTAAACAACAGCACAACAACATCCCATCAGCAGCTATATTCCAGTGGCATGTGTGGATATGCTATAGAAATAGACAGAAAGATTCTGGGATCTCCTCAAACACAGGCTTAGTCTTGGGGCTAATACTGCTTGATGGTTGTACCTTCCACAAATCAATTCCCCTCTGTAGGCCTGTTCAATCCTTTGTAAAGTGAGAAAGTTCCTGAGGTCACTTCCAACTTCAGCACAGTGTAGTCTTGTATGATGTGCTGTAAAATCTAGCCAGTCCACCTCCAGAAGAGAGTCAAAATCATGTTGGGTCCTTTATTTTCAGTCATCTT
This sequence comes from Chrysochloris asiatica, assembly GCF_000296735.1. Classification (NCBI taxonomy): domain Eukaryota; kingdom Metazoa; phylum Chordata; class Mammalia; order Afrosoricida; family Chrysochloridae; genus Chrysochloris; species Chrysochloris asiatica. The sequence goes on along the minus strand of NW_006408532.1, from coordinate 21,808,447 downwards.
CTCTGCCGATTTCCTATTACAATTTCTTTGAACCTCAGTTGTAGTACTTGTATAATAATTACCTATGTGAGTCACAAGGAGACCCTATGGTTCGATGAATGGTTAGGCACTCAAGTGCTAACTGCAAGGCTAGCAATTCCAGCCCACCAAGTAGTTCCATAGGAGAAAGACGTCTTAGGCTCTCGAGTATACACTGCAGCTTAGAAAACCCTATGGGGTAGTTTTACTCTGTCACGTTTGGTCACTATGAGTCTAAAACTGGCTTAGCAGCACACAGCAATAACATGACAATTAAAGGATATTTTTTTTCTCCTATTGTTGTTGTTAAGGGCCCTTAAGTGGGATTCAAGCCATAGCGACCCTGTATAGGGTTCCCAAGGAGCAGCTGGTGTGTTGAATGGCCGACCTTGTGGTTGGCAGTCCAGTGCTGATCCACAGCGCCACATCAGAGTCCTTCTTTTCCTATGTTGTTGTTGTTGTTAAGTGCTATTGAGTAAGTTCCAACCCATAGTGACCCTGTATAAGGTTTCCAAGAAGTGGCTGGTGAGCTTGAAATGCCAACCTTGCGGTTCAAACCAACTTTGCAGTCCAGCGCATTAACCCACAACACGGCACCAGGACTCCCATTTGTTTCTCCCCAGCTGCCCTCCACCTCCCACTGACCCTCACACTCCTTCCCCACAGAAGGAGTTAGTGGATGGAGAAAAGCAAAGGAGCATTTTATTCTGAGAACATAGAAATATTATGCCAAGTGAGATGGTTAATATTACAGAAGGAATATTGTTCTTGTAGATAGGAAACCAAATACAGGTTTTACAACCTTTACATAGGACCTATGAAGCATGTGACCTCTGCTACATCTCATAGTTCTCCAAACATTCTTAGCTCAAGACACCTTTAGTATCATCTGAGGCCAAAGAAAAAAACAAACAGCCCTTTTATTAAGTAGGTAAGTTCCAACAATTTAATAAGTACTTAGACCTAACAAATAGAGCAATTCTGGGAGGGAAAAAATACTATACATAATATAGTCTTCTTTTTTCAAAAGAAAAATAATGTTTTTAAATTTCATTCTAAATAACTGCAATCATCTAACTAATAGACATTTCACAATTCCCCAGGCTTTGGAATTTGATTGGATACCATCACCCTTATTTTCTGTTCCACAATGATTTTCAAGGATAAAGACAGTGAGTCAGCTACAACTCATAGCCACCCTATTCACAACAGAACAAAGCACTGCCATCCTCACAATTGTTATTACATTTGAATTCATTGTTACTGTCACTGTGTCAATCCATCTACTTGGGACTCTTCCTTTTTTACATTGTTGTTGTTGTTAGGTGCCATTGAGTTGGTGCCCACTCATAGCAACCTTATGCACAGCAAAACATAACACTGCCCAATCCTGAGCCAACCTCATTACTGTTGCCACGCTTGAGCCCATTGATGCTGCCACTTGGCCAATCCATCCTGCTGAGGGTCTTCCTCTTTTTCTCTGACCCTCCACCTTACCAAATATGATATCCTTCCCCAGTGACTTGTTCCCCCTGACAACATGTCCGAAGTATGACAGATGAAGTTTGGCCATGTTGGCCTCTAAGGAGCACTCTGGCTGCACTTCTTCCAACACAGATCTCTTGGTTCTATGGCACTTTCAATATTCTCCTCCAACACCATAATTCAAAGCATCAATTCTTCTATGGTCTTCCTATTTACTGTCCAACTTTCACATGCATATAAGGTTATTGAAAATACCATGGCTTGGGTCAGGCGCACCTTAGTCTTCAAACTGACATCTTTGTTCTTCAACACTTTAAACAGGTCTTGTGCTGCAGATTTGCCTAATACAATATGTCATTTGATTTCTTGACTGCTGCTTCCATGAGTGTTGATAGTTGATCCAAGAAGAATGAAGTCCTTGACAACTTCAATGTTTTTCTCCATTGATAAGAATGTTTTTTATTGGTCCAGTGGTGAGGATTTTTGTTTTCTTTAGTTTGAGATGCAATCAATCCATACTGAAGGTTGTGCTCTTTGATCTTCATCAGTAAATGTTTTAAGTCCTCATCACATTCAGCAAGCAAGGTTGTATCATCTGCATATCACAAGTTGTTAATGAGTCTTCCTCCAATCCTAATGCCACATTTTTCTTCATATAAGCCAGCTTCTTGCATTATTTGCTCAGCATATATGTTGAATAAGTACGGTGAAAGAATACAACCCTGCCGCACACCTTTCTTTATTTTAAGCCATTCAGTGTTCCCATGTTCTGTTCAAACAACTGCCTCTCGGTCCATGTACAGATTCCTCATGAGCACAATTAAGTGTTCCAGAATACTCATATTTCACAATGTTGTCCATAGCTTGTCATGATCCACAAAATCGAAAGCCTTTGGTAGTCAGTAAAGCACAGGTAAACATCTTTCTGATATTCTCTGCTTTCAGCCAAGATCCATCAGACATCAGCCATGATATCCCTGGTTCCACAGCCACTTCTGAATCCTGCTTGAACCTCTGGAAGTTCTCTGTCAATATATGATTGTAGCCATTTCTGTATTACCTTTAGTAAAACTTTACTCACATGGGATATCAAAGAGATTATCCAATGATTTCCTCATTCCATTGGGTCACCTCTCCTTGGAATGGGCACAAATGTGGATCTCTTCCAATCAGTCGGCCAGGTAGTTGTCTTCCAAATTTCTTGGCAGAGATGAATGAGTGCCTCCTGTGACACCTTAGTTTCTTGAAAGATTTCAATTTTTATTCCATCAATTCCTGGTGCCTTGTTCTTTGCCAATTCCTTCAGTGCACCTTGGATTTCTACCTTCGGTATCATTGGCTTTTGATCATATTCTACTTCTCAGTCATTTCCTTTTGGTACAGTGACTCTGTGTATTCCTTCCATCGTTTTTGGATGCTTTCTGCATCATTCAATAATTTGCCCAGAGAATCTTTCAATAATTAAAGTCAAGGCTTGAATTTTTTCTTCAGTTCTACCAGCTTGAGAAATGCTGAGCATGTTCTTCCCTTTTGGTTTTCTGACTCCAGATCTTTGCACATTTTCTTGTAATATTTGACTTTATCTTCTCGAGCTGATCTTTGAAATTTTCTGTTCAGTTCTTGTACCTCCTCATTTCTTCCATTTGCTTTAGCATCTCTACACTGGAGAGCAAGTTTCATGTCTCTTCTGACATCCATTTTGATCTTTTCCCTCTTTCTTGTCTTCTCAATGACTTTTTGCTTTCTTCGTGTATGATGTACTTAATGTTTTACATTGACCCTCTACTTAACCAAGCATATTCTTCTCCAGAACAACTCCTCCTGATAACATGACCCATGTACAAGAGATAAAATCTTGCCATCCTGATTTTTAAGGAACATTTTGGCTGTTCTTCTTGCAATTCATTTGTATGTTCTGACAGTCCATGAAACTTTCGATATTCTTATTCAACAACATAATTCAAATGCATTGATTCTTCTATACTCTTTCTTATTTGCTGTCCAACTTTCACATGCACATGAGGCTATTGAAAATACCATGACTTAGGTCAGGCTCACCTTAGTCCTCAGACGGTTATCTTTGCTCTTGAACACTTTAAAGAAGTCTTGTGCAACCTATGCCTAATAAAATGCATCCTTTGAGTTCTTAATTGCTACTTCCTGAGATGTTGATTGTGGATCTAAGCAAAATGAAGTCTTTGGCCACTTCAAAGTTTGTTCTCTTTATCATGTTATTTATTGGCCCAGTTGTGCAAATTTTTGTTTTCTTTACATTGAATTGTAATATATATTGAAGGCTGTGATATTTGATCTTCATAAGTAAATATTTTAAGTCCTCTTTGTTTCCAGCAAGCAAGGTTGTATCATCTGCATATCACAGAGTTGCTAAAGAATTTTCCTCCAACCTTGATGCAAGTTCTTCTTCATATGATCCAGCTTCTTGGATCATTTGTTTAGCCTATAGATTGAATAAATATTGTGAAAAGATACAAACCCTGGCACACAGCTTTCCAGATTTTAAACCATTCAGTATTCCTTTGTTCTGTTCTACAACCGCCTCTTGGTCTATGTACAGGTTCCTCCTGAGCACAATGGAGTGTTCTGGATTATCCATTCCTTGCAATGTTATCCATAGTTTGTCGTGATCTACAACAGGGATGTGGAAAATCATGTGATCTGGCCCTGGCAAGGCAACCCCAGGCGGTATTCAAAATTCTATAATTCTAAGAGACTTTTTCATAGCAACATAAATTTATATTAAGTGAAGCTATAAATATCCAAATGGAACTTGGCAGAAAAAAAGATTCCCAACCCCAATCCACACAGTTGAAAGCCTTTGCATAGTCAAAAAAAAGCACAAATTAACATCTTTCTGGTATTCTCTACTTTCAACCAAGATCTATCTGACGTCAGCAATTGTGTCCTGAGTTCCACGTTCTCTTCTGAATCTCACTTGAGTTTCTGGAAGTTCCCTGTCAATGTACTGTTGAAACCATTTTTTAATTATCCTCAGCAAAAATTTACTTGTACCCTCCTATATGACTGAAACTCAAAGGGAACACATGAGCGGGCATGTAAGCTTGCTGGTGACCACATTGGTCTACTGGTGAGTGGAAGAGGGGGAAAGGCAGCAATGAAGAAATGGGTTGAATTCAGCCATATTCCACAGACTCCTGTGGACCTGGAGATGAGAGAGAGAGAAGAAGAAGGGCTGGTTGGTCCAAAATATGGTAAGAACTGGGGACACCTGAGCCCATGGACAAGGACATAGCCACAGAGGTCTAGAGCTGAGAGTGAAGCATCCAGCTGATATGAAGTGAGAGAGGTCACACAAGAACACTTAAAGTTTCAGATAGTATCCATTTGACCTACTCTCAATGGCTTGATAATCAGAACTTGACTAGAGGAAGATTTAAAAAAAAAGAAGAAGAAAATAATTTTGATAAAGAGGGTAAATTGCTACAATTTGATGAACTTGACCTTTACTCATGGAGTTAGTAACTCGAAATACCAACAGAGTGGGAAGGAGTCTTCACATCAAGTATCAATGCTATTCCCTCTGTACACAGGGTAGACAGGGATGGGCTACTTAGACATTGGCTACCTAAAATGAGAGGGCAATTAAGGCATGAAATGACAGGCTTACAAGGTTTCAGTGGGGGGGGTTAATTTAATAGTGTATGGGGAAAGAAAGAGTCCCCACTGAATTGTTTTCATCTTGTCTAGATGGGTTTGGTTAAATGAGATGGCGATAAGATATTTATGATTCAATCATGAGTACTTGTTATCATGACTAATTGCAACACTCACAATTGTAAAGGTAAAAGTTTTGCAACAAAAACAGGGGAGTGGTTAATCTTACAGTCCAGAAACAAAGGACCCTAGGACCATCAAGGGAGAAGAGCACCTTATCAAGAGAAACAGTGACATCAGAGATGGAGGCAGAGATAGGGACATGGAGAGAGGGAACAGCTGGGGACTCTAGATTCATGGGAAGTGAGGACTTAAGAGATGGCGGCTGGGAGGCAGACTTGCTGAATGTGCCATTTGGTGGCATAAATTATTATATATATGCCTGAGTACTTTTTTAAAAAGCTAAAGTGAATAGAGAGAAACACTGTTAACTGATGGCACATGGAGGGAATTATAATCACTGTAATGAAACAAGGTGTATGATTTGTTGAATGTCAAACTGCTGATCTGCCCTATAAACTTTTATTCAGTCCTCAACAAAAACCTTAAACTAAAAAAAAAAAAAAAAAAATTACTTGTATGTGATATTAATTAAATTGTTCAGTGATTTCTGTGTTCTGTTGGGTCACCTCAATTTGAAATAGGCACAAATATGGATCTCTTCTAATCAGTTGGTCAAGTAGCTGTGTTCCAGATTTCTTGATATAGGTGTGTGGGTTCCTCCAGTGCTGCGCCAGTTTGTTGAGAGATGTCAATTTTTATTCCATCAATTCCTGGAGACTTGTTTTTCACCAGTGCCTTCAGTATAGCTTGGATTTCTTTCATCAGTACCATTGGGTTTTGATCATATGCAACCCCTTTAAATGACTGAACATTGGTCATTTATTTTTAATACAATGACTGTGTATTTCTCCATCTTCTTTTGATGCTACCTGCATCACTCAATATTTTGCCAATGAAATCCTTCAATCTTTCACATCATGGCTTAAATTTTTTCTTCAGTTCTTTCAGCTTGAGAAATGCTAAGTCAGTTTTTCCTTGGTTTTCTAACTCAAGGTCTATGCACATTTCATTATAAAACTTGACTTTGTCTTCTCAATTTTCCCTCTGAAATCTTATGTTCAACGCTTATTTCCTCATTTCTTCCATTCACTTTAACTTCTCTATTCTGCAGAGTCAGTTTCAAAGTCTCTTCTGACATCCATTTTGGTCTTTCTCTTCTTTTCTGTGTTTTTAATGAGCTTTTGCTTTCTCCCTGTATGATATTCTCTTCTGGTCTTCCATCATTAGTGTCTAATGCATCAAATCTGTTCTTAATATCTGCTTCTAAACACAAGTGGGATATATTCAAGGTTATATTTTGACTCTCTTAAACTGGTAGTGTAGTGGTTACGAATTGGGCTGGGAACCGCAAGGTCAGCAGTTCGAAACTACCAGCTGTTCGTGGGAGAAAGATGAGGCTTTCTGCTCCCATAAAGATTTACAACCTCGGAAACCCTGTACGGGGTCACTCTGAGTCGGAACCAACTACACTGCAAATAACAACAAACTGGTTTTAGTTTTCTTCAGCTTTAATTAAACTTGCATATGCGTAATTGATGATCTGGTGTGTCTTTTTACCATAGTTATTCAATCTGTATGGAGAAAATAACCTGAGAAACTAAATTGTATGAAAAAAAAACATGCCACCAGGGTTAAAGAAAGACCCATTAACAACCTGTGTTGTGCAGATGATACAACCTTGCTTGCTGGAAGCAAAGAGTACTTAAGATACTGATGAAGTTGAAAGATTATAGCTGTCAGTATGGGTTACACTTCAATGTAAAGAAAACAAAAATCCTCACCACTGGAGCAATAAATATCATGATAAATGGGAAAAGACTAAAGTTGTCAAAGACTTCAGCTTGAGAAATGCTGAGCAAGTTTTTCCCTTTTGGTTTTCTAACTCCAGATCTTTGAATATTTCATTAAAAAGTTCACTTTGTCTTCTCAAGCTACCTTTTTTTTCTTTTTTCTTTTTTTAGAATACAAAAGGTCGTTTTCTTTATTTACCTCTTTTTGGTAGGATTCCAGTACCCTTTAAAGGCGTACTATTCAAATACAAATGCTTCTGTTTACAAAATATTTACAACTTAAGTCTCATTCATTTATATTTTAAAACACAACAGCTATCTGGTTACAAGAGTTACCATCAATAAGGGCAACAACAAAATTGCAGAAAGAAAAACATTTGCCTACCAGGCCCCAAGCCTGAAATGAGTGGTGGTTAGTACCACCTGCTTCCCACAGAACATTCTCAAACAGACGAATAGTAATGAACATAAATGTCTCTTTTTGGCCACCACTGATGAACTGTTTTCCGCTGCAGCCAATCAAAGTGGAGACTGACAGTGCTTTGGGGCGCTGTGTGGATCATATGCCGTTTCTTTGAATTGTTAAGTATTGTTTAGTATGAATTCGGATTAGCCTGTAAAGCAAAATGTCGTTAACAATGTCTGTGAGGACCTGGATAAGCACTTCCCAAACTCAAACTTAGTTCTTAAACATGGAGAATTGATGAACCGTGAGCCTAAGGCAACTAGCAAAGAAATTTTACTATCTCCAAGGCTACTCAGGTCAGCGGTAACATCTAAATGTTACTAACTCAAGTGACTCAAGCTACCTTTTGAAATTTTCTGTTTAATTCTTTTACTTCATTTCTTTCATTTGCTTTAACTTCTCTATGTTTAAGAGCAATTTCAGAGTTTCCTCTGACTTCCATTTTGCTCTTTTCTTTCTTTCCCATTTTTTTTTAAAACATTTTACTGTGAATTGAGTGAAGGTTTACAGGGCAGATCATCAGTGTTATATCCAACAAATCAATCATTTTGATCCATCTCAATGATTACAATCCCTCTACACAGTCAGTTATCCCACTTCCTCCCCGTGATTCCACTTTCACTTCACCCTCCTTCCCAACCCCGCTTAATCTTATCCCACGTATATGTTGCCCTTTGATCTTAAATGGTCGCCCATTCCACGGTAAGCATACCTCTCTAGTGTTAATTGTCACCCTTTTATACCTATCAGATACTGCGTTGAAAATCGGATCATGAGAATGAGTTCCGTTCCAGGTCTGAAGAGTAGACAAGGGCCGTAATTTTGGATCCCTCCAGTCTTTTTCTGAACAGCAAGCCTGATTTATAATTCTGAGTTTTGTTCCACATTTTCTCCCACTCTATCTGGGACTATCTACTGTGATTCCTTTCAGAGCAGTTATTAGTGATAGCCAGGCATCATCTAGCTCTTCAGAGTTATGAAAACTGATGTTCATGTGTTCCAGTAGTCCATTGGACTTACTTAGTATTCAAAGTATTTTCAATTTTCCTTACTCTTCTTTCTTCTCTACGTGGAGAAACAAATAGATGTGGCTTGGGTGGCTGCTCTTGAGCTTCTAAGATTCCAGTCATTACTCACCAAAGTAGGATATAAAACATTGTCTTTGTAGACTATGTTATGCCAATTGATCATGGTTTCGCCTGAGACTGTGGTCCTGAGCCCCTGAGCCCAGTCTTTCCTGTCTTGTTAATGACCTTTTTATTCTTCATTTATGATGTTCTTCATGTCATCCCACAACTGTTGTGGTCTTTGGTCATTAGTGTGCAATGAATCAAATCTGTTCTCGAGATGGTCTCTAAATTCAGATGGGATATATTCAAGACCATATTTTGGCTCTTGTGGAGTTGTTTTAATTGTCTTCAACTTCAGCCTGAGTTTGTGTATATATGAGCAATTAATTGTTCTGCTACAAATGTCAGTCCTGGCCTTGTTTTGGCTGGTGATACTGAGCTTTTCCACCTTCTCTTCCCAAGATGCAGTCAATTTGATTTCTGTGTATTCCATCTGGTACGATCCATGCATATAGTCATTTTTTATGCTGTTGAAAAAGATACTTGCAATGAATATGTTGTTGATGTTACAAAATTCTATCACGTGATCTCCAGTATCATGTCTATCATTAAGGTCATATTTTCCAACTACTGATCCTTCCTCTTTGTTTCCAACCTTTGCATTCCAATCATCGGTAATTATCTTGATGGCATGTTTCATCAATTTAAGACTAAAGAAGTTGATAGAATTCTTCAATTTCATCATCACTGACTTTAGTAGTTGATGTATAAATTTGAATAACAGTGGCATTAACCGGTCTTCATTGCAGGTATATGGATATTATTCTATTACAAATAGCATTGCACTTCAAGATAGATCATGAAATGTTCTTTTTGACCATAAATGTGACATCCTTCCTCTTGAATTTGTCTTTTCCACATACTAAACCACACAATCATCAGATTCAAAGTGGCTAATTCCAGTCCATTGCAGCTCACTAATGCCTAGGATATCAATCTTTATATGTTCCATTTCATTTTGACAACGTCCAATTTTCTGAGATTCAGACTTTCTTAGAATTCAAATATTCCATGTTCTGATTATTAATGGATGTTTGCAACTGTTTCCTCCTCATTTTGAGTGGTGCCCCATTCATCAAATGAAAGCCAAGAAAGCTTTACTCCATTTGCATTAATAGGATCAACTCTTTTGTAAAGAAAGCTCTTGCCCAATAGTATCTTGAGTACCTTCCAGAACTATATCTGAGAATGTTCTGCTGCTATTAATAAGCTTTCCAGTGGCTAACCATTCAGAAGTAGTCTGTCTCTCCTTCTCCTAGTTTGTCTTAGTCTGGAAGCTCCACTGAAACCTGTCCACTATGGGTGATCTTGCTCTGTTTAAAATATCAGAAGCATAGTTTCCAGCATCACAGTAATACACAAGCCACCACAGTATGACAAGAAAGTGGTAGACTTTTTAATGTGGCTGTGGCTGTGTGCCGTGGAGTCAGTTCCGACTCATAGCAACCCTGTACAGGGTTTCCAGGGCTGTAAATCTTTACAGGAGCAGAATGCCTCATCTTTCTCCCGAGGAACTGCTGGTAGTTTGCAAATACAAAGAAAAGCCAGCTCTGCAAAGATCTGATTTCATTGAAAGGAATGGGGAAATGATGCTAAAACTGTAGTTTACATGGTGCCTAACAGAGAACGTGTTGTTCTTGATAACTTTTAAATATCTCTGGTGACAATGTCCCTGGAAATAGCTACTGTGTCTAGGGCCACTCTACACAGAGTTTGGGAACTACTTCTCTAGCTCCTTTCAGAGGGAAAAAGAAAGTTTTGAAATGGGAGCTAATCTAATGCTGATTGCTGTTGTTGTTAAGTGTCATGGAATCAGTTCTGACTCATAGCGATCCTATATAGAGTTTCCAAGGAGTGGCTGGTGAGTTTGACCCACTGATCTTGCAGTTCAAACCAACCTTTCAGTCCAGTGCTTATTCCAACAATGCCACACAGGAATAGCTTCACACTATTAAACCAAGGGGAAGAACACCAAAATACACCCACTGCCATAGAGTCAAATCCAACTCAGCAGCCAGGTAGAACACAGTAGAACTTCCCCACTGGATTTTCAAGACTGTAAATGTTATGGTAGCAGACTACCACATATTCCTCTCACTGAGTGGCTGATGGGTTTCAATCACTGACCTTTTGGTTGGCATCCAAATACTTTAACTATTGTGCCACCAGGGCTCCTTAAGAGATCTAAAACCATTGCCATGCAGTTGATACAACTCATAGCGACCCTACATAGGGTTTCCAAAGCTGTAAGTCTTTATCAGAGCAGACAACCTTGTCTCTCTTCCACAGAGTAGCTGGTGGATCCTAATTGCCAATCTTTTGGTTAGCAGCTGACAGCTTTAACCACTGGGCCAGCAGGCTCCTTAAGGAAAGCAAAGATGGGTGAAAAATATGGAAGAGTCCAAGGCATAGAATAGAAAATAAATCAAAGAGAGAGGAGGGAGATTCTTAAGGACCTGTCTTGCAGGGACATTATGAACAGATAGTTGGCTTAATGGGAAAAGCAAAATAAAATACCACACATTCCTATATCTCAGACATTAGACACATAAGCAGAAGTTGACATGAATATCTGTCTCCCTCACTAGATTAAGACACAAGCAATTTTATTCATGTCAGTATTACTCCAAATGTCTACATATTGTTGTATTGTATTCTCTTACCCAAAACACTGAATTTAAAACTAGTTATACTTGTTGCTGTTGTTGTTGTTGTGTGCCATTGAGTCAGTTTCGACTCCTAGTGACCCTGCATAGCATTTCCAAGAGTGAATGGTGGTTTGAACCGACGACCTTGTTGTTAGCAGCCAAATGCTTATCATATAGTGCCACACCAGTTCTCAAAAGCAGTACAATGTGCTAATTAATTTACTTTAATTATTCTATTCCTCTGGAGTTTAGACTTCTTAGAATTCAATACACAAATAAATGAAGAATCCAGAGGTTTTTCTACAACTCTACTACTGGGACCTCTCTGTGTCCCCACTGGAATGGTGGAAAAAAATAATTGGATTTATGGTTTGTTTTGTGTTTCAAACAAAGTACATAAAAGGAAACAATGGCTGGTAATTAGTGAGGTGCTGTTGTTCTTGTTGTTAAGTGCTGTTGAGTCAATAGCGACCCTGTATAGTATTTCTGAGGAGAAGCTGGTGAGCTTGAACCACCAACCTTTCAGTTCAAATGGCTTTGCAGTCTGGCATATTAACCCACAGCCCTAGCTATTTTACCTCAAAAATGGCATTTGTGACATAATGTAACTCAGAATCAACTTGATGGCAATTGGTTGGTTTGTTGTTGTTTTTATTGTTGTTGTTAAGTGCCATTGAGTCATTTCCTACTCATAACAACTCTGCATAGGGTTTCCAAGGAGCATCTGGTGGGTTTGAACTGCTGTCCTGTGGTTCACAGTCTAGCGTCAATCCGACAGCGCCACACCAGGTTTGTTAGCCACACACATTTCCAGTTTGAATTATTTTTCCTAATTTCCTGGACTCTTCCCATTATTTGAAGTCTTTGAGCAATCTCTTCCCAAAACAACTTTTTAAAGGACTTAATTAGCCTCCTCCACTCAAAGGATTTGGAGTCCTGGTGTGGCACTGTGGGTTAATGCGCCAGACTGCAAAGCCATTTGAACTGCAAGGTTGGGAGTTCAAGCTCACCAGCTGCTCCTCGGAAACCTTACACAGGGTCACTATGGGTCAGAACCGACTCGACGGCACTTCACAACAACAACAACTCAAAGGGTTAGCAAGTTCAACTGCTGCCAAAAAAGTGTTTTACAGCCCAGTAAAAATTTCATGTTGTGTTATGTTCTTCTTTATGGAAAAAAAGCTAAAAATACTAAGTGACAATTTGCAGACATTTGGCTCGTAAACAGACCTTATTATTTTCATAACTAAGCAGGGTGAAAAAATTAGGTAGTCTACAGTCAAATGTCTTTGTTACAAGAAGTTGTAACTTTAGACTACTACTAGGTTCATCTCTTGGATTAGAGGGCTTGGAGAACAAGTCGTTTGCTAGATTTTTTTTTTTTTTTTTTTACAGCTTTCCTTTAACTTTTCCTTTTCACCATTAAAAATTCTATATTCAAATATTATCTTAAACACTGAGAAGATATACTAAAATTCATTTTAAAGAATCTGTACTTTTTAGAGCTACTGTTTTTTATTGTTTTATACACAGGGAAAAGGAGAGAGAATCATGTAACAAACATCTTTTGCAATGGCATATCAGACAAAGGACTCATCTCTAAAAGTTATAGAAAACTAAAACACCTCTACAAGAAAAAGGCAAGCAACCCAATTAAAAAATGGGCACAGGACATGAACAAACACTTTACCAAGGAAGACATTCAGGCAGTCAACAAACATGAAAAAATATTCATAATCATTAATCATTGTTGTTGTTATTAAGTGCCATCAAGTCAGTTCCCACTCACAGCAACCCTATATAGGGTTTCCAAGGAGCAGCTGGTGAGTTTGAACCACTGACTTTGTGATTCAAATTACTCCACAGTGCATTAATCCACTGCACCACACCAGGACTCCATTAGTCATTGATGTTGTTGTTAAGTGCCGTCTAGTCACTTCCAACCAAAAGCGACCCTTTATAGGGTTTCCAAGGAGCAGCTGGTGAGCTTGAATCACTGACATTGCAGTTCAAACAACTTTGCAGTCTGAAGCAATAGCCCACAGTGCTACACCAGGACTCCCCATTAGCCATTAGATAAATGCAAATCAAAATAACAATGAGCTATAATCTCACACCAGCATTAACAGTGGAGTTCAAAAACACAGAAAACAACAAATGCTGGTGAAGGTGTGGAGAATCTAGGATTCTCCTACATTGCTGATAGGATAGTAAAATGGTTCAACCACCCTAGAAAACATTATGGCGTTTTCACAGAAAGTTCAAAATAGAAATAGCTTATGACCCAGAAATCCCTCTACTTGGTATATAGCTACAAGAAATAAGAGTCAGACATGAGTAGATATATGTACACCCATGTTCATTGCACCACTGTTCACAATAGCAAAAAGAAGGAGACAGCCTAAATGCCCATCAATGGAAGAGTAGATAAACAGACTTTGTATGTACACACAATGGAATACTATGAAACATTGAAGAAATACAGTGAATCTCATAACATGGATGAACCTGGAGGACATTATGCTGAGTGAAATTAGTCAATCAGAAAATAACAAATACTGTATGAGACCAATATTATAAAAGCACAAGAACAGGTTTTCATTACTAAAAGAAACAGTCTTTGATGATTACCATCAAAGGTAGAGGGAGGGAAGGGAGAGTAATTCACTGGCTAGAGGACAGACACATGCTAACTTGGGTGATGGGGAGGGCAATACACAAGAAAGAGGAGGAAAATATATAAGAAGGAGGTTGGAAGAATGATGAAGACAGGTGAAGACATGGGAAGTAGGCAAGGGCTAAAGGGGAGAAAGGCAAATAGTGATATATACACAGACTTGGAAAAACAGGGTTCTGCAGGTACATACGTGGATAGAGATATAGGCTGAATTGGTATGGCAGGAAGAATAGAACATATATAAGTACAGCTGTACATCCCACAAATATATAAGAGTTTGAAAGAGAATATTTATACATGGGTATTTACCTTTCCTGCAAACACAACTATGAATGTGTTGGAGCATACAGTGGGGAAAATGATGAAAACTTCTTGGAAATTATCAAATATCTTAAGGCAATGAATTGCTTGCTGGGCCTGGGAACTCAGGATCATAGTCTCAGGGGACACCACAGTCAACTGGCATAACACAGTCCACAAAGACAATGTTTTTGTTTTGTTTTGTTTGTTTTTTGGTTTTTATTGTGAATTGAGTGATCGTTTGTATGGGAGAGTATCAGTTTTACACAGCCATTTCATTGCAACGATTACAATATCCTCCATGCATCATCATTCAACAGTATTTGCTTCTATTCCCTATATATATATTTTTCTTTTGGTGGGGGAAATGTACACAAAAACAGGAATATGTAATAATTTAAACAATCAAAGGGCACATTCTGCAAGCCTGCCTCCTGGCCGCCAGCACTCAATCTTTCTCTTTCCATGAGTCTAGAGTCCTCAGCTGCTATCTCTCTCTCCATGTTCTCATCTCTGCCTCCATCTCTGGCATCTCTGGTGTCTCTGCTTCTCTGGATAGGGTCCCACATTCCTCTCATGTTCTTCTCCCTTAGGTCTTCTGTTTCTGGACTGTAAAATTTACTCCCCTGTTTTTGTTACAAAACTTCTAACTTTACAGTTGTTAACAGTCTCAATTAGTCATGATAACAACTACTCACTATTGAATTACAAGAATCTTATGCCCATTTCTTTTCATCACACCTTCATTTTGGATAGCCAGAGAAAGACAATATTTTATATCCTACATTGGTGAGTAATGTCCAGGATCTTAAAAGCTCATGAGTGGCTGTCTAAGGTGTAACTATTGTTCCTTCCCTTTGCAGAAGAAAGAAGAGTGATGAGAATTGAAGTAATGAGAATTGGAATTAATTAGTCCAACAGACTAATGGAACATGTGAACATCAGTTTCCATAATTTTGAGACCAGAAGAGCTACATGGTGTCCAGCTCCCACTACCAACTGCTCTGAAAGGGAGCAGATTAGAAGGTACCAGAGAGAGTGACAGAAAATATGGAGCAAATTTTAAAATTATCATTTTAAAAAAGAAAAGACCAGGATAACAAACAAGATAGAGGATTGGGTGGACATGTAGCAAAGAGCTCTGCCAAAAACAACACAGAATATCCGACCAAGCAGGCTCAGGGGATGGTCCCAGAACTCTGAACCACATATAAAGGAATACTTAGAAGGTTGGAAGGCTCACAGCTCAGGGAATTTGTGGCAGAAGCAAGAAATATTGCTTTCTAGTCCGGGACGCTCAGCTGCTCCAGGAGCTGCCATCTTGGGTGAAGAAGCGGAGCGACCACAGATGCCTGGCAGCACCGCGGAGATAAAGGTTTGGACATTCTTTTCTTTTGGTATCTGTTCATTGCTCCCTTGCTATCTGCGCACCTCCATTCTGGTGACTAAAGGGGTGCCTGAGCTAGTGGGCACCCAAGCCCAACCCTCGGAGGGTTCTACTACATAGGCACACAGATCTCCTCGAAATTGAAAGAGACAGTTTCCAATTAAAACCAAATGGCCACAGACAGCCCTGAACTGTTTCAACTAGAAAAAAGGACTGAACGGGGATTGTGGAGC